>NC_040246.1:3358437-3663750 GCF_001444195.1 Xiphophorus couchianus | reverse complement strand
ACAGGAAGTGGAAATTAGGAAATCGAGAACAAGTAAGGGCAAGCAATGCGAGCTGTGGTTAAAACCGCAGAGCGAGAGGATGAAACGACTGCCTCCGCGATTGCTGAATTTCAATCTGCGACTTTGCAGGGGTTTTTTTTGCAAGGAGTAAAATAGTCGCGTTTGTTTTGAAAGTCTGGTTTTTCTCCTCCTGATTATTAAAAATGCGACACTTAAACGAGAGCTTGTCCCTCCTCCTTCGCAGGCCTGGGACCTCACCAGGCGCACGTTTGCCTACACCAACCACACCGTCCTCCCTGAGGCCCTGGAGCGCTGGCCTGTGGAGCTGCTGGAGAAACTGCTGCCCAGACACCTGCAGATCATCTACCAGATCAACCAGGCGCACCTAGACGTAAGCATGCCGCAGCAGAGACGCCGAATATCCAGCAATCGACAAACAATGTGTTTTTTGTTGTTTTTTTTTATCTTCTGAGATATGAAACCATGGGTAGGGTTGTGCAAAACATGACATTTTGCGCATGTATTTAATTGAGTTTTCCACTGATGGCGGACAGGATGACGGATTGATAAATTGTCCAAATTATTGCGATAAATGATGCTTTTGAGACCGTTTTCGAGTAACGCAATGAAAATGGCACAATAATGAAACTCTGTTCTTTCAAATATGAGAGAACTTAAATGTTGTGAGGAACACTGGAAGTGGAAGATATTTCAAATATCCACGACGAGGAAACAAAGCAACCGAAAGCCAGAAATAAAACGGATTAAAAACGGCAAACAAAATTGTATTTCAGGCAACATTACTCGTCAGGATGGAAGTTATCCAGCTCATTTTAACTCGGCGTTTGATCAACTGATTTATTGCGAGGTCTTGCAAATCAGAATCTGAAAAGTGTGGCTCGCATTTATTGTTATTATGAGCTGTCCTGAGTCGACAGTCTTATGGTGAAACTACAGTTGGAAGCTTTTTGAGGCATCTGCACATATAAAGGCAGCAATTTTAAATTGTAGCCATCTATAGTCAACTGAATTTAGGTTTTTACTTTGACTGGACCATTGTAAAAAATCATAAATCTGCTTTGATCTGAATCACCCCTTTGCAGTCTCAATTCTGGGCTTGTGTGTTTGCTTTTGAAAATGTGTGTATATATATGTGTGTATATATATATATATATATAATTTTTTTTTTTTTGTCGCTCCATCATGAAGGCCAGTATTGTAGCGTACACCCGAGTTGAGTCTTTGCAGCTCCCCCAGAGTTACAACTTGCTTCTTGGCTGCTTCTCTTAGAAATTCTTGCCTTGCCAATCAGTGTAGGTGGATGAACACGTCTTGGTAGGTTTCTAATTACTCATACAATCAATCCAAATAAAATTTAAATGTATAATTCTAATGCGAGTTAAAGGACTGGATGCTTTTACATGTCACCGCTTTTCCTCAACTGTGAAGCTTGAATATGTTTTTGTGGGGGGGGGGGTTGTTCCCATAGAAAATTGCTGCTCTCTTCCCGAACGACATCGACAAACTGCGGAAGATGTCTCTGATCGAAGAGGACGGCTGCAAGAGGGTGAACATGGCCCATCTGTGTATCGTAGGCTCTCACGCCGTCAACGGAGTGGCTCAGATACACTCCGACATCATCAGAACCGAAGTGTAAGCCTTTTGCCGACGGTCGACTGTGATAAAAGTCCCAAGATTGGTCAGAAGTGTAAAAGAGGTGATCTAAAAATAAATGTCGCCCTGTTTTCAGCATATTGGCAGAGAAAAAGAGAAAACCGTCTGTTAAGTTTAGATTTTGTTGGCTAACCGGCTGAAATCCAACTGCTGCTCATCCAGATGGCAAATCCTAACTTTTCCTCTGTTTTTGTTTATTTTTTTTATTTTATTTTGTCAGGTTTAAAGACTTCAGTGACCTTGAGCCGGGCAAGTTTCAGAATAAAACCAACGGCATCACTCCCAGACGCTGGCTGCTCCTCTGCAACCCTGGGCTGGCTGAGCTCATTGCTGAGGTTCGACACGTTCTTTAGTTTTACCGCGCCTCCGCAGCCAATTGGCCTCCAGGAGGTAAAATCCTCTAAACGCGTTTGACTAAATGCTAATGTGATGTGATGTGTTCTCAGGTCATTGGGGAGGACTACGTGAAGGACCTGAGCCAGCTGAAGAAGCTGAATGACTTCGTTAACGACTTGGCCTTCGTCCGCGACGTCGCCAAAATCAAACAGGTGGGTCCGACGGGTCTGCTGACATTTTCTCCTCCAGTGTGAGCTGAGCTGGTTCAGAGGAGCCGAGAGAAACGGGGGAAAATCCCATCATAAGATCATCAATTAAGGGGGCAGTGTTTGAGCTTTGCATCATTATGTTATTCCCTCACCAAAAACATAACCTGGAGCGTTGCTGTGATTCTTTCTCGCACGTTTAACAAATCCTTTAATCTCCATGGCAACCATTCAGCTGCGCAAAACGCCTGGGGAGAAGCGAGCCCCGCCTTCGAGACGCTGCTCCTCCTCAGAGATGCGGCTTCGGCCTCATAGAGCAGCCCTGCCCACTGGGCTCCTTCAGACTAGCCAGCAGCAATTAGGAAACGCCTGGTGGAGCTGAGCATCGGCTGAGCTCGTTATAGGAGCTACTTTTGAATGAAACGCTAGTTAAAAACTTTGCTAAGGGGTTAATAGTTGTGATGGCTTTCTGACGGCGGAGTTTCAGAAAGAGCAGGAGTTTCTTAAAGAGACGGAGGCCCAATTTTTAGGCGTTAAATCAGGAAGGAAAAATCTTTTCCCGTCATGTTTGATGTATATTGCATTTGAAGTGATCATGGCTACTTAATTGTGCTATAAAATGGCACTAAGTGACTGGGAAAACACAAAGAAAGTAACGCCCCTTTAACCGGTCGCTGCTCTTCCTGAGCTATTTGTCCTTTTTAAAAGGTGAAAAATGATCAGAGCAGAAACGATGAGGCAACAAATCATGGGAAACCACATCTTGGTATTTCTGCACATCACGGCACGAAGAAGCATCTCGGTCTAATGAAGCCGGGCGTTGCGACGTCGCGCCGCGTGTCCGGGCAGCGCTCTCCTGACTCGGCGGCTTTCACGTCAATGACTCCCGTTGTCGCGTCGCCTTTCTCCACAGGACAACAAACTGAAGTTCGCCCAGTTCCTGGAGACAGAGTACCGGGTGAAGATCAACCCTTCATCCATGTTCGACGTCCACATCAAGAGGATCCACGAGTACAAGCGGCAGCTGCTCAACTGCCTGCACATCATCGCCTTGTACAACCGTAGGTGCAGCGACGAGTTGTTTTGTGTTTTTTTTTATTTTTATTTTTTTTACTACTGAGTCATTAAAGGTTTCGCAAGTCAAGAATCTCTGAGTGATCAGTTGGATGATGCAGTCAGACGTTTCCTGATGAGGAATATTCCACACCCACCTGGAGCTTCGTGTCAAAACAGACTTGAGGAATGCACCCACTGTGATCAGCGGTGGGAATTTTCCACAAAGCTGCAATAAACAGAGAGGCCGGGGTTTTTGTTGTTTTTTTTTCCGTTTTTGGACGGATCTCAACAGATGTGCTGCATTCACAACGCTCAAATTCCAATACTTTGTGGCTTTTCGTGTGACGGATGAATCCAAACTGGTGCAAAACTGTGTTCATTCGTGCAACAACTGAAAGAAAACGATGAAGGAACTGGAGCAGTAAGAAGTATGAACTTATGTCCATCTAGTCACAAACAATGAGAATTAGCTGTCTTACTCAGCAGACATATTTCAAAAGCAGAGCAAAATATCAGCTTGCTCCATGCCACATCTTCATCACAATTTTCTAATTTCTTTTAAATGCAGAAATTTAGATTGTTTTATATCTCTGGCAAGATTGTCCCATAAACTAGCGTCTTCAATTGAAATGCATTTCAATTGATTCACTGTTCCGAATCAAAACGTTTCCCAAAAAAATCTGTTCCTTTTGAAGTTGTATTTGTTTTCTCTTTTTACAAATCTGTTTTGAATGCTGCTTCTTTCTTCTTCTTCTTTTTTTAATGCAGCCTCTACCTCAATTTTAAAATGCTGCACTCCATCGATTCAGCTTCATTCATTTTAAACTTTCGAAATGTTCATCTTTTGTTCCCATCAGGCATCAGGAAGAACCCCAACGCGCCTTTCGTGCCGCGAACGGTGATCGTCGGCGGGAAGGTAGGTCGCGGCGCGCGCGACGGAGCTGGCACTGAGCAACGCGACCGGAAATGAACGATTCGCGTTGTCGTCCTCCGCAGGCCGCGCCAGGATACCACATGGCGAAAATGATCATCAAGCTCATCACCTCGGTGGCTGATGTGGTGAATAACGATCCCTTGGTTGGAAGCAAGCTGAAAGTCATCTTCCTGGAGAACTACAGAGTTTCTCTTGCGGAGAAAGGTATAAATTAATTTTTTTTTAAAACTCACTTCTGTTGGAGAGGAAAAGGAAATGGTGTCACTTTGTGATTTATTTATTTTTTGTTCTCCTCCTCAGTGATTCCTGCCACGGATCTGTCGGAGCAAATCTCCACCGCCGGCACCGAGGCTTCGGGGACGGGCAACATGAAGTTCATGCTGAACGGCGCGCTGACCATCGGCACCATGGACGGAGCCAACGTGGAGATGGCCGAGGAGGCGGGCGAGGAAAACCTCTTCATCTTCGGCATGCGGGTGGAGGATGTGGCCGAGATGGACAAAAAGGGGTGAACGAGATAAAAAAAAAACCCGCAGCGGAGCGGAATTTGAAGATTTCTCTTTAAGGATCAGGTTTTTTTGTTTTGATGTTTTTAAGGTATGATGCCATGACGTACTACAAGAAGATCCCCGAGCTGAAGCAAGTGATGGATCAGATCGCAAGTGGATTTTTCAGCCCCAAGAACCCGGAGCTTTTCAAGGACCTCACCGACATGCTCTTCAAATACGACCGGTGAACGACTTTACTTTTCTTTTTGTCATTCTACTTATATTTTTGTATTTAGTTACATTCTTGTTTTGGGTTTTTTTTCCTTTCTCTTTTTAGATTCAAAGTGTTTGCAGACTTTGAAGACTACTTGAAAACCCAAGAAAAAGTCAGCAAACTCTATCAGGTAATGTTTTCTTTTTCTTTTCTTAATTGTTTTTTCTTCTGTAGTATTCAATGCTGACAGTTTTCTTCAAAAATCCATCTTTTAATTTCAGTACATTCCACTGATGGGGGGAAAAATCAAAAGGTTCCCCCAGCAATGATCATTAAATTGTCTACTTACTAATTGATCATCTGTGACTTCCTTGTGTTTTTTATTTTTTGTTGTTCGGGGTGTAACTCTGATGCCCACCACGCTGGAACTAGAGAATCCATATTTATCTCGCCATCATACACTAAGAGACACCCGGAAAGATGTTTTTAAAAATGTCGTTTTAAATAACTGTTGTGGATACCAGGATTTGTGCCATTATTTGTCGTTTTGTTTTTTGCCCCAAACAGAAACAGAGTCGCACAAAAAAAAAAGAAGTTTTCCAGCAAGAGATTCTGCTTCTGCCATTACAAATCTTTAATTTTATTTACCACAGGTTTCCAGATTTGTTTCTGTTGCACTTCAAACGTTTATCTCCTCTATCAGGATACAGTGGAGTGGACGAAGATGGCGATCAAGAACATCGCGGCGACGGGGAAGTTCTCGAGCGACAGAACAATCGCAGAGTACGCCACCGAGGTGTGGGGGGTGGAGCCGACCGACCTGAAGATCCCGCCTCCCAGCGAGCCGCGGGAGGCCATCGAGGAAACCGTCAAGGCTCTGAGGAAAATGTGAAAATGTTCCTCGCCTCCTGGCCTGCCTTTTACGTTTACAGAACAGAGCCTTTATGCAACACATTACGTTTTTTTTTTCTTCTTCTGTGGCGCTAGAAGAACGCACATGCACCCCCCCCAAGTCAAAGCACTGTTACATTTCTTTAGCGCCAACACATTCAGTCTCCGAGGGGCGGAAAAGCCCTGAGAACTCGCCTCAACTCTGACATTCCTGCGGATCGGGAACGGTTGCAGGATCCAGGAAGTTAGATGGATATCAGGGACGCAGCAGTTAAAGGCTTCTTCTTTTTTTTTTTTTTTTTTTTTAACATTTGTTTGAGTTTGTGTCCTGTCCTGGTAGAGAAACCATGTTTAGAATCAAAAAATGCTTTTGAAAAAGGAGTTTAAATAAAAAAAACAACACACACACACAAAATATATGTTCTTGTGGTCTGTCTATAATAAAATAAAACCCAAAACTTAAGTCAAAATGATTTATTCCTCTCTCTCCCCCCCAGACTTTCATCTTTCTCTCTCCAAGTTTTGTAGAAATTTCCTGCAACACAGAAGAGTGTGGATTAAATTCGAACACCGCCGTGATTTCTGAACACAAAACTGGTGACGACGTCCCAACTCACTGCACGACGCCTGCCAAGTCGCGGGCCGAGCAGATGCGGCTGTGGGACAGTCCGAGGTTCGCCCCGTAGGAGATCATCTGCACTCGATCGCCCGTCTCGGATTCCCTCTGGGCTCTCAGCGATATCTGGTACAGCTGGGCCCGACAGATGGAAAGTGCTTGAGGAAAGCGGACAGGAAATTTAGAGAGAGATGGAGAGAGACGGGGGGAAACCCGCCGTACCTTCTGACCCATGTGAAACGGAACGACCTTGTCGTCCTCCGCATGCAGGATCAGGAGGGGGCTGCTCAGCGTCTGCAAACTGCAGAAACGACAGCAGATGTCACTGATGATCAGGGCAAAAAAAAAAAACAAACAACCCAAAATGTTTTCAATCTGGTTTTGTTTCAAGGAAAACCTACTTTTTATCATTGGAAAATGAAATGTTGATCCTTTCCAGAATGTTCCAAAGCAAACTCTCGAAACCCGGCAGGAACATGTACAGCTGGACATGTGGGAAGAAGCGGCGAAAGAGAAAATTTAACACGGTAAATAACTAATAAGTCAACTTTTGACAATTAAAGTTGCAGAGAAGTAGTAGGATGCAAAACTGTCAGGTATAATACAGGTATAGTTTGAAGATCTTATATAGTCTACATCTTCTCTCAAAAGTCTATTTGCTATCCCACAAGCAACTAAAACAAGAAATCCCAGATGACAAGCAGCAATGTCCATCTTTAAATAACCTCGGCCGTGTTCCAGTCAGAACCTGGGCGAACCGACTGGAGGTTCGCCACGGGTCGACCTCTCACCTTGGCCAGCCAGTTATTTGCTACGACTTCTCCAATTCTCGTGTACGGAGCTTCCAGGATCAGAGCGTCGACGGCAGAACCTGACGTGCCAAAAACACGACTTTATTTATTATACAAAATAGAGATCGGTGTTCATAAAAGTACTAATCTAAAGTCATGTACAACTGCTATTGGTAAATTTCACACAGTGAACCTTACCCTAAATAAACTGGTTCTTATTTAGGTGAAAGGGAGATCATTACAACATGCACAGATTTATTTTTAATATTGTCTGTCCACCTTGCACTTTACAACCATCCGTGTCCCGATTTCTGACACAGAATCTTGAATTTTTGGTTGCAACATGACAAAATGTGTCCAGCACTTTTTTTCCCAAGACAATATATTTTAAAAGCACTTTGGACCTCGACAGAAGTTTGCATACAGAGCGGGAGATGACCAGAAGTTGATCACTGTATTTATTTTTATTTTTTTCATTTTGAGTGCAGCGTAACAGCCGTCAGCCAAAAGGCCTCACCTCAACTCAAACCCACCTTGTTCTTGGATTTTCACTGCAGCGTTGGTTGCCACTCTAGGGGGGAAAAAAGAAGAAGAAAAACCTTAATTGGGTATTGTGTCTTTGTCATGAGAAGCAGTCTGAATGAATGAATGAATGAATGAAGCTCAGAGAGAAACTGACCCAGAGCCCAGAGAGTGTCCCCACAGGCAGATTATCCCTCTGCTCCGTGCCTTTGCCCACTGGTGCAGGTAGAGGGCGTCGTTGGTCAACCCAGCCTCGCTGGGCTCTCCGGAAGAATCTCCAAATCCTCATTAAAAGACACATTGCAGGCTGAAAGGCCGATGATGTTAAATTATCTGGGTTTATCGGGTTGTTTTGTGTGTGTTTTTTTTTTTAGGCCAAATGTAGGAAAGCATGCTGCATTACTTTCAGTTTTAGTGTATTAATCTCTACTTTCAGAATCACAATTAGGAGAATCGTCAATAATGAGGTTCCACGAATTTGGGCTCAATCTAAATTTATATGGCTGGATGGTGCAACAGTCTAACTCTGTTTCCTTGCAGAAAGAGGTTCCTACATTCAGATCCAGTCTTTTTGTCTAGTTTGAATGTTTTTTTCCCCCCGAGGTATTCTGAAATTTCAATTTAAAAAAAACATCCATGTTGGTCCCTATAGCTCATGACTTGCATATAAACTATAAATATAACTAGACTGAAAATTAGATGTCTTTTTCCTTACAGCAAATAAAAACTAACCTTTTGAAATTACTTTATGAAAAGTGCTACGTAAGTAAAGTTTTACTTTCTACTCGCTTCTGCAGGGTGTGGGTCTTCCTTACCTCTGTAGTCTAAAGATAAGACGTGGTATCCTGCAGCACTCAGGATCTACAAGATTAGAAAACAATTTACGTTCTCTATTAAAGCTCCAAGACAACATATCTACACCTGGAAACAACTTATTATTTTACTCAAACCTTCACCAGCTCCACTCTATGACTGATCGCCCTGCAGACACGAAAGGAGAGAGACTTTCAGACTCGTCTGTTCCAGCCAACAACAACCAAGGCAACCGTCTAATGCCCACTAGACTCTAATAGGATCGTTTCAAGGATGCGTATCCTTCTGCACTTAACCCACCTGGTCCCTACGTTGCCATGGAGGTAGATGATAACAGGACGCCCGTCTCCCAGGGCCTCCTGGTACCAGTCGAGATTCCTCCCAGCGGCAGCCTCCCATTGGCTGGCAGGGAGCGTGTGCCTTTGAGAGAGAGAGGGAGTGAAGAAGACAAAGAGAAACTGAACGGCACAAACAAACAGAGCTCCAAGAATATACAGCGGGTTTCCATGAGTGGGGCCTCGTGCAGCCATGATGCCTCTGTTCACTCAAGAGCCGCCTGGGCCGGACGAGAGCGCCGACGCACTGAAAGAGCTACAATCAGCCTACCACACTCCCACCGAGACGCCCTCCTCTGGGCTCAGGTAGAAGTTGCAGGTGTGGTTCAGGACATCCTGAGGTCTGCGGAGATCCACCGAGTATGGAAGCCTCACTGCAGGTGAGAGCGCAGCAGGTCAGCGCTGCAGCGTTTGTAATGGCAGCTTCACCTCATACACACACACACGCCCACGCCTGCACACACACACACACACACATACTGCCTAGAGACGCATCTGTTGGAGCTATTTATTCTTTATTTCTTTATCCATTTGAATTTTGTTTGTTTATTCTTAAATTTCTATTTTGTGTATTATTTACAGGTTAATAATTGTTGATTCTATTTATCTTTTGTTTTATTATTTTTCTTATTTATTCTTTCTGAGTCAGACAGGAAGTAAGGTGGGTCAGTCCACTTTCTATAAATGTCGGGGCCTGGTAAAGGACCAGCAGGCATTTGGGTTTGGGGCCTATGGTTTTTTTTACCAGAGCAAGAGAGGCAGCATGAGAACAAAGGAAAGTTTGAACTCTGTAATTGTTTGCTGATATAGAAAAATAAATCATCCAGAACAATCAACAAGTTTGGACATTGAACCTTCTTTTGCCTGCGTACAGAAACGTGACCCCAGATTTTTTTTACGTCATCATGTTTTACTGGGATTTTATGTGCTGCATTTAAGGGACTTTTTAAAAAAATATATATTTTTTTTTATTTATTTACATTTTCACATTTTATGTCGTTAGAACCAAAATGGTGAATTTATTTTTGTGAGTTTTACCTTTGGGAGATTTTATGTGACAGACTGATTGGGGAATAATGAAAAATTAAGGCCGTTTCCAAAACATTTTTTTTTTAATAGAAAAAGAAAAAATCTGATAGGTGTGGCATGCACGTTTTTTTCCTGCCCCTCTGAGGTAATTCCATGTCGACCCATTAATGATCGCTGCAAGGGCGTTCGTGCGTTTCTATTTTTGAACATCTATTCTGGATTGAAACATTTAGCCAAATATGCCAGTACCCATCAGATCAGATGGAGCGTCACTGTGAATATCTCAGGCACACTTAGGTCTGGACTTTGACTAGATCGGCATTTCCCAATTCCGGTCCTCAGGCCTCCCTGCCCTGCATGTTTTAGGTGTTTCCCTTCTGCTACACACCTGGATTGAATATATGGGTGATCAACAGGTTTCTGCAGCACTTGATGGTCATGCAATCATTTGAATCAGCTGCTCTGGAATAGAGGCACATCTAAAACATGCAGAGCAGGGAGGCCTGAGGACTGGAATTGGGAAACGCTGGACTAGATCATTCTAACACATTAAAAAAAAGTTTCATGTGTAGCTCTAACTGTAGGTTGTCCACCAGAAAAGTGAACATTTTCTTTTAAAATTCTTCCACCTGGTTTGTGGGAAGCTGCATAAATCCTTAAATGGTTTTAATTTAGACACTTCTCCATAAGGGCCGCGTTGGTGGAGCGCACTGCCAGTAAATCCTCTTGTTCTCCCGATTTTCTGCTGACGGAGGGAACAAAACTCCATGAGATGTTGAACACGTCCGACAGTTTTCACAACCTCACCTTCTTCTTCATGCTTCTCCACTGTTTTATTCATCCCCAACCCTTCTAGTGCGCTTCTTCGTCTTCACTAATGTCCTCTAACAAAACTGCCCACAGCCCGATTGATGCTGAGATGAAATCACTCACAGGCCTGGAAGTCTCTATTTTCTAATTCGGTGACTTCTGGAGGCAGAGTAAAGGGGGTCTACATGTGGCCGAACAGCACACGTTTCAATTTTTATGGTAAAATGTAAAAACTCTGGACTATTTTACACGCAATTCACTGTTTTGCGTGACTCTGTGTTTGTCCAGCACTTCAAATGCCAATAAAAATAAAAAATAAAACACACTGAGATGAGGTTTGTGGCTGTAATGTAACAAAATGCAACACGTTCACAGGGTGTGAGAATCCTCTTGCAACTCGGTGAATAATTTTCTAGAATAAATGCTGTAGAATAATTTAAGTTTAAATCTGTGTCCTGTAGTTTATGTGAAAATCTGATTTTTTTATTTTTTGTATCCCACTGGTGTTGGTGGAATAACTACTGGAAAACTATTATTTTTTGGATGTTTATGAGAACAATTTTACAGTCCCTGCAAATGCAATGACAATTTACTAACTTGCACACAACAAGTTAGTCAAGGTGGCATCCTCTGTTTCTGCATAAATATTTACCATCGTTGCATGACGTATCCGGTCTGCCTGCTGGATAATGTATATGCGTAATTTTTTTTATTTATTTTTTTGCCAGCGTAATCCTCTGGCGTCCCATATGAACCAGGAGCAGTACTTACGCAGATGAGAGAAAATGGCATAGCTCAGTATCCAGGGAAACAGGTAGAGAAGAACAGGCACCGAGACGTACGCAGTCAGCAGGAAGGACAGAACTTTCTTCATTCTTCTCCTTTGGAGTCCAGATCAGGTCCGCCCTTTGCTTTTTGTTCCAGCTTGGGTTTACCAACAGAAGAAAAAACAAACCCCAGCAGCAGTGTGGCGAAAGGCACGAAGAGGAGGTCAAAGTTCAGCTGTCTGCCGCTTGTTCACGTTTCACACAGGGAGGCGGACATGCACAGAAAACAAACAAAAACAAAAACCACAACAAAAAAAAAAAAAAAAAAAAAAAAAACCTCCGTCTGCCAAATTCTGCCTACTGAGTATAAAGATTGCAAACAAACAACCAGTCCAGTTAAGAATACGCGGTCAAACGACGATTATCGAAACTACGCGAACGCGGCTGACATTACGCAGCAAAGCACTGTGGGAAGTGAAGTTCTTTGGCACAAAGCGGCGCAGATTAAATGTGAAGGAGATAAATGTTCATTTCGTTCACTGTGAGAACATTTAGCATTATTTTATAGCAGTTTTCAGCAACAACGATTTTATGTGCTGAGTGACTTTTATTTAGCTCAACATTTTTCTTCAGAATGTGTTTATAGCCACACTTTGTCGTTTTTTGTGCTACAGCTGGGCAATTTTTAGCCTTTAAAAAAAAAAAAAAATCTTTTTATGCAGATATTTTTAAGCACATGATGCTAGCATGCCGCCGTTACATTATTTGTTTGTTCTGCTAACTTTTTTTCCTTCATTGTGATAATTATTATACTGAATATAAGTTTATCGATCATAATCTGCACGGTGGAGTATTTCAGAAACGGCGGATTTCCTGGGACTTTCAAACATAACACTCTTCAGAGTGGACGGAGAATGATCCGAGAAAATATCCAGCCTGTGGCAGTTGGGTGGTCCAAAACGTCTGGTTGATATAAGATTTCAGAGGATAATCTGGTTCTAGATCATAAAGTGAATACACTTATCTAAACAATGACCATGGAGCTTGTAGAATACAACCTCTCCCGCTGAAAAAATATTGAAGCAAATGAGTTTCAGCAGCAAATGACCAAAAACAGCGGATTATTTAAGCTACATACAGTACTTAATCAGCCTTTTCCATCAGAAAAACTCTGTTTTCTAGTGGAAAGAAGGTCCCAGGTTCAAATCTTAAATATGGACGTGTATGTAGATGGTTGTCTTCCAATCACATGGGTAAAGTGTGGCAATAGAGAAAATAAAACGTCTAAAATTCCTTTAGTGGCTTTTGGTTTTAATAGATTGTAAGTGGGCTCCCGTTTGACCTCCACTTTGATAGTAAAAAAAACCAGTGGTGCTTATTTTTGGACAAAGAGACACATCGCGAGAGAGCAAATGTTGTGTAGGAGAGCAGTGAGGAGAAAGCTGGTAAAAAAAAAAAAGCAGGTGAAAGTTTTACAAGACAACATGGTGCCTTGTAAACCGAGCAGTTCCGTTTCCGTCCACCAGGGGGCTGAAGGCTGGCCCCCAGTCGCCGCCCCTTCCTCTATCAGGCGGTTTTCAAAATCCGCTACAAACCTCTGGAGGATGACTGCACAGCCAGAGGGAGTCGAGGAAGGAAGCGAGTCAAGAAAACTTTTTTTTTTTTTTAAATCCGCACTCTGTAATGTTTCTCAGGAAGCAGACGCTCCTCACCTCACACTGTCAAACAGCCGGAGAGGATAAATGACCTTCCAGGAGAAACGCGGCGCTGTCAGCAGAGAAATGTTGTGAACTTTTTTTATTCTAGAGACGTTTTACTCCAAATATTCGCGTCCGAGAAGGAGACAATTGCTAACCGAGTTTGGGGGCTTCGGTGAGTTTTTCTTTCTTTTTTATTTCCCCAACATTAAAACCTTTGTGGGGAATTTTTTTTTTTTTTGAAGTTTTATTGCGTTTTTTTTTTTTTTAAATATGAAGTTAGCGAACACTTTCCTTCAAACATCCCCCTGTAAAAAAAAAATTAGCTACGTTAGCATAGCCCATGACTTTTCTCTTAACTGGTTAGGCTTGTTAAACTAGAAGTAATACGGACTTTTAGGGTTTCTTAAAGCGTAGTCATTAAAAAAAACGTGCAGAATAAAGCTGCACTTTCACAGCAACGTGGGGATTTTTAAATTATATATATAGCTCCAATCACTTTAAAAAAATGTTTGATAGAAAACTGCTGGACATTTGACACTGTTGATATATAAACATTGTCGTCCTTTATTTTACTTTGAAAAAGTGTTGCCGAGGCACTTCTGATGCAATTTAATTTAATTTATATTTTTTAACTGGTGCCAAGATCATTTTGACTGTGCAACTAGTGCCTTGTGACTTTTTATGTTTTGTTCTGTTGTTTATGTTGGGAGTTTTAAGCCTTATTTTTTTATTTCACTGCAAACTAAAAGCTTCATCTCATCCTGTAGAAGACGAGAGAAATCTGAAGTGATTATGGTTTGTGTAAAATAATATTGCTGACGCACGTGCTGGTTGGAAATGCATTGATATTGACATAAATGCATTGATATGCACTGATGTCTAAATTGGAATAAAGTTGGATAAAATATTAAGTGCAGAAACATGTTTGAGTTTCTCGACTTTAGTTCTTAATTAATTATCTCTTGAGATGAAATGCTACATTTCCGTGTTGCATTGATTTTTATATTTCATTTACCAAACCAAAACCTTTTTTTTCCTACTCACCAAGCGTTTTGGTTTTTGAGTTATTGACTCTGAACCCACAGATGATTGCATACTAGTTGAAAATTTTAAATTTGACCTTTGATTTATTTTGCTCCTGTTCCAATTTTGTCAAACCTGCCATTCACAGATCAGAGCCGATCCATGTAAAATCAACAAATACAGTTGATCAGTGCGTCACCAGTTAGATGCTGAACAAAGCATGGGTGACTTGAAGAAAAGATGGAAAATTATTCACATTATTTGCATTTTCTGTATGATAATCGGTTAAGATTTGACATGTTCCAGTCGTGTTACCGTATTAAATAGAAGTAATTTTAGAGTGTGTGTGTGTGTTGTGGAGCAGCCCTCTGTTGCTTCACCGTTATGTTTTTGTTTTGTTTTCATCGTGAGAACATATAGAAAATACTATCCAGCAGTGGGATTTGTGTTCTGAAATGTCCAGAATGTCGTAGGACCCGTTAGGGGGAGAAAAAAAAGGGGAAATTTGAAGTGAGAAAAGTCCAAAGTTGAGAAATTAAAAAAATCTCTACCTTCATTCTTTTTCTGTTCTCAAAGTTGTTCTCTAAACTCTGTGTCCAAACAGAGTTTGACAAAGTGATGACAAAGAAATCATTTCCGTGATTGCAACCACACTCATTTTCAAACGGTTGAAGTTTTGGTTTGTGTAACACTTGCGTTCACTCCTCTCTGAAGGTTCGGTCTGTAACGTAATTTTGTTTCAATTGGTGTGAAGTTTAAAAACCCCCAATGACACACAAAGAAGTAGAATAAAGAAGAATTTGGGGCGTATCATCATTTTTTTTAAAAGCCTCATATAAAATGGTGCTGCATCAGCAGGCTGTGGGGTTAACGCATGAAGACGAACACGTTTGAGTATTTTCCTGACTAACATCTGCTGGACATAATGAATGCAGTTACCTATCAATGCTGGGGTGTGTGTGAGGATTAACCTCATTGTTATGACTTGGACCGGGTGATTCCTCTGCGGCGGCAGCTGTCGTCCCCGTAAGCAGCTCTGATGGTGAAGGTCTAAGAGCTAAATTGGCTTAGAGGTCGACTGTAGAAAGTAAAGCGAATCTGCTGTGAATTCACATATATATGTATAGTTATTGATTTGTTTAGTTTCCTCATTATTACACAGATTCCTTGTGTTTGCTTACGGAAGCCCCTGAAATGTCCAGATGTAGGGTCCTGATTGATTTTTTTTTTTTTTTTTTTTCTGTGAAGAGGCGGCTATTGTCTGTGGTGAATGGAGGGGATCCCACGTCTGGAGAGTGGGGGACACCTGGCCTGCCCGAGTGCTTGATGATCTCTGAGAGCAGCTGGAAAAGCAGGAGGGGTCGGCCGGCGCGTGCGTTGTAAAAAATCCCAGAGTGGGGCGCTATTTATTAAAAACAGAAAGCAAGTAATTGTGAAGCTACTACAAAGAGGAAACAAAAAACACAAAACAAATTATTTTCATCAATTTGATCGTATGCTGGGCTAGGGTGAGAAATTCACAGAGTAGGATAATATTGAATTAAAATGCGATAGTATAATGGTATTAACACACCATTTGAGTCAAAAATGCAAAAAAATATGATAGGAATCTTGTCTAAAGCAGAATTAGAACAATAATTCCCATAGCTGTGAAAGCAATATATTGATAAATACAGTTTTAATGAAGTGTATGCTGTATTTAGATGCACAGGCTTGAGCAGAAATGTTCAGTGTGTAGCCGCTAAATGAATCCGTTGCATTCGCTGGTGTTGCTTTTCAGTGGAAGCAAATGAAGCGTCAGAAATGAAAGTGAAGAACTTGATCTGCTGGTGTGAAATTTACGGTGTTGACCAGTTTGTCCTTGTGTAATCTCTGCTAATCGCTGCATCACTTCCTGGTGCTTTGTTGAAAACTCTTGATTGCAGACGGTCACCATGACGGAGATCGAGCAGGTTTACACGTCTGTCCCATGATCACACTTTTACCTAACAAGGTTATAGCTGACTCTTTTTACCTTCAGGCTGCATCAAAATGCAGTCTCTCAGTTTCAGAAATGGCCATCACTGTCAGTTCACCTGATTGTATAATCGTTACAATCAGATCAAGTAAAACCATCTCTACAAATGCTGCTGAAGGCGTGTGTCTGAGTGTGTGTGTGTCTAAAGCTCAGTTCCTGAGCAACGTTTACCTGATAGTCTCATCATTCTAATCGGATTACCCAAAGCCTCCGCCATAAATGACGCTGGAGGAGTTTGTGGCGAGCTCAGTGGCTGAGCGCCGCGCCTCAGATGAAGGCGACGTCGGAAAACTTCGCCGGTGGAATAGATGCTCCCCTTCTGTTTGTAAGCCGCGTGGCGTTGGCGAGCAGGAACGCTTGGTTCTGTGAGCTCTTCGAGTTGAACCTCTGTCTCTGTCCGCTGCAGGGCAGGCTGCTGTCCTGTGGGATGGACGACGGCCAAGGGCAGGACGACTCCGAGGAGCGCCTGAAGGAAGTTTTTAACAGTTTCGACAGCAGCGGCTGTGGCTCCCTGAGTCCGGAGGAGCTCTCCGACCTCTGTCAGTCTCTGCACCTGGACGATGCCGCGCCAGCTCTCATCCACTCTCTGCTCCAAAACCAAGACCTCTTCACTGCCAGGGTGAGCAAAATCCCATTTGTTTTGCTCCCTTACAAGTCATTTATAGGTAGGTTTTTAAGCTAACCTTAGCAGCATTTTTGTAACTTATTTTAGAGTTTAGATCCAACCTGACTGGTTAATTTTAATCATAGACCCAAACCAGAACATTTTATTTTAGTTAAGATTTTACTGCTTCTGTCTTTAGACTACTATTCAAGTAAGCAGTGTAGCTTTTCTCTCTTCTAGCTTTTATTTAACACCTTCCAGCTCCATCTTGTCGCTTGTTGTGAATCAGGTGCAGATCTTCGGACTGATAGGATTCTGTCTCCACCGCTGCTCGAGCGGAGCGGCGTGCGCATGCAGTGCGCTGCGCTTGTTACAGTCTGCACCCTATTTACTTTCTTTATTTCCTCAACAGGTTAAACTCTTCCTCTGCACCTCTATTTAGACTGTCATAAGTAGATCAACAAACTTTATGTGGCGCTTATTAGACATGCGAATCCCGACCCGAGCATCAAGCAAATTATTCTAGCCCAAATCAGCCTGAATTTCAACTTGGTTTGCCATAAATCTAAAATCAAATTCATATTTGTGTTAAAAGTGAAATCATAATGGTCTTAAAAATGTCCTTATATGCAATCTGTTGGATCTTTCAGAAATCCTGCATATATGAAAGTAGTTTCCCCTTCTCTGCATTAAGCATATCTTATCTTACTATTATTTTTTTTGTAAAGGTTTTATTGGCTGTAGTGGCCTTTATTTGAGCGTTATTAGACAGGAAAGTGGGTAATGAGAGAGGGGGAAGACGTGCGGCAAAGGTCATTAGGCTGGGATTCGAACCTGTGACCATCGCGCCAAGGACTCAGGCCTCCACATTTTTTTGTGCTTTACCCCTGCGCCACCGCAGCAAGCATACCTAATCTTTTTTTTAAATTATTATTAATACTATTATTACATGAAATAAACCCAAAGCCATTTCTAATAGAGTTTCATATATATCAAGTGGATCATCGAGGCGAAAGCTGTAATGCTCCACTTGTGAAAGTAAATCTGTTGGGTCTCGCCTCGACAGCCCCGTCAGATTTACAACAAACCCCAGTTCTGTGCGCCACGCTGTTGGACAGCCCATGTTTCAAATAATAAAAACAAGTATTGGTCGTTTCTTTTGCCTTCCCGAAGGAAAACCTCTGAACTTAATTGGCTGCTTACCCACAACCCCCTCGCCTCTATACGTTCTGCCGCTTTGTTTGCCGTCTTGTTGAGAAAATCTCATTCAGCGCGTCCATCACCAAGACGACCACTCACAAAATCATTCACGTGTTGTGTGTTTTGAAGCAAAAGCATGAGTCGAATATGAAAAACTCAGTGCGTGTTGACTGATTATCCTTTAGTCATTTTAATGTCCTTGGATGAAACATGAGTGTTTTCTTTCTTTATTTTTTTGTTTTTCCAAAATGCTTGCCTCCACTCTTTCTCCTAACGTTTGGTTTGTGTATAAGCGTGTTGCAGACGGGTGGCTATTGTCTCGCATGTGCGGGTGCATGCGGGCGGGGGGTGAATGTTAGGTGAACCGACCGCGACGCCCAACAATGAATGCCAAAAGAAGAGGGAGAGAGAAAGAAAAAGGACTCCTAAAGGCGCCAGCCGTCGGCCTCGGAGGCACAAAGAAAATCAGCATATTCAGGGTTGGCAGCTGCTGATTGTTGAAGTGTGACCTCTGCTGCTCCTGGTTGAGGCGTCTTCCAGACAGTCAAACACATTTCAAGGGAATCACGGCACAGCTAAGGAATTTTGATCAGCTTTCTCTTGCAGAGATGCATCGCTTAAATTCTGCGCAATCTGGAAGTTTATTTATAGCTACTACTTAGGCAGACTTCTCAAGAATCTCACTTTAGATGTAGTTTTTATTTTTAGCCTACAAAGCCTCATTTGTCTTCCTTGTTTTGCTTACTTGTAGCATTTAATCAACGCGCTAAACTTCCAACGCGCACACAACTCTGGTAACTTTACCTCAGGCTTAAAGCAACCAGAGTTCTTCAGAGTAATTTTCTGTTTTTAATCGAATGCCACGTACAAAATAAGCTTCCTGGATTCAGTAACAAAAAAGGCATCGAGCTGCATATAAGAACACAGCGGAGATTTCAGGGAAAATGAGCAAAAGCGGCACACACAAGCAGCTGTTTGTGCTTCCTCAGGAATGTTTTGCGAGCCAAGTTCGTCTCATCGATGCATAAATGCCGCATCACCTGCTGCCTTCACTGCAGATAAGTTAGCCCCACCATTCAGGCACATGCAGTACTGCCTACACCGTCTAATTTTAGTATGAGGTCAGACTGCAAGCAGCGTTTCTGTTCTGATAAAGCAAAAAAAAAAAGAAGAAACAAGCTTATGCGGTGCAGTTTAGTGGAAAGTTTGCATAGAAAAATTTAGGCACAACACAACCTGATTTCTGGGAGTACATTTTCTGAAGGCGATCGCCGTCGTCCTCACAGTTTGCTCCCATCGTGTCTGGGGGATCACTGAATCAAATTCTGACTCTATGGGGTTAAAAATGCCTTGTGTTTCACATATTTGATTCTTATTTTCAGGTCGACTTTGACCAGTTCAAGCACGCTCTTATCCTGGTTTTGTCTTCGACCATTGAGCCTCCTCAAGCCGAACAGGAACCCTTGCCAAAGCCAGGTAACGTCTTTATTTAGAACAGCCTCAAGTTAAATATTGAACTCAAAGACTCTAAACGTGGAGAAGGCGACTGGTGAGGCGGAGCAGCCCTTATGCTGACGCAGCTGCACATCTCCAGCCAACTAGCTGACTGTCGTGTTTGTGCGTCTTGGCTCGACTTCTGCCTCACGTGATGCAAAAATGATTTCAGGTCCACATCGTCTCGCTTTGTGTCAACTGTCTCAGTCTAGGATACATTTTTATGTTTTGATGAGTAATACTGACAATCCCGTCTTGAACTGCTAGAGTAAATACAGGCCTGTCAATTGTCACGTCTCAGTGGAGAGACTAATATTTGCGATTCCGGTGAATTTCCTGGAAATAATGCGTCTGTTGACCTGTAATGCGATGCAAGCGTCGCTGAGAGAATGGGAACATCTTGCTGTAAAAGCATTATTTGGTTTCTGCTTTTGCAGAAGTTGGCAGCTTTAGAGAAGTGGCCACTGAAGGCCTTGGGTAAATATTAGTCACAGGGATTATTTTTAGCGTTTTTGTCTGCATTTAACCTGAAGAAGTGGCAATAAATAAACAGTTCTCTCTTAAACACCTCAGATTCGAAGGTCAAATACAAGAAAATATGTTTTTCCTATTCATTAAATGCGCCATAAATAGGAATTTCTAACATTTTCTGCCTATAAACAAGCGACCACTTTTATCAAAGAATATACAGCACATCTGTACTTTCATCATATCTGTTTTTTTATTTAATTTTTTTGTAAAAAAAACAGTAAACTGTGCTATAAATTGCTACTTTTCTTGTCATGTTGTCACCACAGAGTCTCCTGAAATCCAACCAAAGTTTGTGAAGCGCAGCAAACGTTACGGCCGCCGCTCCACTCCAGAGTTCCAGGAGCCCGTTTCAGACTTTTCTGAGGTTACTAACATTAACCCAGCCAACGAGGACGATTTGGAGGACAACTATGACTCGGCTGTTCCCAGGAAGCGTGAGGTAAATAGCTAAGGCTCCCCCATCCTGCCGAACACATTTGGATGCCTTTCTTATCGCCTCCTGTCCTGTCCTTGCCTGTACTGCGTTAACACGGCAGCCTCTGCCAGGCGTTGAGGCTGTATTCTTAGCTAATCAGCTTAGCAGCGTTCAGAGTGGGTCTTTTAAAATGCGAGGTAGACGCTCCGGCGCAGGATTCACAAGACACTGATTGCGTAAGCAGTCGGTACTCTCTGTAAATAACGTTGACATAATTGCTGTTTCAAAAGCCTTGGATTATCAACACGTAACCAGTGTTGGCTGCATTTTTTTATGACCCGCCGCTGGCCGCATTGAGTTTTGTGTCAACTCTGCATGCTGAGAGTCTCGGGTCTTTAAGGATAGCCCTTGTAAGTTTTGTGCTTTGACGTGAGCTAGCATGTTTGGGTTGAATCTATCTGCCGTTCGTTGATTATTCCTCAGGGGACATGGATGCTCCATCTTTAATCTGAATAAGTCTGATTTCTTCGCCAGAGGACGAGAGATAAAGATGTTTTGTTGAAGCTAAAATTGCAAAGTACAACATCATCTCCCAGTAGATAAAAAGTTCCTAAAGTTGATTCTTTGTTTGGCTTCTTCCCAGTCAGAACCCAACTTCTGTATTGTCCAACATGTGGAAAATTAAACCAAATTAAGTAAAAGTTTTGATTTAAAATGTCAGGAATGGTATAAAATTCTAATCTACATATTCCCGTAACATCCTGTTTTGACTCCGCCCCTGATGCCTGTAGACAAACGCACTCTGAGACGCTGAACTGAAGTGTGTCGTGGTATTAACTACTCAAGGCTCCAACAATTGATGATGTCTGCCGCTGTGGGTCAGCAGATGGGTGTGGGTCATGGGGGGGCTGTGCCACAGAGATTGCAGACCTGGTGCTGTGGGTGGAGGAACAATGAGCTCCAGCGACCCCCACCCTCATGGATGCCTCCACTCCATGTCTCAAAATGCCACTGGCAGAATCCCATCTGCTCTCTGTTCCCGCTGTGACGGCTTCCCAAACAATAGAGGGCGACTCTGGGAGTAGATTTCAGCTCAGGAGGTCACACCTGGCCAAACTCCCTTTTTAATAGTTCTTGAAAGCAGAAGACTTTGTGTGAAATCAGTTGCGAGTGACGACGGCAAGTATCTGAAGATTAATTTGATTTGCCTTTGTTTTTGATGTCCCACTTCATATAGGGACCCAGACAATAGCTTTTGTCATTGATAATTTTATAACATGTAATACCATCAATATTTCCAGCCCTTGTTCTTACAGTGGAGTTTTCAGGGTGTCCGCACATCATTAAAAAGTCTTATATTATCATGTCTATGTAGTCCATCATGTCTTCCTGACGAGCAGTAGACATCTTTCATTACTGAAGTCTATGAATGGGGTAGGCAAGTATAAGCTATGACTTCAGCCTATTCATTTTTTTTCTTTTTGGTGAATTATTGGTTTGTAAAATAGTATTTTGTTTTGTTTCCTTTTTTCCCCGTCATGTAGTAAGTTTACCAAAAAATAAACTTGGTCTTAAAAGTTTATCTAAAATTAAGGCCTTAAAATGTCTTAGATTTAATTTGGCCTGTAATTTGGTCTTTTGTCTTGACAGAATTGTTTAATCTCATGTATTCTATGTATTTATTTATTTTTTTGTCGCGGACTTTTCTGTCAGGCAAAATTTCAGCCACACTTAGACTTGCTAGCTAGCGTTTCTTTTTTCTTTCTTTTTTTTTTCTTGTGTTATTCCGGATAAGTGCAATTTCATCGCCAGTTGGTTGGGAAAAATTTGCACATTTCTGTGGCGATGTAGGCCTTGAATTCAGTTCATAATGGTGTTAAAAGTATTACATTTTAGTTGGTGAAACTTTTAGAAACCCTGATTTTTGTGTTTTAATTTCCTCCGGCAGCGCTGGAATGCCCATGAAAGCAGCACAGAGGAGTACGAGGCGGAAGGTATGTCCGAGTCAGTCATTTCAGAAAGTTCCCCACACAGTGATGGTGCTTGGTGAAGACTGACTGTGCCTTTGTTGCGCAGGTCAAATGCATCTGTGGAACCCCGACGAGCCGAGCACGCCCCGGGGGTCCGTCGTCCCCCTGTCGGCCCGCTTGGAAGAGCGACTGCGTGAAGCTTGCGAGGAGCTGGCGATGGCGTGGGACGGAAGTGCCGCTCACTCTGAACTCCTGGCCTTGTGTGAACATTTGGGTCTAGAGGTGTGACAGAAACTGAAGAGTTGAATGCTAATCCTTCAACTTTACAAAGAAATTTCGTTTTAACATACCCTAAACTTAGTTTCAAACAACTGATGTTGTTTTTTTTTTTTTTAGGCCAACAGTGACGCTCTGCTCAGTGTCACTGACGACGGAGTGATGAATGTCCGAGAGTTCGTCTCCAGGGTCGTGAACAACAACAAACCGCTCTCACCCTCCGCCTCCACTCCCTATAGGCAACTTAAACGACATCATTCTACTCAGGTTGGTTCACTGACCGGAAGTGTTGGTACATATTGAACTTTTTCACAAATCTTGATGTATTTTAAGGGATTACACAAACTATTGCAGAATTGTAGTGCCGAAGGAAAATGATGCAAGTCTTCAAATGTATTTCTAATAAAACTCTGAAAAATGTGGTGTGCCTGTGTATTAAACCCTCAAGCAAAAGACTGTGTAACCGTCTTTTGCTTGGTCTACACGGTGAAGTTGAAAAGAACCTGGTAATGTCAGTTTTATTTATCCATTTCTATTAAATAAAAATACAAAAGAATTGATTCATTTGCTCAACTATGAACTTGACATGTAGTATTTTAGAGAAATAGATTATTCAGAATTTTAAAAAATCCATATGTAAAAAAATGTTCCCTTTTAAAAGAACTGTATACAATTTTCTCTAGTATTTGGGTTGTTTTCCAGAGTTTTGTCTTTTATTCTCAGGAGCAGGACGTGGGTCACAAAAAGCTTGCTATATTTAACCCACTTTTAGTAATGAGTGCAGCCAAGTGAGTAAAAGCTGCTGGATGTTTGTTCTATTTAAAAACAAGCAGGTTTATTAAAGCAGAGTCCTTTGTGTCTTACTTTTACATTCGTTTTTGAAAGCCCATGATTCAGTGGAAATCTCATTCTAAAAAAAAAGTTTTTTAATGTCCTTCTGCATCAACATAAACACTCTATAATTATAACAGGCTGCATAAAGTGTACATTGAATACCCCCGATACATGCAACCACAGTTGTATCAGTTGGATGTTTTGTTCAGCATCATGTGTAATGTTAGTTTTCTGCTTCATGTAACATTTTGCATGACTTGTCTGGCATGTTTGGCTTTTGTGACGCTAATGTTATGCAACAGACCTCAAAGTTCTGTACAGAATGGCTCCAATAGGGCTAAATTACCCACAAATGGATTGGTTTGTGTTGCTTTGTCACACAAATCCAAATGGAACAGTCTGAAAGCTTTCACCAAATGTGAAAAATAGTAAAACAGAAGCCGCCATTGTTTTTTGTTTTTTTTTAAAAAAAAGCTATAAGTTGGATCTCTGTAGTGTTTGTAGGTCTAAGATATGATTTGGTTTCGGTTGCAGCCGTTCGACGAGGGCGGCCGAAGGATCTCGGCTCTGACCAGCACCATCGGCATGCGTCTGTTCTCGACACTCGACGACGGGAGCGGTTTCACCCCGGCCGAATACGTTCTGGACGCCTGGATAGAGGAGGGGATAGAAAACAGCGCCGAGATTCTGCAGGTGCCACGCTGTAGTTCGACTCGGGCCGTCTTTCTGAACCAAGAAAAAAAGTGCAATTGTGTAAAACTATATGTATATATATATATTTTCCCTCAGGCTTTGAATTTCAATCTAGAAGGAAAACTGAGTCTCGGCGAACTCACCGTGGCCCTCGAAAACGAGCTGCTCAGCACCAAGAATCATGTTCACCAAGCAGCGCTAGCGAGCTTCAAAGCTGAGATCAGATACCTCCTGTGAGTAAGAGCAGCTGCTCATTCACATCTTTGAGACCATCCTGATAATCCAGTTGAAATCAAATGAAACCATGAAAACTACACGATGATGGATTTTATTTTGTTCTGGTGACCCAAACCTGTGTGGTTCCCCTCAGAGAGCAAGTCGACAGAGAAATCGGAGAGAAGAAAAAAATCCAGTCTGATCTGGAAAAAACGGAGAAGCAGAAGACTCAGCTTGCCACAGAAGTGGACGAGCATCACTCTGCAATAGAGCACATGAACAACCTCAACCTCAGGTCAGTTATCACCTCCGCTTTTCCTTTTTTTCTGATTTAAACACTGTAGATTTTAGAAAGCAGGGTATCCGTAACGTCTGCAAACATCTTGGATGCAATCATAATTTTAGACCTGAAAGATTTTGAAAACTATCTATTAAAGTATAGTTAGCAAAGTGCATCTGCTCTTTCATTGTGTGTTCTTTGGTTTTTGGGTTTCTTTGAGACAGATGTTTGATTTGTTGCTGTTGACTTTTGCACTGGTGTGACTAACGTCTTCTTTTTTTTTTTCATTTAGGTGCAACCAGAATGATCAACCGCTTCACATTTAACATTTCAGTTTCACTTGTTTTTATAACTGTCCATAAAAGTAACATTGACTTGTAAAGTTCTTTATTTGAAGCAGAGTTGTGCGAGGCTGGAAAAGTGTCTAAATGAGCTCAAATTTAGCCGTACAAACATCCCAAGATAAATGAAATGAAACAAAATCCAGCTTTTATGTTCATTCCTGTGGCACAGGAAATTAATTCTTCTGGTGTGTTTGTTCCTTCAAATTGACTTTCCATGAAAGTTTGAAGCACCCAGTTGGCTTTCTTTCAGAAATGACTCTTTATCGTACTGTTTTGTGGGATTTATCACGTGGAAACTTGTTTCTTTTTCTGTCCTAAATGTCCATTTACCCTTTTTATTGATGTGGGCAGGAAGCTTGAGCAGGACTACAAGGAGAAGCTGACGGCCATCCGGTCGGAGCTGACGAAGGAGATGGACCAGATGCAGCAGCAGGCGGGCCTGCAGCGCGAAGAACTGGAGGCGGAGATCCAGAAGATCCGGGAGGAGGAATCGTTACTCAGAGATCACCTCTCCATCTCAGTCAAGGTGCCAGAAGGGTGTCGAGTCACCTTGTTGGTTTTTATTTTACATTTATCCAAGAATTTAGAACACATACACACAAAAAAAAACTTAAACTGTTGTGTGTTTTCAGGAGAACAGGCGACTTGAGACGGAATTGCTCGACAGCACCGAAAAGCTAACAGAAGCACAAAGCCAAATAACCAAACTGCAGGCAAATTTGGAGAACATCATGAAAGACAAGGTGCAAAGTCCTTCTGGTTTTCCTGTTATGACACCTCAAAGCTACAGAGTATATCTCCACGCATAAAATATGTGGGATATTGTTCTAGTTTGGAGACCTGGACCCTGGCAGCGCTGACTTCTTTCTTCAGGAGGAGCGAATCAAACAGCTGCGCTGCGGTTACGAAGCACAGTGCAGGGTAACCGCCTCATGCTTGTTGTCCCGTCAGTTTAAAACCAAATTTATCTTCAGTGCATCATCTTCATTTAACTCCTTTCTGCTCACGCGGTAGGAGCTGCAGGACCGTATCGACGAGCTGCAGTCGGAGCTGCAGGGGTTTCACAGTCTAGGCCGAGCTCACGAGTCTGGCGGTAAACCTCTGTCCGAGGAGCTGGACAGCAAAAGCCCCGGCACCGAGTCCGACCCAGGTAGTCATGGGGGGAAAAAAAACTCCTCCTCTGGCGCTAAACACAGACTTTGCCATGTTTGTATCACGAACATGCATGATGTTTAAAGCAGGAATGCAGTTGGGTAATTTTCAAGCATTCATACATCGTAAAAAAAAACTAAACCTGAGCGTTGCTGTAACAATGCAGTAGGTAATTTACTGCATTAAATGACAGTTTTTATCATTTCCACTGCTTTGATTGTTGAAGCAGATTTATTCATGGTTTACCTGCTTCATTTGTTAAACAGCATATACTGAGCATGGGGGTGTGCAATACGAAACTAGAATTTTACCACGCTATTTTGTAGTACTATTGTGGTAGTGATAAATTATGATTAAAAAACTACTTATTACTTATTTTTTAGGTAATTGTTTGGCTGTGACGGCATGGCGCCGCATTCCTAGCATCGCAAACACAAAATGCTGTTCTTGAAAAATATTCCCATTTTGAACTAAGCTCCTTCAGAACTCCACTTACTTACAGAAGGGACTTATGCACCAAACTGCACACAGCGACTGATTTAATTATGTTTTCAAATTTATCATCTATCTACGCTATTGTGAAACAAATGGCAGAAGTAAAATTTGCAGTAATACTGTCGGTTTTGGGAGAATTTTTTTTTTTCAGTGTCGCTAATTGAAATTTATCGAGACAACAATAAAACAAAACTTTTCACGATAAATGATAAACGATGGGATAAATGCCCACCCCCCGGCTGGACACGTTGCCTGTCGTTGAACCAACTCCGTGATACTGAGACCAGCCGATCATGTGACCGTCTGCAGGTATTGGTCCAGATGAGGTCCAGCCTTTCAGCATGAGCCTGGAAGCTGAGATGATGCTGGAGCAGCTGAAGGAGCAGCACCTCCAGGAAACGGAGCACTTACAAAACCAACTTCAAAGCAAGGTTTGGCATCCATTATGCAGGCTTCTGTTCATGCCGTTTTCAGCTGGGGTGAAGACTGAAAGCTTTAGAGTCTGGAAAATTATGTAATTTAATGTTGTTGTTTTGTTTTTTTAAATTCTGGATTGCAAGTGAAAAAATTGCCTGTATTCTGACTTTTTTTCTATTGAATTCAAAGCATTTATATTGCATGAATGTACAACACACAATTTTACGACACTTCAAGAAAACAATTCAGTCCAATTGTACATGCATTCCACTATTAAACAGTGCAACCAGGTTCTGTTTCTTATTCAAATGAATAAGACATGGTGAACTTTAGGGATTTTTGTACTGTAAGTATTCCATCATAATCCCAAATAAAGAAATTAAAAGGCTTTGAAATATGGAGTAAAAGGAATTTTAAGAGTGGAAAAGTGTGGAATTTTTTCATAAAATATGCAAAAATCCCTTTTTTTCTTTGTTCAGATCACTGAATTTGAAAGGACTGTGGAAGAGCAGAAGGCGACCCACAAGGACCAGAAAGCTGCCCTGATCCTCCAGCACCAGGAGGAGGCCCGGGGTCTGAGGGAGCAGCTGGCCGGAGCTCAGAGCCACGCAGAGCGGCTTCAGAACCAGCTCCAGCAGGCGGAGCAGGACCGGACCCGTCTGGAGCAGGAGCTGGCCGCTGAGACAGAGGAGCTCCAGAACCAGCAGGAAGACGAAGCCACAAACCTCAGACAGCAGCTCCTGGAAGCTCACGCTCAGATCGCTGACCTGGAGGACCAGCTGAACTCACTGGAGAGCCAGCAGGCGGAGATGGACGAAAACCTCCTGGCCAAGATGGAGGAGCTGAAGAACCAACACACCGCGGAGGTTAGCAAGTTAACGGAGGAGCAAACACAACTGCAGCGGCAAAAGGACGAGTCGGAGCGGAGGTTGCTGGACGACTGGGAAAGGGAAAAGAGAGTCCTGGAGGAAAGCCACCAGAACAAACTTCAAGTCCAGCTAGAGGAGGCGAAGCTGCTGTTTGAGAAGGAGCAAAGTGAAATGGTGAAGACGTTAATGGAGCAGTGGCAGGAGGAGAGAGCGCAGCAGGACGAGCAGAACAGCAAGACTCTGCAGCTGCTGCTGGAGGAAGAGATGCTGCGACTGGTCAGGGAGCAAGAAGAGAAGGAGAACCAGCTGAGGGAGAGCTGGGCGAGCGAACGGGCGCTGCTCGAAAAGGAGAGGCTGCAGCTGCAGGAGCAGCTCCAGCAAAGGGAGAAACGGCTAAAGGAAGACTGGGAGAGGGAGAGGCTGCAGCTGGAAGAGGACTACGAAGGGATGATCCAGGAGAGGCTGAAGGAGGAGAGAGAGAAGCTCGAGGCTGAGAGAGAGGTGGAGAAGCTGATGGCGGAGGAGAGGGAGCGGCTGGAGGAGAGACACGGAGAGGCCCTGAGGGAGCTGAGCAACAAGCATGCCGAGGAGAGGGTCGCACTCAGCGCAGCGCTGGACCGACTGAGAGAGGACATCGCCAAAGAAAGGTGAGACCTGATGGTTAAAGTTTTAAAACTGGGAGGTTTTAAAAATCAACAGAGAAGTTTGGACTGTAGCTTGTAAAAGTTTTCAGACATCTTTGTAACTTTTCAACCATAGATGCTAATGTAGTTCAACTGGATTCCATCAGATGGACGAACTGGGGGCGTGCTGTGGTGGCGCAGGGGGTTAGCATGCCCCACCAGTTACGAAATTTCGTTCTGTATACACCCTGTGCATGCAAAATGACAATAAAGTCAGTCTAAGTCTAAGTCTAAGAACTAAAAAGTAATCCACAAATGACCTGTTTTCCCCTCTGGGCCAGTACTTTATAAAACCGATCGTTTGAGGTATTTATTATTTTCTACTATTCTTTTAGTAAAGTAATTCAGGCTCAGTCAAATTGGATGGAAAGGTTCTGTGAATATCAATATCTGCCCTGCAAAACACACAAATCTTACCAAGTGTTTTTGGTCTAGCTTCTACGGCAAACCTCTTAGTACTCTTTAAATAAAACAAAACTACTTCAACCTTTTCATCTGGAAATATCGTTTCAATAATTCATTAGTGTTGATGGAAAAAGTTACTTCCGCTGGCAGATTCTTTTACTCACAACATGAGGAAAATGTCTTGTTATAAAATAAGTAATTGGACTGAACAATTTCTTTTATTTTACAGCCAATGTAAGATAAATAATGAAGAAACTAACAAAAACAGTAGGTTGGTTATGCATGTAAAAAAAAAAAAGAAAGAATAAACTGCAACACAAATCTTCTTTCAGATAGTTCAGAAACTCTAAATATAATGTAAGATAAATAATGAAAAATGCTCAGAGCACAAAACATAGAATTAGATTGAGTAGATCTGCCCTTATGGATGACTTAGACTTAGACTGACTTTGTTGTCATTTTACATGCACAGGGTGTATACAGAACAAAATTTCGTTGCATATGGCTCAGGACAGTGTTTTGAGCTTCCAATGTTGTGAGGTTACTCCAGAATAAAATAAAATACAGTATAAAATATGAATATAAATCTAAATATAAAATATAAAGTGCAGGACTGACAGTAAAATAGAAGTTATTTAGCTCTGTACATGTGCAAGGTATAAAGTGGAGACCAGTTTTTGAGTGCAGTCCAGTTAAGAGCTCAGCAGTCTGATGGCAAGTAGGAAAAAGCTGTTTCGGAACCAGGTGGGCCTGCACCGGATGCTGCAGAACCTCTTTCCAGAGGGCAGCAGGGAGAACAGTCCATGGTGGGGGTGTGAGGGGTCACTGATGATGTTTCGGCCTCGGGACACGCAGCGCCGGGATGAAATGTCCTGAATGGAGGGAAGGGGGGCCCCGATGATCCTCTCTGTTGTCCGCACCACTCTCCTCACGTTCTTCCAACGAAATGGGCACATTGTTATAATACCCAATCTAGAATCTTTTTCGATATCGGGATGATACAGATATCAATATTGTATCGGTGCATTTCTAGTATTGGGTGTTCAAACATATACATCCAAATGTCTTTAAAATGTTTTTTTTTGTTACCCAGAAATAAAAACAAAGCAGACAAATGTCTTAATCTGCTACTGTAACAAACATTGAATGACCATGTACAGGAAGGAAGTTGAGATCAGCTTCACCCAGAGAATCAGAGAAGCAGAAGATCGATTCTCCTGCGATCAGGAATCCGCGGCGGAGCGCTTTCAGGCCCAACTCCTCAAACTCGAGCAGCACTACCAAAGCGAGCTGACGACCCTCTCTGAAAGCCACGCCGCGCAAAAGCTGCGCTGGGAAGCAGAAATGCAGAAAGTCCTCGAGGGCGCAGAAGAACGAAGGAAAGCAGCGGAGGAGACCGCGGCTGAAGAACGACAGCGACTCGATCGGGAGCAGGAAAACGAGCGACGAGAGCTTGAGAACGTCCACGGCGAAGAAACGGAAGCGCTAAGAACGGAGAACGAGCGACTCCGTAACGAACTGGAGGACGCTCTGAGCGGGGCCCAGAGGAAGGAAATTGAGCTCAGCATGCAGCTGAATGACCTGCACGGCCGGCTCCAGGAGAAACGCCAGCTGCTGGCCCAGTCCGAGGACAGAGTCCTTCAGGCGGAACTGCTGCTCAATCAAACGGTGGAAGACTTTAAGCAGGAGAGGGCCGAGCTTCTCGGCAGCAACTCGGAGCTGCAGGCAAAACACGATGAGGCGCTTTCCGGTGCGGAGAGGCTGGTCGAGGAGAGGATGCACCTGGTAACCGAGCGCGACGCATTGCAGGTGAAAGTCGAAGAGCTGGAGACACTTCTCAAGCAGGCAGCACTGGACTTTGAGCTGGAGCGGAAGGAGATCCTGGAGAATCTGGTGGTTCTAGAGGAAAAGTTGAGAGACGCTCGGGAAGTCGAGGCGCTCAGAGCGGAAAGAGATGTTCTTAAAAGCAAACTGGAGGAGCTACAGGTTGTATCCAGTACAAACAAAGAGGAATCCAAAGGTATAAATGTACTTATAATAAATCAAGACTACGAATCATGTCAAGCTCAGTCCGATCAGGACGAAGATGGATTGGAGAGATGCATAAATGCTGATCAGGAACTTGACGATGGCGATTTTGCCACCATTGAGGACCAAACGCACGAGCAGGACGGCCAAGACGGAGCGAAAGAAAACCAGGAAAACTGTTGCGCTTTCAGTGATGACAAAGTTGTTGATTCTCCTGATCAGAAACACAATTATTTATATGTAAAAAACAAATGCCAACCGGTTTCCCACGAGAGTCAGGGCGAGGACGTCTCCAGGCTTCAGGCATTTGCTGACAAAAATAAAGCAGCTGCTGAATCGCCCAACCAAGAGACCGAACCGCAAGAGGACGGCGAAAGCTGTCTGCACGGAGATCAGCAGCATCATGAGACTGAGGTTGTGGGTTTAATGCTGTGGGAGGCGGCAGGTGATCCAGCTGAGGTTGATTGTTTATCAGATGGCTCTCACAGCCAACAGGAAGGGGGTGAAAACCAGGAGATATCCGCACGCGACGGCGTGGAAACCGTTGAAGTGTTTGGCTGCGAGAACCAGGAGAGCCCTGCTCTGAACTTACAGGACTTGTACGACACCGCCAGAGAGGAGAACGTTCTGCTGCACGAGAAGATCGCCCTGCTTCAGCAGAAATCAGAAATACTAGAGAGTCTGTTGGCGCGCCACAGCGAAAAGTTGAAGAGCAGCCACCGGGCTCTGGAGGAAAACTACAAGCTCAAAGTGCAAGCGCTCCTGCTGATGGAGCACGTGAAGGAGCTGCAGGTGAAGAGCCTGAGAATGGCCGACCTCCAGATCCGGTACGAGGACTGCGCGTGCGAAAACGCCAAGCTGAAAGACCAAAACGACGCGCTGGAGAAGCGGGTCTGGAGCCTGGAGAGCAGGCTGGACGTTTTCCGCGAGTTCGGCGACCGGCGCGCCTCGCTGGTGGACGAGATCGGCAGGATGAGGGCGGAGAACGGTGAGCTCTTTCACCTGTTGAGCGAATTGGAGCGACAGGAGGACGGGCTTTCGGACTCGGACGCCAAGCCGGCGGAGGGACGCTCGGATGAGCCTCCTCTGCAGCCGGAGAAGAAATCCCGGGCGGGGTTTGGCGTCGAGGAATGCTGCAGGGAGTTTGAAGAGCGGAACAGCGAACTGCGCAGGACCATCGCAGAGCTGCAGGACGAGTCGCAGATAATAAGTGAAACCACTCGAGCTCATAGGTAAAGTGGGGGGAAAAACTAGGATCCTGAGTGGCGTCTGCTTCCCCGTCCCACTGGTGGTTCTGATGTTAGATCCACTCTCCATGTCTTCCCCCCCAGTCAGAACGTAGAGCCGCTTCCCCTGCCTGCGAAGCCCGAGATTACTTGAGCTAAGCTGCTTTCATCCTCGTAAAACCCCATCCTGAGTATTTGAATTCACCGTATGTGTTCAACACTAAGCTTACTTTGATTTAATATCTTGTAAAATGAGTTTCTAATGAAGTCCATCTTCCTTTAGATACAAAGCTACTCGTCTTGCAGAGGAAAACGTCTGTCTACAAAAAAACATCGCCGCTCTGAAGGAAGAAGACTTAAAGGAGGCCAAGGATGAGTTGATGTGAGCCTCTTTAATAAAATATTTTTTAAAAAACAACCAGTCCCATTAGTGGTGGGTCATAGGGTCTTAGAATTTGATCACAATATTTTGTGGTACTGTTGCAGTAACGATAAAAATCATGAAAATCTATTTAGTGCTTCTTTTTTATGGCAGCTGCATGGCTGTGACCGTGCGGCTCAGCATTCATAGCCCCAAAATTTTACTGTGGAGCCTGGAGGTCCTCCTCTTGTGACGGGAAATAAAACCTGCAGCTCATCACTTTTCTGCTTTTATTTTTTATTTTTTTGCCTGAACTCTCATTTCTCCCTTTGCAGACAAACCTTGGACCATTTGGAAAAAGAGAAGCTCGCAGCTCAACAAGCAGCTGACAGTTTCAATAAACAGGTAACAGAGTGCGTTTCTGAACAACGAGAGAGAGTCTGTCGTCAAGAGCCGTTGCTGGTAATGGATTTTAAGGGTTTGACTTTTCTCCAGATTTCAGATTTGCATTCGCAGAGCCAGCAGCTGGAGGACGACAACGGCTTCCTGGTGGAGAAAAACGCCCAAAGCGTCGCCGACATCGAGAGCCTGCGAGAGCAGCTGGCGGAGCAGATGAAGGAAAACAAGATGAGGGAGGCCCTCCACTCCGAGGAGAAAACCAAGGTCGGCAACACGGACCCCGCTCCCGTCCTGCTGTTGAGCCTGACGGTAGCTGGTAGTTGATTGGTGGTTGTTTTGTGCTAGATGGCAGCTTGTGTGTCTGCTCTGGAGGCAGAGTTTGACAAAGCTCTGAAGGAGTCCGCACAGCTGGAGGAGAGAAATGGCCAGCTCTCACAGCAGCTCTCTGACCTCAGGGAGAAGGTGAGCGGCTTAACGTGAGCGAGCCGGTTCGTTGGGAACGGGCTGAATACAAACGCACGCCACACTTTTCAGATCCTTATGTGTAGAATGGCATGAAAACCGTTTCCTCCCGCTGTACAACGACTTGTCTTTGTTGTAAAATGACAAACTGTTGCTGCACTCATACGTGTATTCTCTAAATGTTCTTAAAAGTTTTGAAACAACATTCAGGGGAACTTTTTTTTTTTTCATATCAGGCCTTCCACGTGGAATCGATGGAGAGTCAGCTCAGCAGTCTGGTAGAGGAGTGCAGGACGGTGGATAAGGAGAGTGCCGGTCTGCGCAGCCAGCTAGCTAAAGCTCAAGACCAGGTAAGAATCAAACATCCTCAACACTGAAAAAACACAAAATCCAAGTATATTTGGTCTAGTTTCTAATGCAAACACTTGAATAAGATTTAACTAACTTACTAGTAACTTTTCAGTAGGAAATGGGAGTTTGTTTTAAGTCAATAATCCCTTAATAATCTGATGAAAAAATGCTAGATATTAGGTAAGTAATCTGCCAGAGGAACAGGATATTTTCCCCTTTTTATAAGCTAAAATATCTTGTTCCACTGGCAGATTATTTCCCTGATAAGATTTTCTTTTTGCAGTGAATTATTTACTTGATGAATAAACTCAGTTTTGAAGTTTAAGTAGGTTTAGCTACAACTTTAGATTAAAAATAAGCCACATTTCACCAAGTTTAAATCACTTAACAGAAAGTATCGTGTCTACATGAAGAAGTCTAAGAGTTTTGAGTTGGAAAATGAATATTGAACTAGCCTTTCTCCCACCCCTTCTCCCTCCAGCTGATATCTGCAGATGAGAGCTTCAAGGTGGTAAACCGGCAGAGCGCCCGCCTCAAGTCAGACCTCCGCGTTCTGCAGCAGGAGAGGGATTCCCTGAAGCACGAGGTCGCAGTGCTGCACAAACAACTGCAGAATGCAAACGAGAAGGTGAGACTTTGTTTTCTCGGTTTTTTTAAAGAATGTTTAGCAAAAAACAGAAGTGCAAAAGTGTGATTTTATTTATTTATTTGTTTATTTTTCTTCTATTTTAATGTCAGAACCAAATTTTGGAGATGGCCCTGCACTCCAGTGGCCTGCAGAGTCAGAGCAGGAAGCTGAACAGAGAAGATATTTCCTGGGTGATGGAGAAGGAACAGCAGCTGCTGAGGCAAGAAAACGAGAAGCTTAAAGCTGAAGTCCACAACATCGGCAGCGACCTCCTCCAGTCCAGAGAGAAGGTTAGCTCACATCAACAAATAACGAGAGTTTAATGTAAAAAAAAAAAAAAAAAAAATGCAAAAAAATCTGGATAGATAGATCTTCGTGGTGTTTACATTTTTGAGCTTGTGCCTTTTAGATCCGACAGCTTGACGCCACGATCCTCTCGCTGAGCAAACAGAAACAGCAGAGCCATTCCTCCTTCCTGAAGGCCTTGGAACAGGAGAACTTCTTCCTGAAACAGCAGCTGGAAGCAAAAGCCGAGCTGCCACGGGTGAAAATCCGACTCCTTTCTCTGCTCATAAAGCATTCTGATAAAGCAGCAGTTTCCTGATGTCTATTAAATTTGTTTCAGGGCTGCGACGCTGAGCAAAGCCACGCAGACCTGGACAGTCTTTTGCAAGAAAACGAGTCACTCAAGACACAGATGGCTCGAATGTCAACACACATGATGGAGGTAAACTTTTAACTGCACACTTAGGAGTTTTGTCCTTGAAATGTATAATTAGGACTTAAAATAAACCCTCCAATTTTTTTCATACCACTTCTGTTTTCCGATTTTAATCTTTGTTTTTATTTATTTTTTTGCTCGCTTTCCTTTTTCCAAGAAAATACCAGAAAATATTTTCAAAAAGTGACTTTTGTTTCATTCATCCCTTATGTGAGTTGTACAACAGAGTATTAGGGAGTTGGTTTGTTTAATTGTGAGAAAGTAGTCATAAATATTATGTGGAAAAGATGCAATTTTACCAGAAAAAAACATCTGAAAAATATAAGAAAAATATTTTAATAAGGAAAAAACTTCGTTATCAGGATCTGACATGACCAGCTCAGTTTGTGTAAATATTTCTTCAAAATACACATTTGTTTGCACGATTGTTTCAAAGTCCTGCTACTGACAATAATGTCATCCTGATGTGTTAGAAGATTTTGGTTTTTTATGGCATTTCTATTAAGCATTATGTGTAAAACTTATACCAAAGTATAACTTCACAAGATTCTCAACATTCCTTATTATAATTTATTTTATTTTTTGTTAGCCTTGTTAAAAAATTACGATTAAAATTACTACTGGTAATATTATGACTTTATTCTGGAAATATTATGACTTTAGCCTGGTAATGTAAAAGAAAATCTCATCCTGGCCCTAATATTCTTCCGTAGAGTTAACCTAAAAGTCCAAATAAATAAGAGTAAAACTTGCTTGTCAAACAAAATGGTGGCCCTGGGCGTGCTGACGTCACTCTGTACTATGGAAACCCAGGAGCGCGTTGGTGAAAAACAAATCCAGATTTCCCAAAAACAAAATCTTCAACCCTTTGTACAATGCTCGAAAAGTTTGTACATGCAGATTATTCAGGATTTCTTTCTTTGAAAATACTTTCATAAATGTTTTCTTTTTGTTTCTAGGAGTTACTCTACTATATTATTCTTTTTTGCTTTCAGTCGTTTCACGCCCAGTACGGCGGACATCTTCCTCCATCGCCTCAGAGGGGGCCGAGGGGACAGCAGCGTGGTGACGACCCAGACAACATGCAGGTAAAGCTAAATTAAAACTTAGAATCATGTCCAAAAGTCTTGATTATACGCTGCGGTAACAAAAACATGAAGACCTTCTGCTTCCATCTACTTTGCAGCAAATGTAGAGCTAACTAAACTATAGACGGTTTAGCACCACCGCATCGTTGTTCAGTAAATAATGCATTACTTCCATCCTCTTTCATTTTCTATCTCTCTGTTTTTACTTTTTGTCACTGGTTATTTGTAAACTTGCTCTGTCAAAGGGGAACCTGTACACCGTGTCTTACTGTTGTTCCTCTGTTGTCATGGGATACAGTGACAGTCGAAGCTGTGTTCAATCCATTGAGGTCGCTCACTTCAGCTGCTTAAAAATTATGCTAATGTTTTATTAAAAAATTACAGACACTAACATTGCCGCCAAATGTTCTGGAAATGTTTTAATGACTGAGCAAAGGTCGCCCAGGGTGATGATAGTTTTTCTAGAATTTTGTTGGAAGCTTTGTATTTAAAAACAAAAAACAGTTTTATAAAAAAAATCACACAAACCCCTTGGAGGTTTTTCTCAATAAATTACTTCCCAGTCTTTTATAGCTTCTAACAGGTTTCCCCTCATCCATTTTCTTATCATTTGTAACGATGCTTCCTGGAAAAAGCGTCCCCACAGCATGATGCTGCCTCCACCACCAGACGCGGTGTGTCTGCATTGCTTTTTTTTTTTTACATTTCAGACTCATCAGTGCAGTCAACAACCAGGAAATACTTTGAAGTTTGCGATTGCAGTTTGAAAAAAATGTGAATAAGCCCAAAGGGTGTGGATACTTTTGCAACGCGTCACACATATCCGTTTTAAAAGATGGCTGAAAACGCAATAATTTTCAAAAAGTGTAATTTTTCAAACATCTGAGCTGAGTGATTTCTGTTCCGTTTTGGTTTTTTCCATTGTACGTTTTTTCTTTTAGCTTAAATGCTGGGTTCTCTGTGTTCTTTTTTCTTTATTATTCTTTTTTTTATTTGTTGCTGCCGTCACACACATCACTGTCCCAGCATCCTTCTGTTCTCATGCCACGCATGTAGTGTTTATTTTCTGGGTTTGGTGTCGAGTCCATTCAGACTGTATGTGTCACAAAACTCACTGTCCTTATTTAAGTTTCCATCTCTGGGCTGAAGTAGTTGAGCTATGGTGATCATCTGGGTGTGGTCCAGGATTCTATTTTTTATTTTTGTTGTTGTTTCTGTCAGGCTAATAACATTAAATTTATGACTCTGTTCATCTATGTTCAGATAATATAACTATGAACGTTTTGGCAGTGCCTTGCAGAAGTATTTGTCTCTTTGCAGAAGTAATACAATTCAGAATAAATAAATACTCTGTGAGGCATTTTATAACTGTGGAAATCAGGATCCAATGCCATAATTACTAGAATTATTGTTGTTTTTCATAGTTTCATGGATTTTTTTTCTGTTTTTCTAGTTCTAGTTGATAGAATAGATTTATAGTTAACACATCTGACTAGCAGACCTGAAAAAACCAAACTTTTAGAGAGTGTGTGTGTGTGTGTGTGTGTGTGTGTGTGGTTTTTATATCCTTATGGGAGCCTATTTCTACAATGTGGGGTTATGGGGACATTGTCTTGGTTCCCGTGAGGGAAATTGATGTTTTTGGGCTAGTGGTTAGGTCTGTGATGATTAGGTTTAGGGTAAAGGTTAAGGTAAGGGCTAGGTATGTGATGGTTAGGGTTAGAAGTATGGTAAGGGTTAGGCTGTAGAAATTATTGGAAGTCAATGTGAAGTCCCCACAAGTGATGAAAACACGACTGTGTGTGAGTGTGTATGTTGAGGATTGGAGGAGAGGGTAGACCTCTGGTGAAGTGTTCCTGCCTTTTCTCTTCAGGGGGCGCCGCCGGAGCAACGGGCCGCTCACGCAGACAGCTGCAGGCGGATCGGTGGATTGTGACAGTCGCTGCTTCCCCTGTGCTCGACTTCTTTAACACTTCTCCTCTCTTCTGACATATTTGAAATCAGAGCGTTAAATGTGATGCCCACCGCTCTCCCGCATCCTGAACAAATGTGCCTGACTGAAAAGGCACAAAGGTGCGATTGTGTTTCTCTGCTGCTAGGGGGCAGGAATGAGCAAAGAGGGATCCTGCCAGGGTATTTTTATTTTATTAGTAGTATTTTTTTTTTTTTTACAAAGCAACATGGATTTACAACAATGACACTGAAAGCTATGTTTACCAGACATATTTTAGAAAATGTGACTTTTACTGTATGTACAGTTGACAGATATTGACTGTTATAGTTTACTAAATTGGGTTGATTACAGGGAGTTTTGATGCTGTATGTTTCATTAGAGCCCTTTTACTGTTCATAATAAATGTGACAGGGCATTTAAATCATCAGAGGCAACATTTTATGGATATTTTTGTCTTAATATTATGGAGAAAAGTTACGTTTTAGATGCATTTTGTTCCCTCTGAGACTCTTCATTTAATCACCCGACATGTCACTGTATGGTGTAAGACTCCTGGTGTTTTGTTTTCTTTCTGTTTAAGCTAGAAATGTTAACGTGTCACGATAAATGTAGCTAAATATGTTCTGGACCTGTTTTTGTTGCTGCTGTGCAACCAAACTGAAGTTTTTCTGTCACATGTTTATTTCACTTCCTATTTTTCTGGTATTTATCTTTAATTGGTGTGCCATTATTGCCATATTTATTTTTTGAGTTGTCACTTGTTCTTTTCCTCCTCGTTGTATGGTTATTTGTTTTGGTTATTTATCTTATCTTAAGTTTTATTTATACATTAAATTATTAAATTTTTTTTGTAGGCATATGTGAAATTATTTTAAGCATATTTCATTTTAATTTATTTTTAAGGAATCACTTTTAGAATTGTACCGAAAATCATTCTCTGCAAAAATCAGTTGGAAAATAAAGCAACCATGTCTCAAAAAAAAAAGCCAAATGTCTGCATGTTGTTTTCTTCTTCTAGTCACACGTCTTTATTTATCACAACTTAAAAAAGATAAATAAAAAATCACATTTTGCTCTGTCCGCATTTTCTTGACTATATTTCTGTCTGTCTTCTCACCAGGATGAACGAGAGAGGAAGATGAAGAAGATGGAGGAACGCATGAGGGAAATCGAACTTTCACTCCATAACGTCAAGCTGCTGCTAAAGGAGAAGGTGACTCAGCTGAAGGACCAGGTATGTTATGATCATTCTTAAAAAGTGACTTAACATACCGGTAAAATAAACTTTTATAAGCTAAAATTAAGAAGGCGGAAAGATAGATAAATAAATTCTAGTGAGCTCCTTTGTAGATACTTGTGAAAATGTTGGGGTTTTTTTCCAGTAACTGAAACTTAAAAGTCAGTCAGTTTCATTGAGAGATTAAAGATTGTTTTTCAGGCTTAATACAAATTCAAACTACCATACTTTTTTAAAAAAAAAAAAAATATATATATATATATATATATATATATATATATATATATAAAGTGTCTCCATCAGAATCCACAACTTTTTTTTTAAAGTAAAATCTCTCCTGATTTAAGAACTCACATTCTCTAGTTGGAGAAAACCGATTTACTGTAGGTTATCAGTTTCCTCCCGTCTCATTGAACACATGGATAGCTTCATATTGTTTTTTCAAAACATTCAATTCAACATGGAAAAAAATATATACAGCGGTTTGAAAATGAATATTTATGCAATTCAGATTGGAAATGTGAATTTGTTTAAAGAAAACCGTCAGAAAAAGGGGCTTTTAATCTTGAATTTCTAGATGAGTCAAACAGGAAGTGCTTTTATTTTCCAACAGACCTGACTTATCAGCTGTTAATCTAGTATTAAAATTGTTCCCTCCCCTTTTAATTTCAGAGGATTTCTTACATTAAAATCATGCGGTAAAACAATTTTTTTCCATAAATTTAAACCGGAAACATTTTCAAAGGTATGCTTACAATACAAAATAGTGAGGGACAGTGACTAAATGTTACCTTCAAAGTACCTTTATTTTGAAGAACCACAACTGTACTGTTTTATTAGCTTAGTAGTGAGAATAAGAACTCAAAGGACTGTTTATTTATTATGTATTTCAACTCTGTGACATTTAACATAGTTCAGATGGGAATGATGATGCCAGTTTTGTCAGGCTACAACAAACTTGAACAATTTATTTTGAAGCAGACTCAGAAGAGTCTTGATGTTCTGATAGAAATTGTATTTAAATATATGTAATGTTTTACTTGTGAGAAGCATTTACACCATATTAATATTAATATGTTCTACTTGCACTTTATTTGAAAGTTTGACTGGCATAGAAAATAGTTTTTGGGGGGTTTTTTATATAGTTTTTTTTCTACCAATTAATCCGTGTCCACCTACTTTCCAAGCAGAAAATCTTTTAACATGCAACTGATAAATATTTCATTTCTCCGACTCTTGTAGCTGCACAGGAACGGCAAAGCAGACGTGCTGATTAAGGACATGTACGTGGAGAACTCTCAGCTGATCGAGGCTCTGGAAATAACGCAGCAGCGGCAGAAGATTGCAGAGAAGAAGAACTACCTGCTGGAAGAGAAGATCTCCAGCCTCAACAAGATTGTGCGGGACCTAAACCCATCGCCGCTACCGTACAACTACAAATGCCCGTAACGCGTCTCCGGAAACACGCGGAACGTTTGAAGGAGTTGGTCGTGCCAACTTTAAGTAAGCACTGTATGTTTGCGAACTACAGGGACACTTGTGCAACGGATCCAGACAGATGCAGGACAATTGGAGGGCTCAGACGTATGTGAACGCCGCTGCTAAATATGCAGGATCTCTATTTGTTTTATTCTTAACGGCAGCAGGTTGACAGACTTGACCTTTTGATGAACCAAATACGAGGTCAAACGGTTGGCTAGTCATTTATTTCGTAGTAATTTATCATTTTAAAACAATTTCTAAGCTGAAAAGTTAGCTACAAATAGGAAAATGATCCCACCTTGGCACACTCTGTACTATCTCTGTCCAAAGAGAAAAGCAATATTGTTGTAAAAGTTTGTAAAATCTTCAAATGTCTGTCTGTGTTGATCCTGTAGACATAATGTTAAGAACGAACGGGAAGTAAAATCATGGACAGAATCATCAGTTTTGTAATGCTGACAATGTTTTTGCTTTTTATTTAACACTACTTGAAACTATGTTGACTATAAAAGTCTTGTGTGGCAATACTTAACTTTTATTTAATTATAATTGATGAAAAAAATGCTATAATCTGTTGCAATATGTAAAGTTGCCATCATGAATGTTTTTGAGTTGAAATGGTCTGTTACACAAATGCAAATAAAGTGTATTGTATAGCATTCTGATGGTTTGTGGTCATTTTCTTCCTGATTCAAAATGCGATTCTCGTTTTTCTTCTGCTGTTTAACATATTCATCAATTGAGGTAACTAGAATTTGAATTAAATAGTGCTTTCTCCACCACTATATCCTGTAAAAGCTTCACACCTGGTCAAACTCTTTATTAAAAAATACTTTTTGATTATTGTCAACTTAAAAATGAGCCCCACAACTGGATCAAGTAGGTATTGTGGTGTATTGAAGGAGTATTACAACTTGAACTTTTCCACTTTTTTATGCTTCAATCACAAAATTATTATTTTTATTTGGATTTCATGATGGAGCAACACACTGGTGGTGCAAAACTGTGAAAGGAAAAGTAGATATGGTGTCATTTTTTTTTTATTATTGAAAAAGGATGTATTATTCATCCTCCTTTGTTCTGATACCACTAACACTTCCTGATTGCGTTATTTATTTTACTTATAACATTATTTATAAATAAATGTTTTCTTTCTACTTTAGTTATGCCCTACTTTGTTTTGGTCCGTCCATGCGCTACACACAACACGGCATCTAGTTGTGCTCAAACCGTCCTGCAGGGGGCGTGTGACCAGGTTGGAGGACCAGCGCTGGGACGGGATAGTCGCTCCCAGTGGCTACAGTTAGCTGGCTAGCTGCTGCTAGCTGTTGGAACCAGCTGAAAATGTCTCCTTTCTGCCAGTTGTTAACGGAGCGGAGGATGGTAGCAGCGTCGGAGGATTGTGCCATGACTTCCCAGTGTCTTGTTGACGACGTCCCCAAGCTTTAAGTTATGCTCTCACGAAAGAAAAGTAAAAACGAAGCGTCAAAACCAGCCGAGGTACACGGGAAATATGTGAAGAAGGAAACGTCTCCGCTCCTCAGAAGTAAGCGCAACAAGTACTGAGCGCAGGTTAGCTCGCTAGCTAACGTTAACTAGTGCCTGGCTGTACCCAGCTAATGCAAACCAACATATTGAAGTGAGAGTATGGAAACAGTTAACCACATCATTATGGTTTATAAACTGCTTTGCAATGTAATGTACACTGTATGTTTATCCAGCTAGGATGCTAACAAAGTAGTCCGGTGCTAACTGAAAAGCTCATTGACTTTATGTTATGAAAGAGGATAACAACTCTGACGATAACTGCTGTAAATTAAATACACCGGACCTTTTATTTGCCTTAGCAACATTGAGATAAGTTATCTCTTTTTTTTTTACTCCTTAACTAAAGCTAAGGTCCTTAGAAATGTAAAAGCCTAAGTGTTGTATTTAAATGCCTAATTAGCATCTGTTAATAAAACAGAAGAGTTTCAATGAGGGCTTAGAAATACTGCCAGAGTAAGACATCACAAAAAAGCTTATTTTATCAGTGTTTTTTTTAATCAATGTGTTGTGGTTTTTAACTTTAGGTTTAAAGTAATCTTTTAATTGGCCAACATTTTTCTTCTAACTGGAAGAAGTTAGTTTGGGATGCCAGAGCTCTAGGGGTTCTGTGTAAAATGTTAAATATATCATGGTTACGGCAAAAGAGTCCATTGGATTTTATTGCAAAAGATGAATGATTCAGCAATTTAAGAAGCATGCTGTTTCTGTAGTGTCTTCAGTTCATTCTCTAATAAAATGTTATTTTTTTGACACTCCAGGGATCTGCCCACCAATTTCTAAAATAAAGATATAGTTTTTGGACTATAGTCTCCGGACATTATGGAGCTGACCTTTGTTAATGTCTTGCAGATCTTATGCCCTCATTCATCCGCCATGGACCCACTATTCCCAGACGAACAGAGGGGCCCCCGCCGGAGATGGCGCCCTCTTCCTACTCTGTGGCGACCAGCAGGGAGTCGGTTGTGTCCCGTAACAAGAGCGTCCTCCGCGCACCCGTGCAGAGGCCACCACACGAAGTGGCCCGCAGAGAGAGCCACCGCATGTCAGCGCCGCCATACCTGCCTCGCAGTCTGGGAGACCTGTCCCACGAGTACCGCGGCTCAACGCAATCCTTCCTCACCGATGTGAGCCCCATGTCGGAGAATGGAGATGCAGCCAGGTATTACTACCCAGCTGAACCCTATTATGAAAACCAGCAGCAGCGTCAGCCCAGGAGAATGCAGGAGCGCTTCCCTGAGGACTATAGATACTATGAACACAATGAACACAACTTCCAAAGACTTCCTCACCAACACTCCTCCCCAGCGCCAAGCCGACCCCCCTCAGGTAATAGGAAATGCTTTCTAAAAGTCATAAACTAAAGTGATATTTTTCAAGATGTTACAAAGGCTACAGATTTTACCTGCACACATTATTTGGAAGCCTTATTTGAGAAACTCAAATGTATTTTTTAAATGAGTTTTTAATGGCAGGTTTTGTGGATTGAAATCAAACCTTTCAAGTCTAAGGATTAATCCGATTAACAGTTAATCAACTTGCAATAAATTCTCAGTGATTTAATTAAAAGTTAAAAATTGTTCTGATCGATTAACTGATATTGTCCGCTTAGATCTTTTTTTAGTGTGGTAGTTTGGCTTCCATCCAGAAGAGGGCACCACTGGCTGTCCTTAAGTGGAACCAGTTGATACAAAAACAAAGATGGCAGGGCCATAACAGAACAGGAAAGAGAAACTGTTCAAACAGAGATGAGTTTGGGATGAAAAGGGTACTTTTCGCTGTTCTTTTAGAAATATGAGCACTTATATGAACGCTCATTCAGCTGAACTGCACAGAGCAGCGTCAGCGTCATGAAAGAATTATCGATGTGCTAAGATAACGGAAAAGTGGAAGGGATAACAAAGAAAAATTGTGACATGATGGGGGGAAAAAACATGACGGTACTTCAGTATGAACATCTGTTTGTTCATGACGGATTGAGCGTTTCACAAATTCATCTTTTATTTTTCTATTCAGCAACCTAAAAGGCTCCTGTTTTGTTATATTTTATTAATAATGCCAGAAATCCACAATTTTCTGTTTATTCAGTCAGTATGTAATACAGCTGTCACAAAATAATGTTAAAATTTAATGAGGTATTATTCAAATTCAGTTTATTATAAAAATGTGACCTTTATGTTATTGAACGACTGTCAGCCCTCTTTTTTAAGAGCTTTTTAAGAAAATGGCTGCGATCAAAGCTCAATCAACTTTCAATAAACTCATTGATCAATGACTTGCCTCCCTACCTGCTACTTACATTGAGACTTAACACACGGTTTAGTCAAATTAACCTCTCTGATGTGCTCTGTTTTAAATATTACTGATGGTTTTTGAACCAATAATAGCTGACTGGAATACAAACCACTGGTTTTCAATCCAAAGGAGTCATTTTAGTTCATGTTTTCAACCAGATTCAATCTTGTCATATGAAAGCTCCACACTGTAAACAGTAGTATGTTGCGAGTGTAAATTTACCCCCTCAGAGTAAAATTGTATGTGGCTTGCAGGAATTTTCCACTTCTCCTCAAGCAGAAACCCTTTTATTATGTGGCCGTCTTGTTGATGCGACCCGCCTTTTGCGTATCGTACAGCTCTTTTTGAAGTGAAGTCAAACAAGTGTTGGAGTCTCTGCATTTAGGGGGGGAAAAAAAAGTTCTCTCCATTTGCCAATAACTTTCTGGTGCCAAACTAGTAATTTTACAGTCAGAAACCTCCGTCTTAAATAGCTCCCATGCACTGATCTCTGTGTAGCTGCATGTCATCCTGATGCGGATGTCGTAAAAATGAATGTGTGTGTCAGAAGAAAGAGCAGTGTCATTCTCAGCCTTTTTGCTTTTTGTGTCACTCTAAAATAAGCTGCTGTCATCTTGACTTGACACTAATCTGTAAGGTATTCTTGCACATTGTCTCGATCATGTAGCGTTTAACATTTACTCATTGTTCAAATTTTAGACTGCCAGCTAACTTCCTTTCATTTCATTTTTGTCCTCGTCTCCCTAGTGCTCAGGATGTCAGATGATGATAATAATTAGTTAGCAAAATATTTGTGGCATGGAAGGTTACTTAACCAGAAGTGCAGCTACACTGAAGGTGACTATTTTCATTTTGTTCCAGTATTATAAAAAGGAAAAAACAAAACAAAACATTGTTTCAGTATAAGATCAGCTCTTAGATGTCTGCCGCTAACAGATTTAGCCAGTCATAAATTCTCTTTAAGAACTGGGAAATGAGAAGATATAAGAAACATATTTAGTCCAGCTTTGGTGCCATTAGTCAAAATTGACGTCACGATGTGTGAGAGCCTCATTTCTGTAAAAACTGTGTTTTGCTAAATTATTTGGACTTGCCATTTTAAACCATCTTTAGCATCTTCCGTTAGCATGTAGCTCAGTTACCTCGTCCGACTAAAGCAGTGGTCTCACTGTACTTTGTTCAGGCTTCGTGTTATCTGCTGAAAGTCTCCATCTTTTTCCAGCACTTGTGTGATGCATTCACTGATCGGAAAAAGAGCTGAATATCGAGTTCAGGAGCATAACAGCCTCCTATTCCTCACACTTTCTTATCCTATCTTACTAACTAAATGTCCATGAGTCTTTTTATTGCATACCAAATTGCTATTTTGTAGTAGCAATTTGATATATTTGGCAGCTCTAATCACATCTCAACCATTATTTACTACTACTTTCTGATTTCACATGGAAATAATAATTATATATCCTTATTTTAATTATTATTATTATATTTTTTATTTTAGGCTCCAGTAACTTTTGATTTATTCATGACGAGACACAAAAGAGAGGGTCAAGAGAGAAATAACATGTAGCAACAGAGTTACAGAATATGACCACAACCTAAAGCCAAACCTGCCGCACCAATCAGGACTTTACTGGGCGATACCAGTTTCTGGTTTTCCTCTAGTTTTGTCCCACCATGTTCAATTTTAGCCAATTTTTATGTTGTTTGTTTTGTTGTTGTTTTTTTCCAAACAACTTACAACTCACACAAATTAATTAGTGGGAACTTTGTTTTAGGTCAGCAATGCAACAAATAGCAGTCATGACAGCAAAAAGAACTCCAGGTTTGTTGATAGAAAAGTTAAGTCATTACAAATTGTTAAACAATGATCCAGTTTTGTGACATTTAATGAACACTTGAAGCAGCAATGTTATGAGTATTCCAAGCAATCAAATAGCAATGACACCTCCAGCTGTTATAAAAAGGCTGTATTTATCAAACATTATTACTAAAAAGAAATTTGACTGCACCATTTAACGCCTTGAAATTCGCCTTCAGAAAGTCATCACAGCATTTTCCCCGTTAAGCTGTTTAGAAATGTTCTTCGAAACGTTTCACTGAGAAGTGGTTCGTGTGATTTGAGGATTGGGCATACTAGTTTAAATAGTGGTTTAAATATAATAGGGAAACATCCATCAGGCGATTGTTCTTATTGCGGGAAAACAGAAGTAGAACATGTGTTGATTTATTGTAGAAAATATATAAAAGAGAGGAAAGAATTGGAAAGGGTAATGGGGAGTTCAGTAACTCTGGCTAATTTATTAGGGAAGCATCAGTCACATGATATAATTCAAGCACTTATTAAATATTTAAAAGATACAAAATTAGCTGAGAGGATTTAGTATGTATGTGTGTGTGAGTGTATAAGTATATGTATAATTTAGTTATTTTAAGATTTGAAGATAGATAAGAAAAAATGCATTTCTGAATTATGTCTCTGTCCAGTTGATGGCGGTAATACACAAAGTTTGTCAACTTCCAGAAAACGCAATAGAAGAAGAAGAAGTAGTTAATGTGATGAGCTCAGCAGCTGCGCAGTTCCACCAGGTGTTTCCTAATTGCTCCTAGACTGAAGGTGACTGAAGGAGCTGAGTGGAAAAGGTGCTTGGTGAAAGCAAGCTTTTAGGCAACCCCGAATGGAGAGCTCAAAGTATTCTGCAAACATGCCTGGAAGATACCAAGAAACGGGTATGTTTTTGATTAGGGAGTAACCTTATAACATGATATAAAGCTAACAAAAATCAATTTAGATAATACTACCTCTTTAAAAAAAATCTAATTTGATTTCCCCTTCTGACTGCCAGGACAATGTAAGAAGCCAAAAAATTGATTTTGAAGTTGATTTATGCATCAAGAGTCAATTACTATAAAACTTGTATATGAATTTATAACAAAAAGTCTTCATGCATCAGAATTACAGTGGCCAGAATATTCTCTAATTTTTGTTCTCGCATTTTATGGTGTTATAACTACAAACTTGAATGTATTTTATTGGGAATTCATGCAATGGACCAAAACGCAACGGAAGATTGATATCTCAGGTGTGAAAGTGTTAAACTATTTTTCTTGCATGCCACAAGTCTGATTTTTATGGAACAGCGACATTGTTAAGGTAAAATTAAAATGTACAGGTTGCCTCAGACGATGAACGGGACAAACATGTGGTAGTTTTGGTCACATTTTATTTGTAAAAAAAAAAATAAAATTCATGTTTCATTTTTTTCCGATTCACATTTTCCCACTACTTTGTGTTTCTCTTATCGAATGTTTGTAGTCGTTGCATAACTGTGACCCTGCGTAGTGGGTCTTTATCTCAAGAAGAAAAGAAAAAAAAACTAAAGTATGATGATGAGGTGAAGAAAGAGGACTATGAGTACGCTTCTTTGGCACAAAAGCACATTCCATTCCTTCACTCAGCGGCTGGCAGAGAGCTCCAGCTCTGTTGCCCTGCTGCTGTCACTCTCATGCAGAATTTATCCGACTTTAGCTCCCATTTTCCTGAATTTCCTTTTTAATTCCTTTAACTTCTCCAGAATTTTTCAGCTCCTCTCCTGCTCGCTCGCCAGTTCCAAAGTCTTGACACTCGTCAGCGCAGCTGGCGGCTAATAAAAGTAGCTTTTAGGAAGCTGGCAGCTTGCAGAAAGTGTTGGGGAGGTTTAGCATTTTGTTCTTGTGTGCGTCTGGCTAGTGTTGGGAGAGTCTGCTGACTTCCTGTCCAAACGTAAAACACTCCCATTTTCTTCTATTCCTCAAACATTCACAGTTGGAGGATTTGTCACACCAGTCAAAATGATTTACAACTCTGCCCACGTTCAGTTTTACTTTCCAACTGCATTCATCTTGCGTTTAGCAGTGATTCTCAGCCTCTTTATCTTACCCTGCTGTATGTTCAGTCGCCCCATTAGATGACCTCATCAGCAACAGCACATTCCTCTCCTTTAAATGACACTTTCCCACACACGTCAGGAAGACATTTTTAAAAATCTTCTTTTTCCCAGAAGTGCCGTTATCCGACAGCTGCTGTGCTGCACATTTGCTCGGACATCTCTGCCGCTTCAGCCAGAAATGTTTGTTTTCCTCAGGCATAGGTCGAATACAGGCCAAGTCTCTGGGGAACCTCTCCAGCCTGACCGGTGATGACTCCCTCCTTCCGGCCGGCTGGACCGTTGACTGGACCATCGGCGGCAGGAAGTACTACATCGACCACAACACCAACACTACACACTGGAGCCACCCTCTAGAGAGGGAGGGGCTCCCTGTGGGCTGGGAGAAAGTGCAGTCCGCTGAGTTTGGGGTCTATTATATGGATCACATTAACGAACGAGCACAGTATCGACATCCATGTGCCCCAAGGTAACCCTATAGTGACATATTTCCATCTACTGTGGACATTTATGTTGACTTTTTTGTAAATCATTAAGTTCTCTCAATTTAGCTTTCCTCTTTAGGTAGTTAGAAAACACTTAAGTTAGTTTGGAACCTAAATATGTAATAAATTTTTGTATTTTGAGTTGTTGTGATTATTTTTGATAACTTTTAGACACCCTCGTTATTTCAAGACATTAAGAACACAGCGGCAGTTGAGATGTTTTTCTTGGATTTGTCAAATGTTTTTTAAAAATAATTTTTTGACTCAAATGTCACAACCTTATAAGATCCAAAACCAAAACTACTCCTAGAAAAGGTGGGCGGCAACAAGTGGTTTGTTCCTCAGACGCTCTTTTTGAACTTGTAAGGCCACGTTAAGTTAACACCACCTTACATAGAGGGTGTAAGATTTTTTGTCTATTTTTCCAACAAATGAACAACATATATTTTCCAAACAATCAAGTCTGAAGTGCGTTCAAGAATCAAACCACCTGTAGCCACCCATGGCCTTTTCTTGGAATATTTTGGGGGATTGGGATCTTTCATTTACATAATTGCCCCTTATTTACAAAACCATAGTAAGCTGATATCATAAATTTACCGTTCATGACAAAACGATTGTTTTCAGTGTACCTCGCTACGATCAGCCGCCGCCGCTGCCTCCTGCGACCTATCAGCCAGAAAGGAACCAGCCGGTGCTGGTGCCGGCTAACCCGTACCACACGGCTGAGATCCCAGACTGGCTGCAGGTGTACGCCCGCGCACCCCTCAAGTGAGTACAGACTGTGGAGTTAGCAGGCAGGTCCCCAACTTGTCTTATTGTATTCACAACTTGCATACTGGTTGAAGTTCATGGCGGTAATTGTTCTTTATCTGGACGCCTGTTTAGGTTGCTATAGTGAACCAGGCCCCAATTTTTTGTTGTGATTAGCTTATTTGCACTAAATTAAAACAAAACTGTAACAAAACAATTTTTGTCTAAAATTGAGAATAATCAGAAATTATTTTTGTCTTTTATCGTAACAGGGTGTGTGAATCCTTAAAAAGTCTATTAATTAGAAAAAGTTGCCCTTGCATTAGTGTCAATTTTAAGTTGATTTGAGGTCAACTTTAATCAAATTTGCCTTGAATTTAATCACGGTTTTAAAATTTCATAGTGGCAGGAGTATTTAATCAGGTATTCTATGTGGTTTATTTTTTCTCTTTTCTGTCAGGCAAATGTTTGAGTTGCATGCAGACAAATTCATTAAATTCTGTGACTTGCTAGCTGCTAATGTACCTTTTAAAGCTAGATAACATATTTGCACTAAAGTAAAACACAAACTTGCACTTTATTAAAACACAAATATTTTTAAAATAAGAGATTTTTTAGTTATCTAGTTACCTTTTTGCGTCTCATGAACAAGAGTACATTTATCAGCCGTTTGCTAGAAAACGTTTGTCTTTGCCATTGGTTCACTTCTGTTGCCATATGATGCTACATTTATCGTGCTTAAAAAAATCTTACCACTACTGCTCTATAGAATATACGCTTTTCTTTTGTACGTTTGTCATTATTCCTGGTCTTAAATTTCATTCATAGCGGTCTTAAAAAGTTCTTAAAAATGTTTGATTTGTGTTGAGCGAATTGTCAAATTTGCACCCCTTCCTGTGCTCATAACAAACCATCTATACTAAAACTTTTTAACACTTTATTCCTTTTCCCTTCTCTTCAGGTACGACCACATCTTGAAGTGGGAGCTGTTCCAGCTGGCCGACCTGGACACGTATCAGGGCATGCTGAAGCTGCTGTTCATGAAGGAGCTGGAGCAAATCGTCAAGTTGTACGAGGTGTACCGGCAGGAACTGCTGTCGGAGCTGGAGGCCCGCAAACAGCGGCAGCAGTGGTACGGCCAGCAGCCCAACAAGAACTACGCCGGGAACATGTGACGGCGGTTCTGACGCGCGCCGAGGAACGCCTTCGCTGGGGTCGCGACAGTTTGGGGAGCGGTCCGTATTTTGCCTTCAACATCGAGATTGACTCGTAAAACGCTTCTTTACCAAAAAAAAAAACAACAAAAAAACATCCGTGCCTTTTTGCTCGATCCAAATATATATAAATATATCAGCCAAGAAGTCAAAACACTTCCTGACGGAGAGGAGTAAGAGGGAGAATCAGCTCAAGTGATGCTCACTTTATGAATGACTGGGAAAGAAAAGCACTTGAATGAAGACGTCGCCGGTGGACGCTGCTTGTTGTGACGTTTGGAACCACCAACCTGAGACGTGAATGATATTGCAATTTTTTCTTTTTTTTTTTTCATTTAGGACTGAGAAGCACTAAGTCTGAAAGTCTGGGAATTTGCTGCGAAGCATCACAAAACTGTGCCTTTAATAAAATCAAATGCATCATCTTTCCAGTTTTTGCTCATATCATGCAGACATCATCTAATCCGTCTTCTTTTTTGTTTTCTGCAAAAAACGACCGGCAGCTTCTTTTATTTAAGCACTTTCTTTTTTTTCCCTTTTGCTTTGTAACCATCATAAACTAAAGTAAATAAAAATATGCATTGCTCTTGTTTTCTGATGTTCTGTACACTAAAGACAATCCAAAGGTTTGTGCGATTTATGAAACTTTGTGAAGCACAATTGATGCCGTCAATCAGCTGACATGACATTAGTACAATTTGGGAATATTCATGTTTTTCTGTGTTTAATAAAACAAAAATAAGCTACTGGACATTTTACCATATCCTCTCTAAATGACAAAGTTAAATGCTCCTTTCTGGCAAACTTTAACTGCTGTGAATCTTATTTGTTTTTTGAATGGATGTTTTGGGTGACTTTACTTTAGGGCAAGTTCCCTGCCTCGTGTTTTGGGATGCTCAGAAATTTTATATGCACTTAAGACGACTGCTTGACGTAAAGAAAAAATAACTAAATGAATTTTTAGTAAACTCAGTAAAGGTCTCACCTGTTCACAAGTGTCAATATATTTTTCCCAGCGCAGACTGCTAAGCCGTGCAACTTTGATCCATTTTAAGAGCAAAAATTTGATGCCCGGGTTGAAGTCTGTTAAATGGATTTTCTCACTTTACATTCAGGCTCACATACATTCTTGCACTTCTGGTGTTTAAAATTCCTCAGCAGGTTGCAGAAATATAATTTTGTAGCCTTCAACAAGCTGCTGGTGGGATGTTTGACCACTCTCTTTAGTTGGTTTTCTGAGACAAAGGCAACTTTTAAACACAGTCCGCAGATTTTCAGTTGTGTTTAAGTCATGGCCGTTGTAGAAACGTAATGTTGGGCTACTTTACCTTTTCCTAAATCAGTTTTGGTTCACCCAACTGCCTCATTTGACTCGTCCAGTATGCAGAAGTGTCTTTAAAGGGTGTCTTTTTTTTGTGTGCGCTACACTTGGATTTGGAATTTAGTTGAACATGAACATAAAATAGATTAATAAAATCAGTTATCAGTGATAAAAGCAGAGTCTTAGCATCAGTTCAGCATTTTAACAGGCAGCTGTTTTGTGAAAGTGGTGGATCAGGTTATTGTAAAACATGAATTCTCCCCAAAATATCCTAAAATATAAATCCAACTCCAGTTTTTAAATTTAATTTCAAAGCACTCCTGTTTCAAATTATATTTAAAAGTATGTTTTTGTGTGATTTTTTTTTTTTTTTTTGGAAGGGTTTTACAACTCTAGAAATTTGTTGGCATTGAGGGCAAAAATGTCTCTTTGCATTGGAGTTGTTGTTCCTTGATGTACTTTTGTCTGTTTGGATTAGAGAAAATCCACAATAAATTTAAAGTAATGCACCCTACTCTGAAAGTAAAATTAAAACAATCAGTTCAAATAAATTACTAACATCCCCAAAATAAATAGCGGGTACAGTGAACCGTCGCTATATCGCGGTTCACCTTTCACGGTCTCGCTGCTTCGCGGATTTGCATCGTGCATTCTGATTGGCTGAACAGTCTCTCCGCTTCTTCTCTACCTGTGTGTCAACAACGTTGCGGTTTAATATGTACACATAGTAAAACAGCAAGCCATATTTAACATAATCGATGGTGGCATGTCGGTTTATAAGAATCTTTTTGCCCAGAAGAAAAAAGAGCGACAACAGCTACAGATAACTATGTTCTTCTCTCAATAAAACACACCTGCACCGCGGGCTTTAGAAGAAAAAAATTCTACAGAGCGGAGTCAGGCTGCAGCGGCTCAGTCAGAAGAGCTGTGAAATACACGTGAGTCACTATTTGTCCTACTGTACTTTGTTTTGTTTTTTTTCATAATCAGTTTTTTATTTTCTCCCGTTCTAATCCAATAACTCAGGTCGCGGTGGGGCGGCGCTGATCTCCGCAATTCGGGCACAGGAATCCGCCTTCAGTTCGTATTAAAATTATTATTTTACAGTACAGTAGTTATTTGTGTAATAAAAAAAAAGTTTATACAGCACTTTTTATTTGTTAAACAAATGTTTGGGCCTGTAAAAAGGTTTTGTTCTTTGGTTTCAATGTATTATGGAGTATTACATTGTATAATAATTGTAAAAAAAATACAGGTTATTACTTTGTGGATTTCGCCCGCGAAAAACGAGGGTTCACTGTATATAAATTAATTAATCAGGTGTTAAATGCTCTTGACCATCTTCATGAGGATGCTGCTTTTGAAAACTAAACTCAGATTCTCTTCAAATTATTCTATAAAACAAAATCACATCTGAAAGGCTTGTTTTCATTAATTTGGTCCAACTTTATTGATCTCTTTGTGACTAACTCTGCAGTGTGCCGAAGCCAAACAGCTAGTTTGAAAGATGTCGACTCGTTTAACACTTGCCTTTAAGCGTAGAGGAGGGATGATATAGGGAAAAGAAACGACTAAAAAATGTTTTCATCTGGTTTTCTGAGACAAACAAAACCACTTCTCTGACTCGTGAACAAGAACACCTAAAACACTCAACGTACGGGATTCTAAAACGATTCGACTGAACGCCTCCTTGATGCTGATTGCACCCTGTGGAAGACTGTGGAAACCAAGCAGTGAACTCAAAACCATCCACACACCAAAACAAAAAAAAGTCCGTCACCATCAAAAGCTTTGTGTTTGTGAACGTGAGCTCGAGGCTCCTCTTGTCACCACACGACTGAGTTTTTCCGCTCGGAGGGTTCAAGTTACGCGTGTTGGAGATGGCGGGTCAGATCCTCAACCAGGGGCCTTTTCCCCAGAGCCGGGCCTGTGGACACGCCCGGCAGCGTCCAGCTTTGATGCCTCTGCGGGCGCAGAACGGCTACATTCCTGGGATTTGCTGGAACATTCAGCGAGAGACAAAACAATGGGTCCGTCGGCCTCCTCTTTGTCGTGATAGAAGCTAAACACAAACACACACACACACACGTACACGACCTCTCGACTCCCAATAGCCAAACACACATGCATTGGATCACGTGGCGGGGAATAAAGGAGAGATGCGAAGCTGCGAGCGGAATAAAAAGATGAGGTGACGATGACGATGACGATGGTGATGCCAGTCGTGTTCTGGGAACTGGAAACTGATGCTGCATCGAAACGCCTCGACTTCTCTTGGAGCTTTTCCCTCCCAACATGCAGTGCCTTGGAAAAGCTTTCACCTGAAACCTTTCCACGTTTTTGTCACGTTTATAACCACGTTCTTCAATGTTTTTTTTGTTTGTTTTTTTTTGACAGAATACCAAAAAGTGTCACAATTCTGAAAGTGGGAGGAAAAGGTTGCATCTTATGCAAATGAAACATAACCAGCTTAAAAAAAACCCATTATAAATATGGCAGGTAGTGCACTAAAAGTTAAAATATTTCACTCAACAGGAAATATTGTGTTGGGAGTGTTAAATTATGCAAAAGTTCAGTGGCGACGTCATGCTGTGGGGATAATTTTCTCTAGCAGGGTATAGGAGGCTGCTTAGAGTTGATTCAACTCAATAAAACGAAAAAAAAATAATTATTAATCCCTAAAGAATATTTCATAACAGATGCTGTAAGACTGGAAACTGAAAGTGGTCCTTATATACAAGCATAATGATGTATATAAGGACTAGAAGGGCCTAGTCAAAGTCATTGCCCAATATATTTGAGAATCGGTGTGGCAAATAAAAAAACTGATCTTCACAAATGCTCTTCATCCAAGCTGATGGCGCTGCCAGGAAAAGAGGGGGAAATGCAGCTGAATAGTAGAAAATGATAGAAAGTCCCAATAAAATACATTGAAGGTTTTGTGGTTCCAACATGACAGAAATCTGCAAGGCACTGCATAGCCTCCAACTAAAACCGTACCCTTGTGTGTCTGGATTTACCCAGGCTGACACAGATGCAAAAATAAAATAAAATAAAAAAAATAAGACAAAACATTTAAATTTTATGGCACAATACCACTTTGTCACAACCGTTAAAACATATAGATATATTCTTTTAAAAAGTATACCTGAATTCTGAGCTTAAAGATGAGAAACATCAACATGCAGATAACGCTGCTTCATTATTCAACACACTGTACATAATTTGGCCTGTTGCGGATCTTGGATATAAACAGCACGAAACCCTAAAGAACGGAACGTTTGTCACGAGTGGTTATTTCAACAAAGTCGGCAACACTTTGGGGTGGGAGGAGAAGAATTGCCCCGCCATTAAATGACAGAAAAAATTTGTGTGATATGAAATAAACAGCAGACTCTGAGGTCTCCTCCAGCTGAGTGCCCAGAGACAAAAAGGTGAAAGACGACGGTGAAAGACTGGCGCCCACGCGACGACTGGCGCCCACCACCGCGGCGGCGCTCCGACATTTCTGATGCATGAACGTTGTAAAGTTCAATATAAGGATTAAAGTAGGTGACTGGACTTGTTGGCCGCAGCAGCGGACGCCAGAGTAAAGAAGTGCCCGACGGGTGTTGGACGTCCATCCCAAACAAAAACAAAAACAAACAAACAGAGAAAGAAAAGAGTCCCTGCTGCGACGTCATCAGTCCTTCTTCTTGTCCCGCTCCTCGGCGGCGGCGGCGGCGTCCGCGTGCGCTCCGGGGAAAGCGTGGTGGTACAGGTGCCGGTGATTGGCCGCTACATTGTACAGCTTGTGCAGAGCCTAGGGAAGGTAAATGTACACAATTAGTACTTGTTGTTTTATTCAGTCATAACCGACATCACGGGAGTTTCTTTGCGCAACGGGAGAGCCAGTGACATGAACGCAATTAATTAATTTATTAACTTCCACTTTTATCCTAGAGGTACAACAAGCAGCAATGCTTCTCCTGTCTTCATTAGCTACACAGACGGACAGATATTTCCCTAAAACACCCAGGTAAATGACATGCTACATGCATACTAAGTAAGCCTGACATAAACAATGAATTAAAAATGAGAGCAATAGTTTCCATTTGTGTCCTTTGTGTGTGTAATTCGCTTAAGGTTTATACAGATGCTGCCTTTTTAGTATTACTGAAGAGTCGCCATTTTGAAAAGGGGCGAACATTTGAAAGTGTTTTCAGTTGCCCTTTTTTTTTATTTTACAAAAGTCTTTGCTGGCAGTTTGCCTGCCTTTCCTGTCCGGGCCCAAATAATTTATATGTTTTGAAGGAAAATTTTGTTTTGTTGAGCCTTCATAATCAATTTTAGTTACTCTTTCAGTTGTTTTCTGTAACTATTTCAGATATTTAAAATCTCCTCCAGTTCCAGTGTTTCGTGTTATTTGGAAATTATAATTTATTGACCTTTTTTAGGGTCTACTTTTATTATTATTATGCCTTTATCAATGCTAGTTGAAAATGGTCTCAAAATGACAATATTAATGTTTATCAAAATAATTTCTGGGATAATTTATTGTCCAGCAGTAGCAGGTTTCAGGAGTATTCAAGTATTCTCACCCTGTTCACCTTTTAACATTTTGATTTTACAATCTTATATGTTTTTGTTTTATTATTTTTTGCACGATTGGTCCTCACAACAAGAAACGGACATTTTTGCTAAATTTTTCAAAACCAGTCAGCTCGATTAGACAGCTAATTAGATTTAGGTCTGGCCTTCGACTAGACCATTCTAACACATGAATAAGCTTTGACATAAACCATCGGCTGGTTGTTTTCGGTCATTTATGTGCAGGAAGACGAACCTCTACCCCAGATTCAATGTTTGTTTTGTTGTTTTTTTTGCAGCTTTTAGCACGTTTCCTTAGGAAATCCCCACAGCATAATGCTGCAACCACCATTTGTCATTGTCAGAATGAAAAATGGCGCGCATTGATTTTATTAAGTGGCATCTGAGTAAAAGTTACATTTTTGCACGCGAAACATGTGATAACTACTCGTCTTTTTCCTTTTTTATTTCCCCAATTTCTTCGTAGGAGTGAGAAAACCTGCATCCACCAAGCTGAAGAGAAGAGGTGCCATCCGGCTCGCTACCAGCAGACGGTGTGAAAGCCAGCATCAGCTGTGGCATGGGGGCGCATAACTGCACAAGGCAAGACATGCTTACGAAGCAACAAGAAAGGACTTGAGTACCTACACTAATTTAGAAAAATCAAAGCAGACACAAACGCGAGTCGCCGTTTGGTAAGCAGGTGCTTTAGCTCTCCTGGTTCTTCGGAAAAACTCACCTCGTTCGTGCTCCCCTGCAGAGGCAGTAAGAGAAACAAGCACACGTGAAGTAAGTGGATAAGATACACAACTGAAACACAGATTACTCAACAACAATGACAAGGAACTTAATCTGGTCGTAAAGTATAAAAAAAAAAATACAAATTAGCATATGGAAAAATATCTGTATTTCCAGATGTTATTCCCTTTCTTATTTTCTAAATGTTATTCTCCTCCTTTATTTCTTTCTGACTTCCCACATGTCCTTCCTTTCCAATCCCTTTTACCTTTCCTTCCTTTCCTTTTTGTGTCCTTCCTGTCATTCCTTTGTGCCGTTCCTTTCTCACTTTCCTTGCCCCTGTGTTGTCTTTCCTCGTTGATCACTTTCCTTGCGTCGTTCCACCCCTTGCCTTCCTTGTGTTATTTCTTTATTTCTATCCTTCCTTTTTACCATTTTCACAGAAACTATGCACTGAACCCGATGTAGGATTTACTGCCACCTAGTGGATATAAGCCGTGTGTTCGCTGATGATTGTGGATCTTTTTTTCTGACCACAAATGAATAAACCGCAGAACCTATAATTTCATTCCTTGGCAGAACACAACAAATATCTCAGTCAAAATGCAGCTTAAAATATGAATCTTTGTTGTTGGGTTTTTTTTAAGTCTTCAATCACAAATTGGATCTATCTGGAGAAATCAACACATTTTGATTGCGAATTGCTTAGTAAAAATGTAGTTTAGACAATAGCCAGACTTTAGAAAGAGGCAGTAGCCCAGGGCTCCATTTTTTTAAGGGATGTGGGGCACAGACTATTATTGTAATTTTTAAATAAATGCATGTTTTGCTGACTTTGCACTTTATATAAGAGTCCAATATGAACATAAGCAATACTCAAGTATTTGAAATGATAAAGTTATACAAATTTTTATGGAACTACTGGCCAAGGAACATATTAAACCTACCATCATTAGCTGGCATCATCAGTTCTTACCCAATTATGTACAGAACTACCTATTAATTCACTGTCATTTGCATTAGAAAGGAATCGTTCTTCAGTGGACGGGCCACCAAAACGGGTCCCCACATCCTCGTAGATCCGGCCCTGCTTAGAGGTGTGAGTTTCACCCACCTGGTCCCAAAGCGCCCCGGCCACCTGGTCGATGACGGCGCCCAGTTCCCTGTACTCCCCGGAGTAGCGGATGTAGGCCCAGGTGCAGAGCGTGATCAGCGCCAGGCCCAGGATCATGTTGCACAGGCTGGCGATGATGTCCACGCCCACAAAGCCCGTGATGCCCGCCGCCACGTACATGACGAAGATGACCACGAAGAGCGTGGCCGGCGTGCGCGCGGCGTGGAAAATGTTCTTGGAGTCGTTGTGCTTGATGTACTGGACGAACACCTCGTCGATCTCGCCCTCCAGCTGCTGCAGGTAGCGGCGACTGAACTCCTCGCCGCCCATCTTCTTGACGCCGCGGAAGAGCTGCAGGGCCTCCTCCCTGATGGCCAAGTGTCGGTTCTGTAGCTCGCTGGGGGCCAGGAAGGGCCGGTCGCCCCCGCAGACCTGTGCAGAGAGGAAGGGGGATTAACGGGGAAGGAAGTTGGGAATTTGGCGCTCACGTTTACTCGGGCTGCTCGTTTCCACCGACCTCCTCCATTTTTTTGTTGTACAGATCCTTCGCCGCTGCGACTGCTGCTAAGTTGTTGGCCTCTGCTGTGGCCTGAATGAAAACACAGATTTCACAGTGAAACACGAGATGCAGCGCAATGCAATAAATCCAAAGAAAGAAAAAAACGGTTAAACACAGAAAAAATAGAGAACATGTGTAATTAGACCAGGGATCTCCAACCTGCAGTACTTTGGATCATCCTGAATAACTTTGGCAAAAAAAGTTATTCAGGAACTTTAATATCTGTAAATATCCCTAAATATTTAAGGATATTTTTCCTTAAATATAGACATAATATCAAATAAATTTTTTGATTGTAATAATTGCCCCAATTTTCCACAACAGTGAATAGTGACTATAAAACAACTGGTAATATTTTCTTTTAACTTTACTTTCAAAAATGTTAACTATGCTGAAAAGTTTGTACATTTTCAGAATCAGAACTTCAAAATTCTGACTTTGATTTCAAAAGCTTGCAGCATGCAGACATTAAGTATATATAAATATACTTTAGAGCAGGGGTGTCAGACTGACTTTTATTACATCAAGTTAAAGTTGGTTGTGGCAGAATGTTTAGATAAAACTACCAATTAAAATATTATCTTTGGATTTAAAATGCAACAACATAAAAAATTTTTTCATACTGATGTAATTTCACACTATCCAAATAAAAAAAGGATTTGACTCATTAAAATAATATCTCGACGGTCTATCTAACGTCTAGCGGGCCGCAAAAACTAGATGTGATGGACCAAATTTGGCCCACTGGCCTTGACTTTGAAATATGTGATTGAGAGAAAATCAAATAAAAAATTTTTTATGGTGTTTATCAACATCCCATAGCAAAAAAATTATACATCCACTTAAATGCAAAAAATTTGTTTTATTTTAAAATCAAAGAAAAAAAAGGTCCTTTAAACATTTTTCTTTCGCTCACGTTTGTCAAAAATTACAACCAGCCTTTTTTCAAAAGATCGTGCAACATTTGCAACTCTAAACAAGTTTTATGTAGTTGAACTGATGTCAAAATGGCTCTCTCAATTACACAGGCTGCAGACCCCACAATCAGACACAACAAGCGTATTGAAAAGTACCTGCAGCATTGACTTTGGATGTGGCAACTCTTCACCCTGGTATATCTTAATGTATGCCTGAAGCACGAGGAATAAAGACATTGGAGGCAAGGAAACGTTTCGTACGTAAAATACAAAACATTATGCTCTCATATTCACTTGACTGGTGCTGACCTTGAAGTACTCCAGCAGGCCCCTGCAGGTGATCTTGCTGCCGTTGATTTCCTTCACGTCGATGTTGCGGGGGCTGAGGATCCAGGGCACCAGGATCTTCAGGTTGTTGATGAACTCGCCATCAATCTCTAGAGAAGAACAAACAGTTTGTGTTAAAATCTGGTAAGGAGTTTCATTTATTTAGTTTTGCTTCCAGGGGTTTTATTTTGGATATGTAAAAACGTTGCACTGGATTTATCATCCAGCAAAATTTGTTATCGTGACAGGGCAAAGTTGCTTTAAGTCTTACTATTATAAGGTTCTATGTGTAGGAAGGAATGTTTTAACTGTGTTAAAGTATAATTCACTGCGTTATTAAAGAAGAAAAATGAAAACGTGGAACAGTAGTGAACCTTTCCCACCAAAAACACTCGAATGGCTTACTGACAACTCCTCCAAGAAGTGTCACAAACAATTTATTATAACATTTAAAGGGCTACAGGCCATTTTTATTAATGAATGTATTTATTTATTTATTTATCTATTTTATAACCTGTAGTCAGAGATTAAAATCAAAATTTTAAGAAAAAAAATAGCAAAATTCTGAGCTTAAAGTCTAAATTTTTTTTGTTAGCGGCCCTAATCCTCTTCTGTAGTTGTAGCTCGTCTCCCAGTGACAAAACGTGACGTGCAGACATCTTCCAAGTTGGGATGCACCAATTGAAATCTCCTGGCCGATCACCGATTTTTAAAAAACCTGAACTGGTGAGACCAATTTTTTTTTTTCCTTGTCTAAAATGTCGATAAATACAACAACAAAGTCGCTAAGTCATCAACAGTGAGGTGATGATTGCAAATATCGTTTCCAAAAATGAAAGAAATCAAAAAATCAGAAAATCCCTGATTTATCTGGTTGCATTGTCCCTCTAAAGAAAAAAAAAGGACGATGTACCTTTAATTCTTCCGTCAAAGTGAGGGTTGGTGGCCACTTTGAGGCCGGGGTGAGGCATCAGGAAGCAGGAGATGTTGGTGAAACAGGAGTGGATGTGTTTGCGCACGTTCTGAAGCTCCTCGTGCTGATTCTCTGAGATCTGCAGCAGAAGCACACGGTTCTGGTTCTACGCCTGGTTTAATTAGTCCATCTCAATGAAGTAGAATGTCATCAAAAAGATCATTTATTTCTGGAATTCATTTCACTCATGTTATCTAAACCAAACAGCCTCGTTCCAAGCATAGTGAACAATCTCAAGAGTTCATTTCTAATCATTTTCAAAGTTGTTTCTAAGAAAACCTAAATATTTCCTAAAAGAATTTATAATGGGAAAAAAAAAACATCCTGTCATGGCTGCTGATAGTCTTGCTGCTGGTGCAAGGTTTTGTACTGACTTTTTCCTTCCACTTAACTTTCCTGTAATGTGTCCAAATACAGGACTTTGTGAAGAGACAGCTTGCCCTCACTGGTTAGGATGTCCGTGACTTTTTGTTGAGCAACAGTCAGCATTCTTCCTGGTGAGACTTCATGGGCGATAACATGACTGTTATATAATAAATGGACCTTCAAACATTTTTAACTTTTTAAAATAAAAATTTACAGAGAAATTTACTTTTTTTTAAAAAATTATCTGTATTTTGTAATCGACATAATTGAGAGAAATACATGTTTCAATTCCTGAATAAATTACTGAAATAAGTGTACCTTTTGATGATATTCAAATTTATTGACATCCATTGTAAGTTTGTAATGAGGACTGTGGAATCAGAAACGACTGACCTTCAGTCTCTTCTCGAGGAACTTTATGCCGCCCTCCTGTCCGTAAGGAAACTCGTATGGAAAACTCCAGTCCCGAACCAGGAAAATCAGGGACTGGAAAAGATAATAAACCTGTATGTAGCTCTGCACAATAGGGTCATATTTAAAATGACTGTTCTCTTTCAACTTTATTTTAACATGTAGCATCTAAATTATTGCTTAAAATGCAAAAAAAAAAAAAAAAATTATTTAGTGTAAATTTGTTTTAAAGCAGCATTTAATTGGAAACATGTTTAATACCTGGAAAGGTTTAAGGAACGTCTCCTCCATCGCTAGTCTTCCATACTCGGTGAAAAGCTGAAATAATAAACACATCATCAATGATGATCTGAAATATCTAATTTCAGCTCCACACTTTAAGTTAGCAATAAAGTCTGAGTTTACTTGATGATAAATCATGCTCATATTCAATTTCAATAGAATTGCTAATTTTTGAATGATAATGTATTCCAAAACTTGCCTTGTAATGTTTTTATTTTTTACCTGCAAGTGCTGGAGGTCATCCTCTTGTACATTCTGTGATATGTTGTAAACCTAGAAGAGACAGTTTCCTTACAATATTGATATGCTGAGAATATTTAAAATGCTGTCGTGTCAGAACAATGGAGAAAAACAGGATGAGGGTTTTCTTTTTGTCTTTTTTTTTTAATTTAAATTCAGGGTACAGTTGTTCGGCTGCTTCCTATGGACCTGCAAACCTCACCGACCGGTGCACTCAGATAGCACTAAACTGTGGTACCTGCATGGAGCTGATCATGGTGCTCAGGGCGAACACAGTGGCCGAGTCCCTCAGCGTGGATTGGCTGTCAAACGTGCCCTGCGTGTCCATCAGCAACACGGCGACCTGCGTCATCAGACACGAAAAGAAACTGACCCGTTTGTGTGTCTGAATGTTTTCTACGGTCACAGATGTGGAACCCCCCCCCAAAACCTTCAAATAAATTCGTCTTTTCTTGGAGTTTTAAAATCTCAATGGAAAACTTTAGAAAATCCAATGTATTCCATGGGAAAAAAACTATCTTATCCAAACTCTTCTGGGAAGGTTTAGAGGTCAGCTTAGGGGAATATCTGACCATTTTTCTAGGAAAGCATTGGTGAGGTCAGACATTGATGTTGGACACTACGACCTGGTTCTCAGTTTTTGTTCTGACTGATCCTCAAGGGATTCTATCAAGTTGAGGTCATACCAATAAATATTGTCCAAAGCAAACTTGCTCATCCATCCACTTTTGTGCTTTGTTTGGCAGCCATGTTGGTACTAAATGGACCATCTCCAAACTGTTATGGTCTTCACGCTGTCCTTCAGTGTGAAGACCATAAAATTGTCCAGAATGTCTTCCCATGGTTGCTTTGACGGGAGTTAAGGGATTGAGACCAGTACCTAAGAAACGAACACCATAAGTCTCCTTCGACGCTTACATGGAGACGCTCCTCAGTTAAACTGTAATATTTTTGTTGCGATCATTTACACGACACCAGTGACCAGAGTCCCTCACACCGACACGTTTTGAAACCAGGTCTCAGAGTGAAACTTTTCTGTAAAACTCCCCCAGGATGTGTTGAATCGCAGAACGCACGGCTGAAGAGTTCATTCTGCACATACACAGGCAGCTAACAACAAAAACAACAGTGCATATTGTTCTGTCCTAAGCTAGTTGGCCTGCTCAGTTTAGCCCAATTTCCGATAATGTGTGACATGAGCACTTCTTTCGGCGGAGACGAGCTACTGTTTTCAATGGGGTGGGAGCTAGCGCATTTGATGAAATGGTAAAATCACAACGCCATCTAGTGGCCTGGCATGACTATTACAGCTGATTCAAAGAGTCTTGTCAGTACTGTCTAAACGTGAAACTTTTTCCCCAAGCAACGTTTAAAAATACCAGCAATTTCCAGGCATAGCCTGAAGGACCATTTTCATGGCAACTACCAAACGCTGTCTAATCCATTACCTAACCTGACAGGGAAGTAGGAATCATCACTCCAAAGTACAAATCCCTACTACACTAGAGTCCAGTGTTGGAGTTCTTCACACCACTCCATCCGACACTTTGCTTCTTTGAATTGCTGTTGGAGATGTATAGCCGTGGAAACCCATTAATGAAGCAATGGACTAATCTGAAACCCATGTGAAGCTTGTAGTTATCCACTCTGCACATAGTTGATGACTTCTACACAGTCAGCATGCGGTTTCCCACACCCTAATTTCCTCCATGTCTGACTTCCTAATGCTCTTAAGAGCGACCTGTTCTTTCTCAAATGTTTGCAGAAGCAGTCTGAATGTCTTTCATGCGCCTGTGGGTGTCAAAGTGGTTAAAACACTCGAGTTCAATGATTTAGAGAGGTGATCTAATACTTTTTCAATTGTATGTTCTACTGACTTTATGTTTATCATAAGAATAAGACCTAAAGATGCCTCTTTTTCATTTTACTGGTAGAGACTAGAGATGCACCTATCCAATTTTTTCACTTTCAATACCGATACAGAAAAACAGACCTGAGTTGACTTAGAATTGTTCTTTCTTTTTCAACAGCGATATAAATCTACTGAATTACAATTGCAGGCCCACAGCATCACAGGTCCTTCACCGCTCCTAACAGTAGGTGTGTGGTGCTTTTCCCCAGTTATCCTTCGTGCCATACTTGACCCGCCTTCAGAGGTTGTTGCTCAACCTTCGTCTCATTTGACCAAAGCACAAAGTTCGACTTAAACGGCCAGCAGAGTTTAGTAAACTCCACATATGAACTCCACAAACAACCGTCAGCATGTAGCGGTGTCTAATGGTTGTTACGGAGACTTGGTGAACCAATCTGTACTGCAGCACTCTTTTTTTCCTTACCTCCCTTATCATCCTACTCATTATAGAGAAAAATATGGGTCCCTGTCCAGCCGAGAAGCAGGCCTATGTGTCACGTCATATTTATTCCCCAGGGAAAGTCACGATTTACTAATTAGACGCTTCTTCAATGTCTGATTCAGTTACCCACCAAATTCATGCACTCACATTAAAAAGCCTTTTCTTTTCCCCAGTGTGCCATTATGCTACTGCAATGAAAATTTGAAGGTTTTGTACAAATATTACCACGGTTGTCCCTGTTTGTTGTTTTGTCGAGGAGTTTATTCTGACCTTCCTTCCGTCTGGTTTGTCCACCAGGAAGACCTCGCTCCAGATTTGGATCCCGGTGGTTTCCCTCTCTGAGCCCCCCCTCCAGGAGAAGCCGGTCAGAGGCTCGCTCGCATCTCCGAGCCAGTTTTCAGACGCCTGGCAACAGAATGTGGCAATTTATTAGTCAGATAATGCTTGATCTGCTGACAAGTGGCATGCTGTTTCGATTAGGAACGATTGCAACAAAACAAACTTTATGTGCAGCTAAATTATAAACTAGACTGGGAATGAACATTGGAAAAGAACAGATTGTACCTGTACAACTGGTGAGGCTATAAGTATGGGATATACCCTAAACCCATCCCTAAAAAGCACAATATCCAGAGAACAAATACATACTTGAGTTTTCTACATTTTGCTACATTATAGATTTCAGTCTATTTTATTGGGATTTTGTATGATAAATCAATGTATAAAAAAATTTAACAAAACATTCAGATTTTTTTTTATAAATTAAAATTCAGAAGTGTTGCTATCTAACAGGTTCTAGAAAAGCTTAAAGAAAAGTGTCCTCACAGCATGATGCTTCCACCATGTCTGCCTGCATTTGTGTGGCCTACAAATGCAGGCCACACTTTTCAGAAAGGAAATCCCAGAATCTGTTTTAGTCCTCTTCAAATTTTTCCACCACCTTTTGTTGGTCTATCATATAAAATCCAAATAAAACACTTTAAAGTTTGTGGTTGTGCTATGAGAAAATGTTAAAAAGCTTAAAGGAGCAGTATTATGTATTTTTCTATTGCATAAACGTTGTCAACTTCAGATGTCAGAAAAATGTTATATACATCAAATATGACTTAAAATACTTTTTATTTTATTTAATACCTCAAAATTGGGCCTCTGTCTCTTTAAAAACTCATGTTCTTTCTGAAACGCCGCCTCTATTAACCCTTTAGCTATGTTTTCTGTTTTTAACATTTTTTTTTTTTTTACCAGCGATTCACTGAGAAGTTTCTCCTATAGTGAGCTCAGCAGATGCGCAGATCCTCCAGGTGTCTGCTAATTGCTGCTGGCTAGTCTGAAGGAGCTGAGTGTGAGGACCGATAGAGGAGGAGGAGCTTTGTCTCGAAGGCGGAGCTAGGTCCCTCCAGGTGTTTTGCACAGCTGAATGGTTGCCACGGGAGATTCAGGAATTTCTCAAACATGCATGAAAGAATCAAAGCAACACGCCAGATATGCTTTTGATAATGGCATAACATTATAGCATCAATTTTACATAATACTGCCCCTATTAGGGGTGTGAATACTTCTGAAATGCACTATGACGTAAAGGTAGCAGAGCACCCTGAGCGGCTGGAGACCAATCGGAGAACACTTTGGGATATTTTGTAAACCTTGATAGACCAGAATTTATTTTTACACACTTCCTCTAACCGCTTCAACAAGGAGTCACACGCACTTACATGGTTGTACATGTAGCGCAGCATGAAGTCCATGAGGAAGGACTTGCCCTTGCGGAAAGCCCCCGCCACGGAGATGGCCACCACCTCGCGGTCCCTGACCTCCTCGGACAGCAGGATCCGACTCAGCGCCGCCTCATCCAGCTCAAAGGTGTGGTCGTCTTTGACCAGCAGCACCTGGATGGGCCGGGCTCGTCCGTCCGGCTCCTCCTCCTCGGAGCTCCATTCGTAAACATTTTTGTCACTCAGGGACCCTGGAGGACAAATCAGAGGCGTGAGGTCAACGCGTCTGTACGACGAGGCGACCAGAAAGCGTTGCTGTGAAACTGTTAGAAGAGCCAGCAGTTCCTGTCCGCTATGATGACAGGCCAGACCTAGCAATCCATTAACTGAGAAGGCAGGAAAGACAAACCCCCGTTTTTGCAAGCGATGATATTCATTATACTGAATCAGTCCACTGCGTCCGTCCAGTCTGTCGGATCTCAATGAGATCACGCGGGCTAAAAGGTTTCTGAGCAGCAGCTCTGAGTGTTTCCAAGCAGCAAGGAAGCCAACATATTTACATACTATCCATACTTCTTAAATAACTCAGCTTGGATAGAAAGCATCTCTTAAAAACAACATATCTGAGATTATTAATTGGATTACAATTTGGACTTTGCCATTCCAAACTAAGGAGCTAAACTGTTGCTTTGTAGATTCAGATATTTTTTTAACACTCCACTCTGTTTACAAATTAATTAATTTGTGCAAACCGGATTTTATTTATGTGTAGCAGGGTAAAGGGATCTCAATACAAAGCACACACCACATTTTTTTCTGAACTTTATACATAAAAAAAAAATCACAAAACATGCACCACTATTTCTTTTTTTGGTCTATTGTGTAAACTAACATTACACAATAGTTTGTGGCTCTTACATGATGAAAAAGTTACAAAGGAAGACACCGTGGCTATCTACCACAACCACCCAGCCTGCGCTTTAGGAAAATGTGATCTTGCCTTCCAGGAAGTGACTTGAAATTAAAGTCTGGCTATAGCTCCCGCGAAGCCCTGCTAACAGGTTACGAAGTAACAGGCAGCGTTTCGGGTCGTGTTAGAAGACGCAACACAGAACAACTTGAACGTACGGGGAGTAATTTGATCAGTTGTTCTTCCGCTCCTTCTCTGTTTGGTTTCCCACTGCAGGGGCCTTCCCCGCAGGCCCAGCAGACGATCTGATCAAGCTGCTCCTGCCACTGCCCTTAAAACTGCTGAAGACGTCAGAAGCTGAATTAAGTGGGTCAGAGCGGCTCAACTCTGATGACAAACAGCAGCAGATTTTCATCTTTTCCCCTCATTTCTCACACAGGCCTCTCCCACTACCCCCTCACAAGCTGGTTGGACTCTAAAGTGATGTCAGAGATGGATGCTGGCAACCACTATAACCCTGATGATGGCAGCTTAGGGTAATGATGGGAATACAGATTTGGGATTTCTGATGCAGGATTGTATCCATTTTACCTCAAATGTATGACATAGCTTCAGAAAAATCAAACAGTAACTGTAGACATTGTGAATAAAATTGAAATTTTGGGGCCTGCAGAGGCCTAAGCTGTCCCACCAGAGCGTTTTCTGTCAACCAATCACCGCATTTCATCTATGTAATGGTAAAATATTTTTTTTAATGAACGTGTCTCGTTGTGCCTGCAGAAGCCAACTGCAGCACGGTGTTTTCTTCCATACCAACAAGGTACAGATACCGAGACATTAGAATGCATAGAACAGCTTTGGTCTCAATGTCCCGAAACGAAAACAAACCGAGCATATGACACCCAGAGCGCTGCATCGTTTCCACCCTTTGTGTGAAATATGAAATGTTTTTGTACGTACACTCACCCCAGCTGTCTCTCTCAGGACGGTGTTTCACCATGATGCGGTCCTGTTGTCCCCCGGCTCGAAGCGTAAATGAGCGACCCTAGTCGGTAGTCATGAGCGTATAGAACTGGGAGGATGCCCTTATCTCCAGCACAACGACGTTCCTGTTGCAGAAGGATGATGGTGCTTTTCTTCACCGCGTGATACGCTTATCTTGTCGCCAGAGGGCGCTGCAGTCTGTTGTCCCAGCACTGAGCGGCGAATGGAGCCTAATTAAAAATGCATAGAACTGTACACAAAGTGTACGTTATGTGAAAATGCCTCAGTTATATAAAAAAAATTGAATATGAGCTCTGCAGTGGTGAACAATTATTTTTCTAAAACTGCCCATGCAGTTTATATTTTTGTCGGTAGGTGGCGACATTGCCCAAATGTTGGAACCTAATGTCTCTGCTGCCTTCAGAGACATTACGGAGTTTTTTCTGTGATAGGAAAAGGGAAAGGTACTTATTATTTCGTCATTTAATCCCTTTGTGGTTTTCTTCGTTTCTGGCCCATGCTCCTTCGAACTCTCCTTGAGAACATTTCAGACTCGCTCTGGCAAACAACAATTTAAAGTAATATAAAATAGTTTCTACCATCAGGAGGTGGATTTCACAGTAATTTCAGTTTCATCAAAAATAATCTGTTATATCTGGACCAATAATAAATAGCATGCGACACAAAGTCATAAATAAATGTTAATTATATGTGAGCATTGAGAATTATTATGACTATCATCAACGTACTACATTTGTTTCATATGGATTTTATTTGTGACATTTTTGTCCTTGCATAACGAACTGGTTACAAAAAGTTCTGTCTATAGGTCCAAAATGATAGTGGTGATGGACGAAATTGAACGCACTGACTAAACTAAACTAAAAACTAACTAGTATGTCTTGAAAACAAAAGATTTCACTTATTATTTAGTTAAAGTTGAAGTCCACGTTATTCTGGCGGCCGCATTTTATATACATTATATAATCATTGTCGTGTTTTGTATGAGTAATCAGAATTATAGCATGTCAGGTATTAACTAGCGAAAATGGCAAGTTTCATATCTGGATAAGGGGATATGGAGTTAAAAAAAAAAAAAATCACCAGTCTAATTTTTCTTGGTTCCCTGAACACAAACAGTGTGTCAGACACAAACCATCGACAGCACAGACTAGCAGGACACTGTTGCTTTAGCGTTGTCTCTAACTAAATCCTTAAAACAGTTCTTTTATTAGTGACGATGGAGTTCAAGACATAATGTCGGAGCTTCTTTAAAGCTGCCAGCGGAGGGAAATGACATGTCAGCGGGGAAACGTAGGGCTGAGATTTCTGGGGGGGTTTAAGTATACTGTGACGCCTGTTCTGCTCTAACAGGGACGGAGTGAGCTGCAGCCAACTGAAGTTTACTACTGTTTCCTAGATAACAAAGGAGCTACATTTTTACTTTCTGAAGGCTTTATTCGACGCCACAACAATAGTTAAAGATTCGGAAGGGATTCAAAATGCAAGACGGGGGCATTTGGTGTGTTTGCGTTGAAAAAGGTGAGCCCAGTTTGACGTTAAAAGCAGGCGGAGAGCTAAGCTGGTGCGTTAGCTAGCATTAGCCTATGTGCTCTGTCGCTAAGTCCTTGGCTGGATGTGGCTATTTGCTGGAATGTCCACAATTGTCCTGGTAAAAGTATCGCAAAGTAATGCTTGTAGAGCGAGGCTGTTATAAAACAAACAAAGAAGTGCCAATCTAAGAATGCGTGTTTTATAACACTTGTTCTCTTTAAAGGAGAACGCGTAGTGGGATTAAAACTTTAATTTAGCCCTCTTAACACTTTCACAAACTTTGTCTCTGCGTCAGGACGTGAAGCTCAGAGAGGCGCCGTCTGAGTAGCGTTGGTCGAGACTGTCCTCTCAGCCGCCCACACCACGTTTAATCAAGCCAACTAAATGTAAAGGATCCCCCGGTTTCAAGCCACCATGGATATCTATCCCCGGCCGAGCGGCGAGATTCAGAGGAAGAACCCCCAGCATGACTTTGAGCTCATTCAGAGGGTGGGAAGCGGAACATATGGAGACGTGTATAAGGTAGGCTGAACTTGCTGGTTCCCACAGTCTGTCACAGGAGCTGGAGATGGTTTGGTTTACCGAGTTCGTGACTAATCAGCCCATATAAACTGTTTGTTTTGTAAGCCATTATTATGCGGCAACCACATTTGACTTTAGTTTTTGACTGAAGCCCAACATTCGTATTTGTCCTGCAAAAGATAATTTTGAGTATCTCTTCATTAAAATTGTATGATTTTGGCTATATATAGGAGTTTCCAATATTATACTTTTTTTTTTTTTTTATAGCTTTCTGCAATTTATGGAGCAATTAGTTGCTTAGTCAGTCAGCTGTTTGCTCAGGTAGAGCCTGCAGTCATTGACTTTGACAGACATGCCGTTTGTTATGGACACTCCTCACTTTCTGGGACATAATTTAAGACCTTCAGTTGGTAGCGAAAATGTTGAAATATATATATATATTTTTTTTAAATTATTGTATACTATCATTCCTTAAACTGGTCATTGCATTTTATTAGAGTTTTTATTACTAAGTGTCAAATGTTTTTAAAAATGTTTTAATCTCTACATAATTCATTTTTAAACCAAAAGCCTGACACATTATTGAATGTAGGTATTTACTAATTAAAGAATTGGTGTTTAGCTAGGGTTTAGCTCTGCAGGAACATAATGTCACCAGAACCTCTGGCGTTTACGTTACATATAGGCAGAGTGCTGCCAAGGAGATCTGATGCAAATTTAAAAGGCAAACGGTGACATAAACCAAACTGAAGTAGTCCACAGTTCATGCATTTTTTATTTTATATTTCTGAAACTGTGACAGCAGCACATGTTTGCAAACCATCAGTGGGACATTAAAAGTCTGACTGAGCTTATGTTTTCTCACAAGTTTATTGGTTACTTTATATGATGCGTAAAAACCTTTTTCACACATCAGTAATCGTACATTAGAAAATCAACTGAGGTGTTGTAACCTAAAGTGTAGAAACATTTTCTTTATCTTCTCGACTTGTTTTAGCCACACCGTTTTAACGGATCAGGAATTGTTCATTAAAAATAATGACAGACAGATTTCCCCCACAGTTATTTCCTTGAGTTTTATTTTCCTGAGCTGCCCTTTGCTTATTTAATCATCTACAAACTCACTGACCGTCTTATCCAGAGGTGAAAGTACAGCCCGCCTGTCATGGCCTCTCTCCATACAAAGCTCCTCTGGTCAGCTTCCCCCCACCCCCCAGACAGGCCACTGGTGGAATGTAGCGCCTGGTATTCACACAGAGCTCCCAGGCGGGACGGCTGCAGCGGGCTGAAATACGATCCAGCCCCTGTCTAAACACGCGCTTTACTAAAGGGTGTGTTCAGAGCTAAAATGACAGCGGAAACACCTCAAATAGGAAAAATGTCCCAGTTTAGGCTGCCTTGCACAGCTCTGTTTTAGGAAGCAGCTATCCTAACCATTGGATAGTTACTAGAGACTTTTAAAGATGGCTGGGATGCTCCGTAGCGATAAGAACCCAATAGAAAAAAATTAATGGATTTTGTTCAGCTTATAATGCTGTCGACATTTCTTAAATGTTGGAGCATGGACATGTTGACATTTATGCTTGTTTACCTCTTTTTTTAAACTTTTTTTTAAAAGATATACTTACATTTTTTTGTCAATAAAAAATGTTTTTTCATACAGTACAGGTTTTCCATTACGTGTAATTGACCGTGGCACACTGCTATGGCAAAATAAAAGCTGCCACACCTTCAAAATGAAGACTTGTTTTTTTTTTTTTTTATAATATATATGCTAAAACAATGTAAATCATCTGATGCATACAGAGCCTATATATGTGCAGTTCCACTAACCATGAGCATGAACACAATTAAAAAAGAAGTTGAACTACATTTTACGTTACATTTGACTGTAACTTTGCCACCCCCCCCCCCCCCCCCCCCCAAATTGCTCTTAAAAAATGTCGCTGTTTATGGTCCGCCCCCCCAATAATGAGATGGGATTCACGCCCTTGGCTGTGACGCTGCCTCCTGTGTGCTGCGCTGCTCTCAGGAGTGAAGTAAAACTAGAGACAACCATCTGAAGTAGAGCGAGCGAAAAGGCTAAAAGCGTCACCTAACGAAGTTTTCTATCAAGACTGTCAAAACGACCCTACTGTTAATTTATGTTGCTTTTGAATGACAGTAACATAGTTAATTAATATAGGTTACGGCTGTTGTGGCCATTTATGCTAAATTTTGTGGGTTGTAATTTCTACCAATTTAGTTTTCTTCTTTGGGCAGTTAGAATATATTTAAGTTGGTTTAGAACCAAAATCTGTAATTAATTTTTATATTTGGAATTGTTTAGATTACGTTCTTAATTGTTAGACCCTTCCATTAATTTGAGTAATTAAGAACACACTGGGTGCTTGGTGGAGGTCTATAGTTTGGCAAATGTTTGGTTTGAACGGGAGGTTTTGTTAAAGATTTTTTTGACCACTTTTTTGAACTTTAAACATCAAATTAAGTTTACTTTCGTTTTCAACCAAGTTATAAGAGGTTTTTAGTAATCATTTTGTCGCTGTTTTTTACAGGAAATAAAGCATATATATATTTTTTTTTTTCAAAACAATCAAGTCGGAAGTGCATGCAAATAAAACAGCCTTTGTTGTCTTTTTGTTGGAAGACAATGGCCTTCATACGTAATGTTTCAGATACAAAGGTTCCCTGGTATTTAATCAGCAGCGTTGTCAAACTTGTGTGTAACATACTCTATTTTTTGAAAACAACATCTGTGAGAAAACAGGGCCATAAATAAGCACATTCAACTGAGAGGCGCAATATTTCACCTGCTCCATGGATCAGTGTGAGTCGAGCAGTCAAGGTGTGCCTCAGCCGTCCACACGGTTCCTTTATTTTGTAATCCTTTCCAAATAAAAGTGGAGTGAAAACAGGCCGTGCCGAACTGCCTGGCTGGAAAACACACCGGTGGTTGGAACACAAGTCGCACCAAGAGATGAAACTCTAGAAAGTTATCCAGTGTTTCAGCAACAATTCGTCTGTCAAAGCAACCCTTCAAGTAAGCTACTTAAATACACAGAGTAATTCCCCCTTTCTTCATTAGAGCTGTGCATTCTCACAAGCATACATTTACAGTCACTTTACTTATTAATGATGCACATGTCAGAAAGCCTTGGTCTTGCATACTAAATGCAGAGATGAGACGTCAGGATTTCTGCAGCATTCATTCAGAGGCTTGTTTATTTTCACAAAGTGTAGGAGTTTCCAGCAGGCATGTAGATGGAGAATCATCCAAAACCTGAGATAACTTCATTTTATCCTGTTTAGGGACAACAGGATTGAAAAACCTAGACTTTTTATTGTCCCTCTTCTTTGTATTTTTTATTGCTAATTAAATTGACAGGAGAATTCCCTACAGGTGATCTGAGCTTCATAAATCTAGAAGCTCACCAACTTATGACTCCTTTTTTGTTTTGAACACGTCCGGGTGGGTAAAATGAGACTTAACTTCCTCTCGGAGATTGTTGAAATTCTGTGAACAGAATCTGTGAGCCACAAGGCAGTTTCATGTGAGGTGTGCGTTATTGCAGCTGCTGTTGTTATTCTAACTAATTTCTCTTCTGCAGCTTGTGGAATCATCTGGGTGGCTACCTCTGACTGTTTCTCCCAATATTAATGATTGGTTATGTCTGTTGCTGTTAATGGGATCTCAGGATAGGGCGAATGTTGCGCTATTGTACCAAATTAATTTGCTGTCAGTTTGCTGTCTAACTGCGCATTTGTTTAATATAGTGCCAGACTTATGGCGTTTTGGAAGTTTTTCCAATTTTCTATTTTGTTTATTTTCCTTCTTCTAATTGTCTACTTTGCACAGAAGCATTTTGTGCGACTGCAGTACCTGTCCCCTTAAGATGTGAAAAACGTATGTTACACCAACAACATATTCTCATAACATTATAACATTAATATTTTTAAACATTAACCACCCTTAGTTAACAGTTTAGGTCTTCTCTATTTATGATTAGCAAAATGTTTTCAATGGTTATTTGATTATTTTATTTTTTTTGCTGACAGACCACTATTGCTTGGAATTTTTCACAATAAAGCGCCAGCTAAAATCTATACAGAATAAGTTTATATTTCCTAGAAAGTAACGATTGACTGTACAATTTTTTTATGATTTTGACTCTTCCACTGTCATATGATGCCTCTGCAGTCCTTTACAAAAGGAGTTTGTTGCTGCAACTTTTCAGTTACTTTGGTTTTGTTGCTATTTGCTAGACACATCAGCAATATAGCTAAAACCAACAAAAATATAATAAAAGCATTTTTGGACAGATTTTTACATGTCACTTTGGTATAGAAAATAAAAGGAAGCTTTTGGATGTTGAAACAAATTCCTAATTGTAAATACAATAATGTTAGTTCTAAATTTGTCAAGAATTGGCTGTGAAATAAAGAACTGAGTCTCAAAAGACTCAACAGTACACTGATGAACATAAATGTAAAAAGACATAAATTACAGTTACATTTTTCCAGAAAAGCTTTATTAAAGTCATAGCAAGGTGAATTAAATAAAGTATTTAACAATTGAGTTGCAGTTACTCTAATCTCTTGTTGTGCACGGAGAAGTCAATGAAACTATTTTCTTCTCAAGTCTGACACAAAGATTAGTTTTTCTTGTCAGACGTCTGTTGCACGTCCTCCTCCTCCTCATTCCATCAGTCAGAAGATATTACAGGTTTCTTCTAAAAGTGACTTGTCAGCTGCATCTCTTACATAAACAACAATTTCTAAACTTCTCCTTTCCTGCTTCAGCTTTTTTTTTCAAGTTGGTTACTTCAACTTTAGGAAGTGTAAAGTGAGACACAGTTTGCAAACAAGTGTGAAGTTACTAAACGGTCACACTTTAAAGCAGAACTGTCGAAAGGTTCCAGCGTAGGTGAAAAAAAATTATGTCTCATATCTGTGCAGACATGCAACAGAGCAATGCATGACAAGGCCTCATTCTGTTAATATATTCATTCGTCTGTGTTTTGCATTTCAAAGTGTTCTACCACTCTATTTCCTTTTTTTAAAGCTGGTAGCTGAACAACAGTGATGAAAGTTATCCACACTGGATGGGCTTGTTTTTTTTGTTGTTACGGTTGATTTAGCTTCACTGCCCATCACTTCTCATGGATTAGGGAGCCTCTCATCTTGACCTGGATTCACAAGACCCACATCCTGCTTTGACACAGAAATTTCACAAGGCATGAGTAATTGTTGGGATGAGCGGTGGACCACCGCAATGAATTTAGATGTCAAATGTAAAAAAAAGTCACACTTTGAACATTGTAATTTACATGTATAAAGAGAGACTGAATTATAAATCCACTAAAACGTACCACAAACTTGACTTAAGCGAAGCTCATTTGAGATATTGGAAGGTTTAAGGCTGACTTCGTTGAATAGCACTGCTTTTTGCAAGTCAAGTGATGCATTTTAAAAATATATATTATTATTCAAATGAACTAGTATATATATATATCTGATATATCGATATCAGAAATCGGTTTGATATCAGCCAAAAAGCAAGTATTTGATTATATTGGCTCTCCAGAAGATCTCTGGTCCGGTATTTAGTCTTCCTCAGCATTTCTATCTCGCTCACCCACCCATTGGAAAGTAATAAATGGCTCAGTTGTTCTCACACATATTGTTGTGATACCACTTGATCAACCCTTTTCTAACATTCCACACTACAAATTGAGTAATGTATGCATGATTCATACTGGTATTGTATTGGAAAAGTATCGGTATCGGCCAATTCTCAAAGCTGCACTAATCAGTATCGGAAATGGAAAATCAGAACATGCCTAAAATAAATTGTAGAGGCATGGCTTGTGGGATCCAATCTATTTTATTTATAAATCACCTTTAAAAAACCAAAACAATAGGTTTACCCAAAGTGCTATACAATATGGACAAACCTAGACGATAATAGTATTAAGATCAAAACATTAAAAGCAGAATAAGATGTACTAAAAAGACAATAAAATTTAAAAATAGAAAACAGTAAGCCAACTTGCATTGTTTCAAAAGCCACTGAAGACAAAGTGCGATTTTAAGAGAGACTTGGGGTGTTTTCACACCTGATAATCTGGTAGACGGTTTGATTGGGGACCAAAATTGCAGAATTTGTTACATTTCCAGCTGGTGATCATTTGATAATGCTGCACTGTGTCAAATGATCCAAACTAATTGAAAAACCTATTCCCCACCTCCTAACCTGTGGAGGCGCTGCTCCGAAAATGTAAACAAAAATGGAGTGGTGTCAGGTTTTAGAGGTTGTAGGATTTGTCTTTTGTCTTTGGTGACAGACCACTTGCCTTTTCCCCCTCTCTTGCATTTGTTTTGGTTCTCTTAACCCAGAATGCCCTGCGCTATATAGTCTGCTTCCTGCTTTTGGAGCGGTCTCCGGTCTGGTTGCATTCACACATGCATTCGAACCAGACTTTCTAGACAAACAAACTAGAGCTTCAATAAAGCTGATTAAACAGGACTTTAAGGCCTGCACTCTTAAAAACGGCAACAGAAGATTCTCGGTGACAAACTTGTTCCACAAAATAAAATGGCCCAATATCCTCTGAACTTCAGATTCGATCCAACCAACAGAAGTTGGTCAGCTGATCTGAGGGCTGTTGGTGAAATATAAGGCTGGAGCAAATTCAAAGTGTGGAGGAGCAGGACCAGTAAGGCATTTGAAGGCCAAAAGAAGGATTTTAAAATCAATTCTTTGTTGCATTGACAACCAATGAAGGGATGACAGAACAGACGAGACGTGTTGGTGTTTGTGGTTAAAAACAATTTGAACAAAGTGATCCCAGCAGAGAGCGAATTGCAGTAATCTAGTCGCGTTGTGAGAAGAGAGCATGGATTTTTATCTCCAAGTCTGACAAGATGGGTTTTAGTTTAGCAACCCGACATAACCGGAAGAAACGTTTCTGCAAAACTCTCCTGGTTGTAGCGGTGTTGAATGAGGCTGAGGTCTATGTATTTAGGGTTGTTTTAATGGTCATTATATTTTATTGGTTTAATATTGCTCATGTTTTATTTGCTCGATGAATTGTTTAAAAAGGAAAATAATGTTGAAACCTTTCTAAACATCCATCAACTTTAGTAAATTCCTTTCATTGCATCCTACTTCTCTACTTTAGAGCTTAAACAGCGATTTCTGAATTGATTAATCTGCTGCTCAAAGCAAACATTTGGACCATAATCCTCCTTCATCTGATCCTGTTAGGGGTCACCACGATGTATCATCTGCCAGCATTTTCTCTACAATGTCGGGTTATCGTGAAAAATGTGTGTCACATCCAAACGAGTCCCATATCCAACATGTGGTATTAAAACAACTCTGATAAACTGTTACGAATCAGTGTACAGGTTGTAATTTCATCATCATATGACTCGACTCTAAAGCACCAATATCAACAAAGGTTCTGTGGTTTGTTTGTTTTTTCTTCCCCTCTTGTTGATATGCTCCTAACTTTGATCGTTTGTCTTTCAGGCTCGAAATATTCAAACAGGAGAGCTTGCTGCTGTGAAGATCATAAAGTTGGAACCAGGTAGGAGTCGATCGTTTTTATCTTTTTATGTCTGGGTTTTTTTTTTTTTATTGCACTGAACCGTTAAATTATTGGTTGTGCTCATTCTAAAGGTCTGAATGTGTGTATTTTTTCAACAATTTGAATTAAATCCTAGGGATGTCTTAAAAGAGTTTACAGGGTGTTACAGCTTTAACTGTTGTCCCCGTCTCTTGGGCTCTTAAGAAAGGAAAGGTTTGGCCTATAATCACTATTTTTGTGTGTGTGTATGATGGGGCATAGGAAGACATTGATGACCGTGCCCAGCTCAGGGTCTGTGCCAGTAACGACCCAGTGACAGAGTTAGTGTGATCCAGATTAAAGGGATTACGAAGAAGAGCTTTGCACCATAGGCGTGCAGACAAAACTGTGCTGATTACCAGCCAGGAAAGGAAGAGATTCACTTCTCTGTTTTTGGTTTCATTCATCTCGGCCCGGTCGGTGCTGGCGGTAGTCCCCCTGTGGGATGATGAATGTGCTTTGTTTAAATTACACACTTGTTTTGTTTCCTCTAAAGCCCATTTGGATTAAATTATTAAGGTTTATCTCTTTCTTGATAAGATGGAAATAAATAATAATTTGACCTAAAATAATGACATTCTTTTGGAATTTTTTTTCTTTGGAGATCAAGGATCAGCATAACTTAGGGAATTTTATGGCTTTCTAAATAATGTTTTGCATTACTTTGCAAGACACTCTATTTTTTTTACACTTGAATAGCCTGCTAATATTTATATATATTAGCCTCATCAAGTTTGAGCAGGAGACTCGGCAGGCTTAACTCATATTTCCTTGAATCAGAATCTTCATAGCATCCAGTGAACTTTTTTTTTCTTTCTGGTTTATTTCCCCCAACCACTGAGTCTCTTTTTATCACTAAAGTTTGCCTTTTCTGAGACTCAGCACTCAGCATCCTTCTCTTCGGCAAGCTGCAAACTTTCCAGAAGGAGAACCCACTCCAAGATGTGCTGAGAGCACATGCAGAAGAATACAGATATTATATTTCATCTGTATATGAATCTCACACACAAGTCAGTGTTGCTTTAGCTTCTTATTGTTCTTGTTTATCCTTTTCCTCTTTGTGTTTTATTGCTCAGCGCAGTTTTAGGCTTTAGCTTGTGCTGCTTCCTTCCGTTGGTCAATCAGCAGTTCCACGACATGTTTGTTGTTTTGATTCATTTGCATTTATGATTTAGTGGTCTTGTTTACATCTTTGAATCCCCATAACTGAGGCCACTAGTAAACACAAGGTGTTGCTGGAGAGAAAATAGTACCGTTACACAGCAGGAATGGCAGAAGGAACATTTATAGACTTAACATTAAAAACACAACACATTTAAACTTAATTCTGCATGACTAGATTGAGTTCAGTTCAAAACAATACCGCTGTTGTTGTTGGATACCTCATTACTGGATTATCTCCCAACTCAAGCTGTTTTTTTATCCTTTGACTTGATTCTTGCAAAGAAAAAGGGAATATTTGCTGTTAAGTGCTGCAATAAGCCACAATTAATTTATTAAACAGCTACCATTCATGTTTGATTCATTTGTTGTCTTTTTTGACTTAAAGGTTTTAGACTTCCAGTGTCTTTCTTTAGGAGAAAGAGACCCTTTTTCTATGCACGGCTTTTTGTACGAGTCGTTTCTCTGTGTCAGAGGTAAACTGTTTTGGGTGGATCGTGAAATCCGACAGGTTAGACAAGAAGTAGTAGCGCAGACATAAAGTACACAGCAAGGAGTGTTGAGGCCCCCCGGGCTGCAGAGCGCTGGGGTTCATCTAACCGATCATTGAACAAAGTGACAACCAAAATTTTGTCAATGTTAGTTTTTATTTGCTAACCTGACGAACCAAGTCTTGCATGTGTTGGTTTTATAAAACGACGTGACTGCTTAAGCTTCTGTTGAACAGGTTTAAACAAACGGTAACTTAGTTTTCCAATTTCTACCCAACATATTTCTCATTCAGACCTCTAAATCTAGAAATAAGCATTCTTTATGAACTTAACATCTAGAAACTTGTACACAATGAATTGAAATTTGACACGAAGAGTAAGAATGTGTGTATTCAGAGTAGAGAGGAAGTGGCTACATTCTCAGGCCTAGACTCATCAAGAAGAGAGGTCTGTGGGGTGACAAGTTACTTTTTTTTCTCTTTTAGGTCAAGCTTAGTCACGTCATTGCAATTAAATTTGCTTAAACATTTGTCACTCTTTGCTCTCTATCATTAAATGCATCTGAAAACAGCTCCAGTAGTTCCTCCTTCTGTTTCTACATACTGAACACATGCATTTTTTAAAAAATTGTGCAACTTCAGTTCAAGGCCTTCCAGCAATATTTATTGCTGGAAGGTTTGGCTCTTGTAAGCATTCCTTCAGACTTAAATTTAAGCAGCACGAGGGAGGTTAAAGTCCAGCGGATAATTTGGTGTCTCTATCATTGTGTAGAGAGACAAATATGTATAACGCTTTAACCTTTTCACTTAAAACATGTTACAACCATAAACTCCAATGTGCTTTATTTGAAATTTTATGATAAAACGTGTTCACAGTTGTAAACTGGAAAGAGACATGACGCATTGTAGGAAATGTAGGAACTTTCTCGGGGGTCAAATGTTTTATTTTATTTTATTAAATTTGATTTAATAATGAGGGTCCATCTGAAAATATGAGTTTATGGGGTGGGAGTTCATAAGTTTCTTACGTCTTCCTACTCCTTTTCAACCATGTTGAGATTAAATAATGTGGTACAATATACTAAAATTATGTTCGAAATAAATAAATAAATGAATGTGACCAAATTCAACTTTCAGGCCTGAATGTGACGAGGTTGAGTTATTTTTCATAGAAGAATATGCAGTAATGTGCAAAGTTGGTAGAGACACAGTCTGAAACGACACCACTTTCAGCTGTAATTGTTGCAAAATGGTTCTGTGGAGTATTAAATTATGGATGCCGAGTACAAATGCATGGAACACTTTTTTTTTTTATTGTCAAAAAAAACCTACCTGTTCTAGATTGTGACCTGCATAGTTTATACTGTAGAGCTCTGCACAGCTGCACTATACTGAATAGACTGAGTTTTGATGTTTTTTATGAGTCTATATGAGGAGCACTGTTTATATACCATCATGAAAACAGAATTCTCATATTTGGTTTTGGGATTTCTACACACTGCAGATATTCTGCCTTTAACTTGTCATTGCATGGAAATAGTGTTTTTCTGCAGCACCTTATAGCCGGATACCTCTTAACCTCCTGTTAATACATTCCAGGTTGTGTGTGCACAGCTGGGAACAACTTGGCTTAAATGTTTCTTTTCTTCACGTTGTATTGGTCATGTGCGTTGGAGTAGAGTCAAGTGGAAAGTTGCCCTGGAAATTGGCCTTTACTTCAAGCTTTATATGATGGTTCCTGTGTTGTACTTGTCTGCTCTGTAGTCTGTAATATCAGTGATGAAGAGCTGGTTTGTTTTGGTATTTCTATGAAGTAAATTGAGTCTTTTTGAAGACTGAAGCTTGCATATGGCACTATTTTTTTTAAAAATCCTAGCCTCATTAAGATGTTTTCAACACATCAGTGACTAATAGTCTTCTTTTTAGGTTTTGTAAAAAAACACAAGCCAAATCAGTTGATTACCAGTGTGTCTGCTGCAATAAGCAAGCAATTAAGTCAAGTCCATCTGCATAGCACGTTTCAGCAACAAGCCAGTTCAAAGTACTTTACATCATAAAAACATCATACAGTCATCAGTTATGAAATGAGTAATAAACATTACATTTTGTCAAATCCCATCATCAAAATCATCTAGTAAATACACATCAACACACAAATGAGTTTCTCTAGATCTTGCTACAATATTAGTCCTTTAATCCTGGAAATGTTCTTCAGGGGATAGAAGGCTGACTTTGTAATCGTCTTTATGTGGCTGTGAAGGTTCAGGTCAGAGTCCATCAATTGGGCCTGATCTCTAGTTTCTAGTTGTAATAACGGATGCTGCGACTCTAGATTGTTTCCTTTTAGGTCCAAAAATAATAACTCCGGTTTTGTTTCTGTTCAGCTGGAGAAAGTTTTGGCACATCCACACATTTATCTGTTCTAATAATCTGTTTAGTGCTTGGATGGATTTGAAGTAACCTGGTGGCATTGTAACGTAGAGCGTAGTTATGGTAACTAATCCCATTTCTTGTTATAACCTGAGCTAGTGGGAGCACATAGATATCTAAATAGGATGGCTCCCAGGATTGAACTTCTGTCCGCTTCAAAGAAATTACCTATTGGCACACTGTTCTTTATGTAAGATTCGAACCAGTTAAGCACTGGACCGGAGAGTCCAACCCAACTCTCCAGTCGTTTTAGCAATATGTTGTGGTCAACAGTGTCAAATGCTGCACTGAGGTCCAACAGAACCAGCACTGTGGTTCTTCTACAGTCTGTGTTTATATGGATGTTATTGAACACTTTGACCAGGGCAGCCTGAGTACTGTGGTTGGCCCGGAAACCAGACTGGAAGATGTTAAAGCTGTTGGTCATTGTTAAAAAGCTACTTATCTTTTGAAACAGCTTTTTTCAATAACTTTGCTGATTAATTGAAGGCTTATCGCATGATAAATTAAAGTGGGCTCAATAATTTTCTTTATTTTATTTAATTTATTTATTTTTTTGTGCAATTTTGTTTAGAGATTTCATAATCCATTTTAATTATGGTTTTGGTTGTGTGTAATTTTTATTTTTGTTTTGTTTGTTTTTGATTGTTGTATTTCAGATGTTTAAAATATCTTCCAGTTCCAGTATGAAGTTTTCTGTACAACATGAAAATGTATCGGTCTTTGAGAGGCTGAACTTTCATTATTATGCCAATTTCACCATATTACTTGCAAATTATCTCAAAACGACAATATTATCATTTATAGCAATAATTGTGGGGACAATTTATCATCTAGCTAAATTTATTATTGTGACAGACCTAGTTTATATACTTACTGAATTCTTTTTGTCCATTACAATTGCTCGTTTTGTTTTTTGCCCTTTGAGATCTAAATATATAAATAAAATCTATTGCTGTTTATTATAATTTTCATGCAGTCCAATTATTTGTCAGGTTTAAGTATAATTTTTTTTTGTTTTTTTTTATATCTTTGTTTTCAGGAGATGACTTTTCCATCATTCAGCAGGAAATCTTCATGGTGAAGGAATGCAAGCACCACAACATTGTGGCCTACTTTGGGAGCTACCTCTGGTAAGAGCCAGCTGAAAATAACCCTGCTTTTGTTTTTTTGTCTTTTAATCCAGACTTTTCTGCTCTCTCCCAGTCAGTCCACGGTGAAACATTTACAAAATGTAAACACCACCGTTTCTTTTTTTAATTTTTCAACCAACCGCCACACGAATACACATTGTGTATTTAATTACTTCATTACACTAAAGCGTGAAACTATGACTCAAGGGTTTCAGCCTAACTTCAGTGCCCGGGTGCCGCTTTTATGTTTTACAGGGGTCCGTTTTTTTTTTTTTTATTTAGGCTTTTTATCTTTTGAGGAAGTAGACTCGGTCCGCCCAAAACTGCCTCAGAGTTCCAGCAGGTTTAACTGGATTTGAAGGCTCTGAACTCTTTTTTTATATGGCTGTTAGCTCAAGCGCACAGGTTGCAACGCAGCAGGTATGTCTTGTGTAGTCTTGCCGCACAGAGCTCAGCTGGGTACAGTGGAACAATAATGACCAGCCCCACCATGCATTAATGACAGGAACTACATTTTGTGTGGCAACATTCAAGGTTATGTTTAATGTAATAACTTGACTTGTTTGCACACCAAGCAAAAAAGGTGTGAAAAAGTAACACTGCAAATGGAGATCTGGTGCTAGCCAGAATTATGTCTTCTGCTTCAACAATCATGCCGTTTTCGTTGTTACGTTCATCCCATCAATTAGATTCTGTATTAAACATCTGGTACCAGGCTAGACATCCTCTTTACTTGATAATGACAGCAAGTTTAAGAAAACAACTGTAAGAAAAGTTTAGAAAGAAACCGTCTGGTCCTGTTTTGGTCAATTTCCCAAAGCAAATTGACCAACTTTGCTTTGGCAGTCATACAAATTTCTCATATTGAAAACGGCAAACTTCAGTGTGTTTTTGCAGGATTTTTTGTTGTAATAAAACAGATAGTAGTTCATAACTGTGAAGGAGGTAAGAACAAATGAACAGAAGGGAATGCATGCAAATAATAACGTCACTTGAGGAATCTCATAGGAAGTCCTATATGCAGGTTCCCACAAGCGATGTGGGAGAAAACAGAAAACATGTAACAGAAAGTGCTCAGGTCATATTAGTCCAAATTAAATTATTTGGCATATATGTAAAAGAATTTGGTAGAAGATTAGGAATCATGACACACAATCTCCATGGTTGCAGCATAAAACTGTGAGGATCCTTTAGCTCTGCACAGCCAGGGCTTTGGATACGAATACATATGAGCGTTGTTTTGTATCTTAACTGACCTACAAAGCGTATCCCACAGTACATGTTTGATCTTATTGTTTATCTGATTTTTCTTTTTTTGTTTGTTTGTCTCCTAAAGTCGAGAAAAACTTTGGATATGTATGGAATACTGTGGTGGAGGATCCCTGCAGGACATTTATCATGGTGAGCTGATTCATTCTGTTTCTGAAAAGTCTTCTTTTTGAGATCTACTGTTTGAACTCTACAAGAACTGAATGACCTTGTGTTTTTACAGTCACAGGGCCTCTGTCAGAGCTCCAGATTGCATATGTCTGCAGAGAAACCTTGCAGGTAAATCTATTCCAAATGAGGAACGCAAGTTATACATTATTGTGCATTCTTAGTTTTTTGTCCTTATCGATCAACTCATGATTAATCGACAAGGGGCATTTTCTTGATAACCTGAGTTTTCTCTGGTATCAAGAGGGCTATCTGTCTTTCTGTAGCATAAAGGGTTACATTTTTCGTATGCTGAATTAAAAAAAATCTCAAGCTATAAAGGTAAAACTACAGGAGTTTGTTGAGTTTTTATATTTCAAACAAAACCACATAAAATGTATTTTGCATCCCACACTGGACTCTGGACCGTTTCTCTTTCCTGTTCTGGCATGGCTCTGCCATCTTTGTTTCTGTATTAACTGGTTCCACTTAATAATGAGCACTGGTGCCCTATTATGAATGGCAACCAAACTACAAGACTATAAGAAGGTCTAATCAAACATTATTAGTTGATCGATTTGAACTAATTTTAATCTCATAAACTATTATTGGCAATTAATTGTAAGTTGGTTGGTTATTTGTTTGCATTCCTAATCCAAATGCATTTCATTAATATTGCAGTGTATTATTGTGTCTAGTCAATTTTTAGCTGAATATTATTTCTTTTACAGGGCTTGGGGTACCTGCACATAAAGGGCAAGATGCACCGTGATATCAAGGTATTATTACTTTCATCTTGTTGCCTTCTAATATTAAGGTAACACTTGTGTAAGTGGGTAAGATTTATAGACGCTGTAGTACTAGTGTAAATATCTGCAAATGCATTAGTTGTTTCTGAAGCAGTCCAGTTTCCTGAAACTCTTTAACACCCCCCACCGCAGCAGAGGTGCGAATTTAAAAGGATATGGGCCGATCCAGCTGCAGTTTTAGGTTTCAGTTTGTGCTCTATTGTGCGTCGTGCATGCTCAAAACGCTGTAGCCTCACTCCTATGTGTTATCAAAAAGGTCAGGGCTGTGCCTATTATCTTTTCTCAGCTCTATGCAGCAAGCGCTTCCTGTTTCCTCTACTCTCACCACAGGATGCTACCACAGAGTCTGTCAGTCACAGCCAACATAAACAATGCTAAAAGCTGCGATGGCGATGTAATTTTATTAGAAGTTAGACCAGATATAGTCGATTCAATCAGAGCAGTTGCCGAGACATGCCACCTTGTCATGAAACCCCTAACACCAAGCTTTTTTGGGATTCGCCAACAGGGTGCAAACATACTCCTAACAGACAATGGAGATGTGAAGTTGGGTAAGAAACTCATCACCAAATTAGTGTTGCTTAGAGTTTAAAGTCAGTTGTTGTTTTATGTGCATGACATTATCTGAAAAACTCTACCAAATTTTTGTTGCAGCTGACTTTGGAGTTGCTGCCAAAATAACAGCTACCATTGCAAAAAGGAAGTCCTTCATTGGTACACCTTATTGGTAAGTGTAACTCCTGTAAGTGTGGCGATACCAGCGGCGAGGTACGCTTCATATCCCGTCTTCGTTCAGGATGGCTCCTGAGGTTGCAGCGGTAGAGAAGAACGGCGGATACAACCAGCTGTGCGACATCTGGGCTGTTGGCATCACATCCATCGAGCTGGCGGAGCTGCAGCCTCCGATGTTTGATCTGCATCCGATGAGGTATGTCGCACCCGTAGCAGCCACCGGTCAAACCTTCCTCATGTGATTCTCGGTCCGCTTCCTGCTTTTGTTTTTCCTCGAGGGTTTTATCACGTCTTGGTGACTTGTGCGGTTATCCTGTTAAAACAAAGTATGCTTAGGTTATGAATAGAACATGATGTTTGTCGTTTCACTAATTTTGGGACACCTTCCTTTTGACTCGTTGCTTTGTTTTATCCAGGGCTTTGTTTTTGATGTCCAAGAGCAATTTCCAGCCTCCTAAGCTAAAAGACAAAAACAAATGGTGAGTATCTGGGGAACAATGCATGTTCTGTCAGTATGATTGATACTTAGGGTAATTTGTTTCAAGCAAGGATCTTTTTTTTTATACAGGTCTGCTGCTTTCCATAATTTTATTAAAGTCTCTCTCACAAAGAACCCAAAGAAGCGGCCCACCGCAGAGAAACTTCTACTGGTACGTCTTTGTTTTTGGATGGGTAAAAACAGTAAATATGCTTGTTTGACTAACTGAGATCATTATAGTGGAAAAATGTATTCCTTTTTAGAACTTGAACCCAGTCAGAAGAGAAGGTTTTCACCGGTTCGGTTAATGCTGCAATAGAACTTCACAACCTGAAAAACAGCTTTTGTTGAATTTGGTTTACCTTTTGTTCTTTAGGGTCTTTTAGAGAACTACCGGTATATATTAGCTTTTCATTGTTTAGGTTTTTGTTTATATTACACGGTTCCCTAAAAATACTCCTCTGTCATCCCACAATAATGGCCTCTAAGAAAAGCATGTTCCTGCTATGTAGTTTTTTAGTTTTCTTTATGTGGTGATGATTCTGGACAGTGGTGAAAGTGATGCTAAAACAACTAGCATTCTCAACTGCTAATCTTTAAAACAATGTCTTTCTTCCTGCTTATTTTGCCAGCATGTGTATGTGGCTCAAACTGGGCTAACGAGGAGGCTTGCTGTTGATCTGCTTGATAAGATGAATAACCCAGACAACCACCAAAATTACAGCGAAGTGGACGATGATGACCTTGAGGTAACGTGGATTTTGTCTCATGTGCACTTCACTTTTTCAAATTTTGTCATATTACAACCACAAACTTACATTTGAATGTTTTATTAGTTATTTATGTGATAGGTGAACCCGAATCAATACATAATTGTGAAGTGGCCTACTTACAAAACACAATTTATGGTGGTAAATACTTAACTTTACTTTAAATACACCATCCCCGTGGTGAAACATGGCGCTGACGGCATCATGTTTTGGGGATGTATTTTATTAGCAGGAATTATTTATATCATTGTACATTCATGTGTCAGAAACGGCCAACCAAAGTCTATCTACATCCAGTTAACAGCCTAAATTAAATTAGACTTGTTAAAAATGAACTTTCTCTGTGCTGTGTTGCAAAAGTAGGTACATTTTTAGACCCCATAGCATATGCAGCTGAAACCTCAGCAACATGTGGAAGTTTGTGGTTGCAGCATTACAGAATGTAAACAAGTTAAAGGAGTATTAGTACTTTTTGCAAGGCAGCCTAGCTTTGATTGTTTTAGATGCAGTGATAAATCTAAATGTATTGGCAGATTTGATAACACTTTATTTGAAGGGGTGTGCATAAGACTGACATGACACCTGATATGAACATGTCTATGAATGTCTATAACTGTCATGAAATGTCATTCGGTAAATGGGCACACTATTAATGCAAAGTTAATACACTTAACATTTAGTTGTTAAATGTAACATTTAATGCAACATTTAAGTTGCATTAAATGTTACATTAAAAATGTAAACTTTGCATTATTTGGTCAACAATGACACTTTTCATTAAAAGTTCTATTAACATTTATATAAAAAGACCATTACAATTGTCAACGTTGCATTAATAGTGTAATTATTTACCAAATCACACTTCACGACAACAGTCATGAACATTCATTAACACTCCTTCATGTTCATGACAGATGTTATGTTTTTGACAGTGTCATGTCAGTGTTATGCACACCCGGTCAAATAAAGTGCTACCATGTATTTTCTTTCCAAGTATCTTTCAAGTTCAACTTTATTTGTGTAGGACATTTCAGCAACAAGGCAGTTAAAGGTGCTTTACATAATATAAAACACAAAAATACAGTCATAGAATGCACAGTCTTTGCAAAAACAGATAATTCCTGCTGTAATTTCTGCACCTTTAAGGCCCCCTGACTTATTGAATCTCCCCAGTGACATTATTATTATTCCAGATGGGGTCTACATCACATCTTTGTGCCAGCCAAAGAGGTGGTACCAGCACCATTTAAGAGGCCATTGTGGCTTTTCTCACACTGACAGCAGCAGCACTGTCTTAGCCATGGCAAAGGAAAAAAGAAATACCCAAAGGCTATTGACTGCAAGCAATGGAGCTTGTAACAAACAGCCAGCCTCTGGGATGCATATTAATGCGGTGATCCCCAAGAAACGCAGTTCTCAGCAGTGCATGACTGACTGGCAAAGTTTCCAAATTATTTCTTGAGATTATTTCAAAAGAAAATGTCACAACCATCCCAAGTGACTCAAGTTGGTACAGTTTCACTATTGCATCATTTTGAAGATGCTTGCTGCTTTAATATCTCGTTTGTAATGTTTTCCAGCCCGTCCCTGTAGTCCGACACACCATCCGTTCCACCAACAAACATCCTAAAGTGGAGAGGACGCGCTCCGAGATCGACTGTAAGTGCACACACACACAAAGCCAAACTCTGCCCGCTCCGGGTCGTGTGTCTGTGACATCACCAGTTATGGTGACAGTCAGCCCAGTGAGTTTTCTGATGGTCATCCCACTAATCTCGTGGCAGCGCTTGGCATGTTTCCAAACCACTATTTCTAGTAGTGTGTAGGGCTGGTTATTGTTCAGAATCTCTCAATTCAATTTTGATTCTTTGGGTCACAGTTTGATTCAATGTCAAATCAATTCTTTTGAACAATCTCAATTTCCACAAGTGAAGGACAATTGTTTTCGTTTACATACTTTTGATTTCAATTTTAATGTAGTGCTGTCTTTAGAGATGCGCTGATCCAATATTAATATCTGTTCTGGTCTTGATATTGAAAAACATTATAAATCGGGTAAGACGATGTACCCGATCCATAAGGGCGGATCTATTCCGTCTAATTCTATGCCTTGTGTTTTATTATGTATTTTACATCTAAATCTATATTTAAATTTTCTAATTCCACTTTCTGAACTATTTGAAAGGAGGCTTGTTGCAGTTTATGCTTCATGTTTGACTGAGACAGTTTGTTTTTGTCGGTTTCTTTATTATTTATTTTAAATTGGCTGTTCTACTCAAGATCAAATTAATTTAAAGTTGTGATGTTTTTATACATCTAACCAAGATTCTGAAGCTATAAAGCATGTTGTACTATTGCACAGTTATCAAATGCATTTGTAATTCAGTACATTTATGTATGTTAAAAGAAAAACATTTTAAGCATCGTTTTTCTGTATCGCATTGGCATTGCAATACTAAACCTCAGACATCGGTATCAGAAGTGAAAAAAGTGTCATGTTCTAACTTTTGTACTCCATATTGAGCACAAGTGTTATTGTGTTACTGGTTTATTTTCAGGTATATACATAAAAAATGTTTAATGTATAGACTGATAAAGTAATGTATACCACCACAGCTGCTAATATGGGCAGGAAAAATTTAAAATAAGTAGTACATAAAGTTATTAATAGGTACTTCAATGAATTATTTGTAGGCTTCTTATTACTAAATCAAAGTATTTAAAACGATATGGAACAGAATCAAATTGTGACCCAAAGAATCAAGATTGACTCTTAACAATACCCAGCTGTGATTGTGTTGGAGCTCGTCTGAAAGGTCATGAAGGTCACTAGTAGAATTCAGTTTCAGATACACCAAAGTGAGCTGGCGATCCAGTTTAATAGAGCCATCTTAATGTTTCCACACCCTTCAGGGAACTTGTTGCATTGTTGTAGAAAAGGTAGAACCCTGTGTTGTGTCTCCATCGTCAGCAGGTCGCAGCCATTAATCACGTCATGGGTGTCTGACACTGGCGAAGCTGTCTGATGTCACATTTGTTTGTCAGCATTCATACCTTCACTACCTTTAGTGCGATCATTCATACTAGATCTGCTGTTTTATCTCATTGTCTGATTATTATCTGACCTTCCCTCCTTCACAAAGCGAACAGTGGAACAGGCCTTGACCGTCCAGTCTCGAGTCCTAGTGACTCTGAGGGAAACAGGGGGGATGCAGGTTAGTGGCAGTGCAGTGAGACAGTGTGTTTTAGTTCCCAAACTTGTACTGTATTAAAAAAAATGACATGCCAGAGCTTTAGGTTTGAAATTCATGTGACACTTGAGATGAGTTTTCTGCATGGAGCGGTTGCCTACAGTGGCTGTAGCTTGATGAAAGATCAGTGATGCGGGTCTGTGACGTCTCTATTCTTGTCACACTGGCGAATCTACTATAAATTTAGAGATGACTAATAAGGTGCTGACATGGAAGTTAAGTTTTTACTCATGTGAAAACCTGATCCCTTTGCTTTGCTTGAAAGCTTTCATCTGTAGCTTTGTTGGGTATCACCTCACTTCTGTGTTTTTAAAATACCTGCAGCTCTTCCACATGATCAGCCTCAAAGGGGGAAACATTTGAAAATCTTTGCTCTGAAAGGTCAAATACAAAGTTCCTTTGTTAGCTGGAAGCTGATTATGTATTGGCAGGTATTGCAGAACTTTTTTTCCCCCCACCCAAGAAAACATTGCATTTATTCTGGACTCTAAAGCAGCCTCTCTTACTGGATTAGATGGTTGATGCAATGTGACCCAGAACCCAAACTAAGAAGATTTCTTTCAACATTTTCTTATTGTTTCAACATTTCCAATATGAACAGATCCTCTTTGTTTTTAGACCCCAAACTACACTGCAAAAACATAAAGTCTTTCCAAGTATTTTTTGGCCTACTTTCTAGTTCAAATGTCTTGAAAATAAGACAAAGCTAACTTGCAAATAACATTTTATCAAGATATAGGAGCTTGGTTTAAGTCAATAATTTCTTAATATTGATAGAAAGTACTACTTTCACTGGCAGATTATTTCCCATTCCCGGAAATAATCCTGTTAAAAGTAAAATTATCTGCCAGTGGAACTTCCACTGCAATTTTAAGGAATTACTTCCTTAAAAAAGCTCAGATATTTTGTGATAAGGTTTCATCCAAGTTAGTTTTGTCTTATTTGAAGTTTACTGAGATATTTGCTCTAGAAACTAGACCAAAAACACTTGGAAAGATTTTGTGTTTTTGCAGTGCAAAGTTTTAGTCTACACAGCTGCTCCTCGAACCACCAGAAGCAGTTCAAACATATTTCGATTTGTTCTTGCCCGGGGTTTTTCTTTTTTGTTCATTATGTTCTCTGTGGTTATCAAAGCACCTGTTTACAACGCACTGGAGACTTGTTGGTAATATTTGCATGCCTTGAGAGTTGATGCCCTCTACTGTTAAAGGTGAGAAAAAGGAAACCCAACTGAAGACGATGTTTTTCCATTCACAGTTGACAAGGTCCAATTTCAGGCGCCTCTTCTCCCAAAGGAAACAGAAGCTCATTCTGAAATGGTAATAAATGTGGTTTGCTAGTTAAAATCAAATTTTTTTATTTTATTTTTTTTTAATTACTTGGTAATTCTTTTGGAAACATAAAGTTAAGTCAAAACTTCTTCATACCTCTAACAAAACTTGCATAATAAAGCCAGGAATATTAGAAATTACATGCATCGTCTAAATATATTGTTTACGAAGCAACCTTTTTTGGGGGGAAAAAAGTTTTTATCTAAAATTAAACAGAATATGTCAGTAAGTATTTATAATCAAAAGTTTTTGTTGGCAACAAGGCAGTAAAGTTCTTCTTTTGACTGCTGAATAACAGCTTTTTCCATGTTTTTTGTATGTTTCCACTCCCTCCAAAGCGCTAGTATTAGTTCTAGTCAGAAAAAACAAGTTGGCAAAATTAAGATTATTTCAGCTCTAAATCATTAAGCGGTATGAATAATTTTGGCATTAATTTTATGCATTTTGAAAACAGAGTCCTGTCTGAACGCATGCTTGCCTCTCCACAGGATGTGAATAAAGATAATGACTTCCCTTCCCCATGGAGCCCTTTTGCAGATGGAGGAATAACAACCAGGTACTCTATGGAAACTGTTGTCATGGAAACTGCTCGTATTTACTCTCCGCCTCACTCACTACTTGGCTTTCATGATATAATGCACCTTTTGAGACTAATTGGCATTAATGGATCAAACGCATGATTGATTTCTTGCTATATTTCTTCTCTACTAAATTGTCTTGTTTTATAATACTAACTTGCTTTAGTCACTGTGGTTTAATGCTGGTAGTTTTCACTCTCCCTGTCTGGAGTTCAGGATGTCACATTGGTCTTTTAAACTCCTCACTTGTCTGTGTACTTTGACTTTTTGTTTATTTCCCCTCCACTTTTCTCTGTCCTCTTTTTGCCTGTCTCTCACCGTTGTTGTCCTTCGAAGGAGCCTTCTCAAAAGCGTTGAGGATGAATTGTTTCAACGGTAACACTAACAGCTGTCCTACCTTACACTAGCAACGTCATGCTTTGCTCTGTCACTTCGCTGTTTTTCTTTGCATTTGCCTTAAACAGTCAACTCCCACAACTTTCATCCTTGTAGCATGTGTGGTGTGATGGTAGAGTGCGTGATGCTGTGTCCCGTGTTGATATGGGAGTTTGCTGTTAGGTTAGCAAACTTTTACAGTGTTTTGCAAAAATTCTCACATCCTTAAACTTTTTCACATTTTGTCATGTTACAACCCCAAACTTTAAGAGATACACAAAGTATTGCATCTGTGGAAAGTCAAAGGGCAATTAAGCTGTTTTAAAATTTATAAATTGAAATTTTAAAGAGTTTGAGTTTATATTCATTCCTCTTCAAATCAATACATTTGGTTTATATTGATAAGTCACACACAGGTGGACTGTTGCTTTATTTATAAAAAAAAAACTCAACGGAGGCAAATTCACACCACAGTAAACAGAATTAAAACAATATAATAAAATAAAAAATCATGCATCTCCCTCAAGCAGGGTCTATCGAAGTTTTTTATTTATTTTCAGTTTGTGAATCAAGTCGTTTTGACTTAGCCACTTACACTCGTGTCAAATTTTAGTATTAGGTTTTCCAAATATTCAAAAGATAATAATTGGCTTAATATGTACATATTATATTACCTGATACTTTGTCTTGATGCATCACATAAAATGACAACACACTGAAAAGGTTTAAGTGGTACAAACACTTTTTCAGGGCAATCTCGATTAAATCTTTTTCAATTTATTTCAGATTAGGATTATTGTCTTTAAATCAAGGACAAGTTATAGTGCAACTCTTTTTTTACTTCTCCCTTTTGTGTAAAGAATAGATTTAGGAGAACTATGTTCAATCAGAGCCTGTAGATTTACCCACTTTACACTGATTCTTTTTTTTACCTATCATCCACAGTGGACACATCGCCCATCTGGAAGATGCCTTTGAAGAAGTTGAGTTGTAAGTCATGTGCATAAATGTTTGCATACATTCATGAGAAAAACATTAATTTCTGTATTGATCTTTTTGTCCAAAAATCTATTTCAGGTCAACACTTAAACCAGGCGTACCTCCTCCTTTGCCCCCAAAGGTCAGACAGTATTCTTTCTGTTGTTCTCCAGTTTGTACTGTGACAAGACTCAAACGTTTTGCTGGAGTTTTTTTTGCTTGTTTGTTTGTTTCCTTAGCCGCGAATAAGCAGCCCGGCGGAGGAGCTAGGACTGAACGAGGAGAGGTCGCTGACAGTTCGTCGGTTCCCGAACTCAGAAAACGGCCCCGGCCAGGCCGCCCGCAGACAGAGCACACCTGAACAGAGCAACAAGGCGGAGCATTCATCGTCCGACTTCCTGTCAGCGAGTGTCAGCAGCCCTGGTGACTTATCTCACTCCTCTGATGCCGGTGAGTCTTTTTACTTCTTTGAAGGGGATGACTTGTGCTGTTTTTTTTCCCCATCACTAGTATTCTTGAATTATTTTAGTCTCTAAATTCAAACTTCCTCTATTTTTACAAGCTCCAATTAAATGTGAATCTAAAGGTAAGGTAGACCAATTTGCTGTGATTGTAGGAATTACACACTAAATTGCTTACTGATAATGACTGACAACTCCATGCTCAAACCCTCGGTTAACTTGCCTCTTTATGTGACAGATTATGATTCAGATGGAAGTGTGAATGGAGATGGTCCTACACCAACGCCACAGCACCGGAAGGAGAAAAAGGACTTCCCCGTGAGTTGAAAGATATTTTTGTGGAATAGTTCATCACAGCGTTTTAGCTCTGATCTGTAGTTTTATGACTAAAGACCATATTCGCTGCATACTTTGGTTCTAACTCTAATTTCTGAAAGTGAAAATTTAGTTTCTGAGAATATATTAAAGAAGTTGTGAAAAAGTTAATTATTGAAAACTCATGATGTCGCACCCTAATCAGCTATTAACTTGAAAGACCTGTAATGGTTTTCTGAGCCTCTAAATGGTCTCAGTGTGGGTCAGAGGGACAGTCATTGGGAAGAATGCTGACAGGAGGAGGGGATAAGCTGGTTGTTCAGAGTACTGCATCCAACCATGTTTGATGAAATCTTAGTGGAAGGAAAAAGTGCAACAGGGCAAAGGAAGGTGCTTTACATCTCGAAAGAGACACCAGACCCAACAATGCCGATGACATTCAGGCTGCTGCCATAACAACCTGGGTTTCCATTAAACACAGCAGAATCACAGGTTGATATCCTCCATGCCACATTGCAGTAATTTATGCAAAAGGAGCCCCAATCAAATACTGAGTGCATAGAAACGATCGTACTTTTCAGAAGCATCTCTGTTGATGTTTGGTAGCAGTTTAATTTTCTGAGAGCTGTTGGGTTTTTGTTATCTGTAAGCCATAATCATCAGAGTGATAAAGGCTTAATATGTTTCACTTTGTGAAATGAGGAACAAAACATTTGAGCTTTTTCCTGATTTTCTAAGTTTTGTAGAACTGTTGGAGGCACGGTGTACTGTAAATATGGCTTTCAAACCCAACACTTTAATTTGAAAAACAGGCTTCTGGTTTGCAGTCGTTTTCTCTTCGTCTGGACTTGTGCAGAACATAGAAGATCATGTTCCCTGTAGAACAGAACCATCGGTTGGCAAATAGTCCTGCAGCTCCTTCTGTTGTTGACAGGTGCAGATTTCAGTCTCATTCATCTTGGAGAAACGTCTAGTTTTTGTAATGTCGCTTTGACATATTTTCTCCAATTATTGGTAACTGTCTTGACTGTAGTATGGTGTGTTTATGTATTTATACAACTGTGGATTTTTGTGCTCTTCTCCTGACTGATACTTTCCATTTTAGCCTCTCAAATAACTTGTATAGCTTAAGGATGCAAATGTCAAGAAAATTAGTACTAAGCCAGATGAACTCAATTTCTGCTTCATCACATTTAGAATTGTTGGCAGATGAGAACACACAAAGACCAAAACCCAAAAATAAATAAAGTATTCATTTACCGACGTGTGGAGATGATCTAAGCATGCTATTCCAGGTTTATTTTTACTACTTACAGATTTGTCATAGGTCATTTGGATGTCATAGAACAGATGACAGATTATTTAAAGAAAGTCACAAAGTAACAGAAATTCAACATTTTAGCAGCCCTGTTGTCCTGTTGCTTGCACTAAAAGTTTCTCCGTGTGTGTGTTGTTTTATTTAAAAAAAAATCAGATCCAGTGCCTCACAAGCTGGTCATGCTTCAAAACTATTCACATTGTTCATTTAACGCCTCATTCGCTGAGACCAGAGCTAAATTATGGCTTAGACTCGTCTTGACTCGTCTGCAGCAGTTTTGTTATCTTATTGTTCTTGTTTTCTCTGCTTCTACTTAGAAACCAGCAATAAACGGTCTGCCACCCACTCCTAAAGTACTGGTGAGTCAATCATCTTCATTGTCCCTCACCGTCTCTGCTCAGCTGTTCCGGCCTGGTTTTGTGGACGCTGTTATTAAACTCTCGCTGGAATTGCTGCTGCACATTCTGCAGATATTTGGGGTCCGAATAGCTTTCTGCTTTGTGGTTCGGCTCCACTATGGCTCATTAATTCCTCGCTGACATTTTGGCGCTTTGCTGCAGCAGATGCCGCCTGTTTTCAGCTGGACGGTTTTCTGTTGCAGATGGGAGCCTGTTTCTCTAAAGTGTTCGATGGCTGCCCGTTGAAAATCAACTGTGCCACATCATGGATTCACCCAGACACCAAAGGTAAACACAATGCAGCACATTCTGTTGATTTCAGGAGTTTTATGCTTTAACTAAACTTCATTGCTCTTGTTTTAGATCAGTACCTCATCTTTGGAACAGAGGACGGCATCTACACTCTAAATCTTAACGAGCTGCACGAAGCAACAATGGAGCAGGTAACATCAGCTAAAATCCAACTCGAAGACATTGTTCGTTCAGTTTTTAAATTAAATTAGTTTCCTACTAACTTCTCAGTTTTGACACCGTTTTGTTAGTAGTGATTATTCATACTATGCCCAAAAAAACTTCTGCTAAGTTGTTATCTTCTTTTGCTTTGCATTATTTGATGGCTCTGTTTAGCAGGATGTAAAACTGTGCTGATGTGATTTCCATGAATTGGAAAGTAGCAGAGTGTGCGATTAGGATCTAAATGTTTCCAGATGACTCTGTTCAAAACAAGTATCTGGAAGAAGTAGCTGGAAACCCAATCTGGAGACGATCCACTAAGACGAGATGGTTTTCTGTTACAGCTTAGGGTTTTAACTTGACCATGTAAACACGTTTATTTATGTCCTTAAAAAAATGATACCCAATGTTAACAATTTCAAATATTTTGCAATAAAGAATTAACTTTAATTCTGGCCTACTATAGAGCCTGTAAAAGTATTCATACCTTGTTTTGTCACAACCACAAATGTCAGTCCTTGCTTTGTTTTTAATGGGATCTTGTGACAGATTATTTGTGGAAGGAAGTGCATACTATTGGGAGTCCATTCATTTTTGTCTTTGTGCTCCACCAGCTCCGTTAACCAGTTTCAGGACCCGACCAGAACCCCTGAGTGTAAATTACCTTGAGAAATAATGAGATTTGGTTATATATAAAAACAGGCTTTAATGCCGAGAAATGATCAAATGTTACAAGCCATACATGTCATACAGATGGAACAGATACAGAGTTACATTCACTGTCCAGCGCTGGGGCCTCACTTAGCTCACCTCATGGATGAAATCAAGTGAGGCAAAGACTGTAGCGCATGTTTAGCTTTTTATTCTTTTCTGCAATCTGTACCCTCCAAGGGTCGTCTAATCTGTTTCAGTCTGTATGTATGACTGGTGTCAGTCATGGTTGTGTAAGCTGTGGCATGTGCGTGTCAGCAGATTAAAAAGTAGGCTAAAAGAGACAGAGAAAAATATAGAGTCTACAACAATACAGTGTATTTTTATTTTATGAATGAAAATCTGAATCCAGATCAACTCATGTTTTGTATCCATGCTGTAAACAAATATACTGCCACTATTTTGACACTGTGAGCATTTAGTTTTTACCATAATATATATATTTTTTATTTATTTTGCCAGAATATTCCATTTTGGCCTCCAATGAGCAGAGTATCTTCTTCCATATGTGTGCCGTTTTTTCTCCATGCCTTATTTTTTATTATCTTATGCTCTGATGCTTTTAAAACTAATCAATATCTCTGGTTGAATGTAAATGTTGATATTTGTAAACAGATCCTTTTACCCGATTTAAATTAAGGTTTTATTATTATTTTGTGGCTAAATACAGATGCCACTCCATCATGAAGATAGAGATTAGGATATATTTGTGGCTTGTATGTCTATTAATTAATTCTCCACCCAAACTGTGGCTCTCTGCCTCTTTGGCTGCTTCCCTAAAGGACGGCCATGTTTTTTTTAATAGGTTTTAAGTTGTACTCTTTACATTGTGGGTGATGGATTAAACATTGTATATCATAAATGTCTACACTGTAATTGGTCTGGTCTAGTGAGAATTTCTTCTTACCCTTCTCCTTTAGAGCTAATGCTAAACTCTGCATGTTTCACACTCATTTTTGTCTCCGTTTTTTTTTGCTAGCTCTTCCCAAGGAAGTGTACATGGCTGTATGTTATCAACAACAACCTGATGTCTTTGTCCGGTAAGCAGAGAACCCATCACTCCTACTTCCCTGCCCTCTGTTATAGCCGTCCACGTCTTTGTTCTGTGTTATCTGGCTGCACCTGAAGGCATCACAGTCACTCCATATGCGCAGCCTTAAGATATCTCTTCCTGCTGTTTGCCATAAGGGTCACTATTGCAGCTGTTGTAGTACAGTAGAAGTGACTCACATCCTTCCACCCTGTTGTTTTTGTTAAGAGTGAATGTATTTAAGCGCTTTTTGTTATTCGTTTACAATCTCACCCTATCAGTGCAACCAAGTCTAGCTTGTTTTTTTAGGATATATGTGCCATGTTTGATGAGAAACCTTAAATGAGCTTTCATTTGAAACCAAACTGTCTTTCCTAAGAGCCGATCCTTTGCTCGGTTTAACAACCGAGGATGGGATTACATAGAGTTAGGTCTACTTGCGGTTTTACCTTTAGCAGTTTGCGCCTGGGTATACTTAACCTCTGTTCTCTTCTCCTCTTCCCTTGGACTCTGTCCATCCTCCTATCGCCTGGCTTGATTTGATATTCTACTAACTGGCTTCATCAGAAGGTAATCATGCTTCACATCATCATCAACGTCATCAACACTGCTGGTTTTGCCCTCTGTTCACGTCTAACCTTCTTTATGTGTAAAGACAGTTTGTTAGGATGATGAATAATTCATGTTGGAATTAAAAGTTTGTTTACTTCCTGACATGTTTGGCTTTTGCTGTGAAGTTAACAGGTGGATTTCTTTTGTGTGTGTTTTAGGAAGATCCTTCCAGCTGTACTCTCACAATCTGATTGGGCTGTTTGAGCAGCTGAAGAAGCCCGGCCTCGCAGCTCAGTTTCAGACGCACCGTTTCCCAGACAAGATTCTGCCGAGGTGAGATGGTTTCACCTTCATGGTGGCCGTTGTAGAACTGGAAATGTCAAACATTCCCACTTCCCTGATCTTCTTATTGTTTTTGTCACCTGACCTCCTGAAACCTTTGCTCACCGCAATGTTTAACGGTTTTTCTTCTCAGGCGCTTTGCCCTGACAACCAAGATCCCTGACACAAAAGGTTGTCACAAATGCTGCATTGGTGAGTGGCTGTTTCTTACCAACTCGTCAGTCATAGTGTTTCTATAGATTACTCTCTACTTTTCAGATTTTACTTCAGCATTTAAAAGTGTCTTGTTTATGAAAGGTCCTATGAAAACATGTCTTATGTAGCATAGTACCGTCTTTCTTTCAATATCACAGTGAGAAACCCGTATACAGGCCACAAGTACTTGTGTGGAGCTCTTCAGTCTGGCATTGTCCTTCTGCAGTGGTACGAGCCCATGCAGAGGTTTATGCTCATCAAGGTCAGTTATTATCTTCCTCCCACAGTTAAAAACTATCTTTCACTTTCATTTACTCTTAAAAATAACATTAATTTTTGATTATTTTAATCACGTGGCATGTGAGCAGGTGTAAATATTTATCACAGGACTTTGTATCGAGGCTCAACTCGACCGATTCTTCATCTGCTAAATGTCGGAAGGATTTCTAAGAACCTGTAATCGCCAAACTAATCCTGAGTCCGATCCTGTGTTTTTGTTTTTTTCTCCGACGTAGCACTTTGAGTTCCCCGTTCCCAGTCCGCTCAAAGTGTTTGAGATGCTGGTGGTCCCAGAACAAGAGTATCCGCTGGTGTGTGTCGCCATCAGCAAGGGCACAGAGCAGGGCCAGGTGGTCCACTTTGAGACCATCAACCTGAACTCTTGTTCCTCCTGGTTCACAGAGGGAACAAGTAAGTCAGATGTTACCTTTTGGCTTGTTGTCATCATTTTATATCTATATGTTACTCCAAAATGAAAAATATCAAAAAATTTAAATGAGGAACATTGAGCATTTTGTGAAGTTATACTTTGATATAAGTTTTACAAAGGAAATCATTTTGGATTTCTTTATGATTCTAGAAGCTATTTTTCCTCATTAAAATGAAATTGTTCTCTTAATTTTAATATATTCTGGTAAAATTGCATCTGTATTCTGCTAATATTATGCCTATAGTCGTAATTAAACACAAATTCTCATAGCCTGACCATAACACTGATACATCTCACGAAAGAGACTATTGAAATAAAAACCATCTTTTGAAAATATTTTGTCATTTGTAATTTCTTTTTTTAGAAAATAAAGCAAGAAAAAGAATTTATTAAGATCAGATCTGGTATGAAAAGATCACCCAGCTCTATGACTATTACATAATTTCTTGTTGTTTTTTATTTTCTAACTATGTTTGAAATCAACTAATAAACCAAACAAACTAAAATTGGATATTTATTTACGTTCCCATTTTGCCTTTCCAGCTGAACAGCAAGTGGATGCGATCCATGTCACACAGCTGGAGAGAGACACTGTGTTGGTGTGTTTAGACCGTGAGTAGAATACATTTTATAGTCACTGTGTTTTAATTGCCTCCCCCCCCAAAGATTAGATTCATATGTACGAATGTAACGGTAGGTTTCAAAAAATGTTTTTCCTAGAAAATGTAAAGATCGTCAATCTTCAGGGCAAACTGAAGTCCAACAAGAAACTGGCTTCTGAGCTCAGCTTTGACTTCTGCATCGGAGCTGTCGGTAAGATTTCGGTCTGCCTTCACACCAGTGGAAACCATTCACATTCACGCAGCCATATTGAATGTTGAGGTTGGTGAGAAACACGTGGCTCCAGTTGCTGTTGTTTTTCTCGTCTTGGACCTTTAAAATTTTAGTCGAAACCCTTTTTTGGGTGGTTTTATTGGGTTTTGTCATGTCCCCTATGTCTCGTTGGCTTCCTCGAGTTATGTCTGTTTGTGAGTTAACTCGTGCTCGTTTATTGCAGTGTGCCTTCATGACAGCGTCCTGGCCTTCTGGAAGCATGGCATGCAGGGAAAGAGCTTCAAGTCCAATGAGGTAATACTACTAAGGCTGGGTGAAACCATTTAAGAGCCCATAAAGATAAGCAGATTTAGCATGGTTGCTTTAGTTTATCATCTTCCTTTTTTCCCACTCATTTACTAATTATATTAGGAACTATGAATTTTTTTTTTTTTTACCAAACCCAATTTCTAGCTTTCTTTTCTTAAAAAGATGTTACAGATGACAAATGAAAATATTTTTCAAAACCTGACTTTTACTTCTGTGAGTTGACCTGAATTCAAAGTCCAAAAAATAGTTACAAGATGGTAGGATGAAAACCTAAGGTGGACAAAAATGCAGATTTTTCATAAAAATCAACTTACCGCTCGGCTCTGTTAGGAATGTAAAACTAACATTAGTCAGCATTTTTATTTCTGAATTCTGTCCCGTTCGATGGAAAAATTAAGAAACATCTCTTTGTCTCAACAGTCGAGCCTTCGGGTCTCGTTCATTTCTACGTTGAAACTTGCCGTCGCCGTTTGCTCTCAGGTGGAGCCGGACAAAGTGTCTTTGTGTCCAGCCGAAGTAATGAATTTGCTCTCCTTTTCACGGAGGGCTTCGGTGTGAACCGGATCACGAGTCAAGCAAAACCGCACAATAAGAGTTCAAGAGATCACAGGGAGGTGAAGCGTCGTTTTTATGAAAGCGGATACGGCGGCAGGGGCCACCTGTAGGAACGCTCGGAGCTGGCCCTGGAGCAGTCAGCTGAAACAAAAAGGTCTTTTCTAAGTGTGTGCCCGGCCCAACTCTGCAGTTCTCCCATAGGAAGGATTTTAAAAACGTCAGCAGCCATGTAAAATTCATGTTCGCTCATAAACACAACCTGTCACACAACGGGGAGCGGCACTAAATAATTCAACCTTTGTCTCGTTATGATTCTTCTCATAAGACATTAAAGTCGGGTGGGGGTCAGGCCTGGCGATCCACGCCGGTCTCGGGTGGATGCTCCTCTGAACACCCAAGACCTTGTAGTTGTTTGAGACTTAAACAGATCAGGTCTCTCCCCAGGCCAAGGGTTTACACCTTGCAGGTGTCGCCCATCCACTATCTCACATTTGTCAACAAGTATTCATGACATGTCAGCAACTGAGACTTTTGAAAGGCTTCTTGTGTTTTTTGCTCTGCACCTTGCAATTGGTTTGCCTGGGAATGTGAAGTGGCGGCACCCGTTCTTGGTAAACAAAGGGTTTAAAAAAAAGACATAAACTCTCCTTAAACTTGTGGTGTTTGATCCACTTGTTGTGTACAGACTCTGCTTCAATGACAGGAGAAAACTTTTTTCTTTCATGAAGCGAACACTCCAGGTTGGCTTGGTATGAAGTAGTGAATGAAAATGTGGACAAATCCTCAATAACCAAACTAAAACTAACATTTATTTTATGCTAAATTACTCATCTCTATTTATATTTTATGCTGACTTTAAAGGGGCATTACACATGTTTACATTTTGGCAGATTGAGGAAATATATTTTTCTCATCCTGTTAGACATTTTCTAGTTCAGGGTGTCCACGCATCCTTAAATCTTAAATCCATTAATCCAAAATGAAGACCTTACATTATTTTAAAAAAAAGGAAGTTGGCCTTAAATATGTTAATCACAGATCTTAAATTTTGTCGAGACAGAACTATTTAATCTCGTGGCACTTTTCTGTCAAACACTTGAGCCTCATTCACGTTTTGTAACATGAGACGGTTGAGACTACTCCTAGCTAGCTGCTAATATAGCCTCACCTGGCTGGCTTTTTTGCGTCTATCGTGGGTAAGTGTAAATTTATCGGCATTGGCTGGACGACGCTCGTCTTCACCAATGCGTGCATTATGTGGGGAAAAAAGGTTGGCGATACTACTCTATAAAATAGGAAGTTTTCTTTTATGGTGCAGGTCTTAAATTTCATTTGTGGTGGTCTTAAATAACCTTAAAAAGAGTATTTAGAAGAAACCCTGTTATAAATTTCTGCCGATTCTATTGATTTTAATTCAGTTAGAGCATCAAACGTTTTGGAGAGATGTGTTTTTATTTACACCTTAAGTACACTTTATCTCATCTATGCAAAAGCTTTGCCTCTGTGGAGTTAAAAGGTCATTGTTTTATTGTACTTGTACTACTTCTGTTACTATTTCAGTGTGTCAGATTGTTGATTAAAAATCCCGTCTTGTTTAATTTCCAGGTGACTCAGGAGATTTCTGATCCAAGCAGAGTCTTCCGCCTCTTGGGATCCGACAGGTTAGCGCAATTATTTACAGCTGACGCTGGTGTGCATGAATGTAGTTTAACATTCAAATAAACAAAACCGATTAGGACAAATCTACCTGACATGGTCAAGATACATTTTTCGTAAATTGTTTTAAAATGATTTTCTTTTTGTCACTTTCTTCACTGTTCGGTAGGCTTTGTTTCATTATTTCCATCAACTCAGCGTCTCCAGATTCTAACTTTCCCTTGGGTCTCTTTGGTTTCCATTACCTAGAAAAAGTTCCCGTTTATCTTCTGCGATTTGTGATTTAGCCTCTTCATATTTATTGCCTTTCTCTACAAAGATTTGGCATTTTCCCTCTATTTTCTTGACGTTTTAGTTTTTCCTGAGACGATTTACACACGTCTGCACCAGGCCTGTTGCCTCAATAGTTCCTCGGTTTTGCACAGCTCACAATCACAAAACCAAATAAACAACTTTACTCTTAGCAGGGAAGATGGCAGAGTAAAGACAAAACCAGTTCTGCTGACAAAACGGAGTAGCTTGGTTGCGTCTGACGATTGTATTTAAGTCGAGGTTTGACGGTCTGTTGACCTTTTGTCTTGGTATCAAAATATCTTTTTATCTGCTCCAGCCAAAGCTTCAGGAACAGTGACCTTAATCCTCAGATGTTATCAGTAGGTAGCTGTTCCCAGTTTAATAAGTAAACGAGTTGAATAATCAACTGCTGGCCTCATCAGTCTGCAAATCATTGCTTCATATTCGACGGTCGGGGGAAAATGGGTTTTCAGTATTAATGTGCAACAAAGTCACTTTTGGGAAAAATGTTCTGAGCTTTAGAAGTTAAAGTAAGATGATTTAGTTCCCACCCCAATGCACTGGGTGAAGGTGGATCTCTAAGGGGCGCCGTGGGGTTGCGGCTGGCGCCTAACGAAGCCCGTGGCACCAGAGTCCGCTGCCCAACCCCCCATGTTTTATTCACCGACGCATGGGCACTGCCAGCCTGGTTTATGTGTCTCCACGGCTCTGTAATTTCATCTAATGGAACGGACAGTATAGGCTGCGGCTAAGCTGCTCTCCTGTCACCACGAGACAGATTGTATCTGACGGCGCAGTGACCCCCATCCTGATCTGACATCATACTGTTGCTTAACATGCATGACTGTTGTCTGTACACTGACAGAGTGATACACTCGCCATGTCCTACATGTCTAGTGTTAAGCTGGCAGAGCAGTTCGATTGTCAGAATGCTTTTTTTGGAAGAAAGCCGTCAGATTCGTTCGTGTATCATTTTTGCACCCTGTTTGTAGGTTTATTTTGTAACGTTAAGACAATTTTCATATTTAGTGATTTGATATGTTTCGGACAGCTTAGTTTCTACTGTTTGCCTTAGTTGATTCACCTGCCGCTTGTCTTAGGAAGGTGGAAACGCAACATTTGTGTCCTTCCTGTTGCAGTGTGGAAGCTTGAGGGATGAAAGAAACATTCAAGGGAAAGAGGAAACAACATGAAACTATCTAGTGACTGCTAACCTGTAGTAGTTGTAATATAATTTGACTTAAAACAATTTACAAACATTAAGATCAATTAAGGCAATTCATATTAGCAGAGATGCATAGATCAGAATTTTCATATTGATTTCTGATGTATAACTTTGACCTGCAGGTACAGTTTTTTGTCGACTCTATTTTGTCTTTTTTTTCTTCTTCTTTTGCTCTTTGTTGTTTTGTTGTTTTTCCTTCTAATTCACGTAAAGCACTTTGAATTGTCTTGTTGCTGAAAATGTGCGACATACATAGAATTACCTTCAGAACTAACACAAGGACACCGTTTAAAATATATTTTTGTCTTGTATCACATTCATTGTTTTAAAGTGGGACATGTGTATTGATGAACATTTGCATGAAAATACTTGAGATTATAACCAAGCGGCTAATTTCCATCCTAGTCCCATTAGTAGGTTGATGTGTTAGATGTTTAATAATAATGAGAAAAAGCAGTCTCAGACTGTTAGGGTTAGGAACTCTCAAAAAACTTTTCAAAAAGGAGAGAAAATGTTTGCAAGTTGTCATATGTAAAGATTCAATAATTTTCCATTTAAATTGAATAGCGTTGGCATAACAGCACTAAAAATAGTCGTACACTGTCAAGCTACGCTACAATAAACAGGCTAATCATAGTAGTAGAAAAATTAGCCTGCAACAGTTTTAGCATGCTGAACAGATCAATGTGTTTTGTTTGGTTAAATAAATAGTTTCTGTTCCGCTGATCATTGTAATCTAAGACTGCAGTGCATTTAGATGAAGTTGAAATGTTCACAGTTAGCTTTAACACTTCTTTCTTTTCACGTCCTCTCTCTCTCTCTCTGCCTGTGTCTCCATCAGGGTGGTGGTTCTGGAGAGCCGGCCGACCGACAACCCGTCGGCTTTGAGCAACCTTTACATCTTGGCAGGTCACGAGAACAGTTACTGATCCCCCGACCAGACAACAGGTCGATCTTAGAAAAGCGAATAACGTTCCACAGTTTTTGGGAGGTTTTGGACCTTTTTTAAAGGGAAGCGGATAACCGGGGAGCTTTTGTTGACGATAAACCGCTGGTCAGTGCAAAAGGAGCCTCTTCAGCGTGGATCCATGCGCAGCCTTAACACCAGCAGGGACGTTCACCGTAGCACACATCTCAACGCAAGACCGCGTGGAGATGGACAGAGACAAACCAAGCTCAGACGAACCTTGTTACAGTACCCAGCAGTTTTCTCACTTCTCTAGCACTGTGAACAAGCCGTCTCGAGGTATTGCTGACGGAAGTGCCATTTAAAAATTCACACACGTTGCGATTGTATTAGAAACAGTGGGAGATTAAATCGTTTCTGTCTTTTTAACTTGTCACACATAATCATAGCTGGTGACAGACGCCAGAAGGCTCAGGAGGGGATTTTACAGTCTGACCTAACGGACCACTTTTATAGAAACCCTTGAGCCTTGTGGGTTATTTAAGCAATATTTATTAACCTCATCTTCATTCATTGGGAATGTCAGGTTTACGGACTGTCAGAGTTTTACGCCGCAGCAGGATTAACTACCTAGTGATCAGTTCCTGATTAGCTGTGGGTTATTTTTTATCTGATGTGTAATGTAGTTGCATTTCCTGCTCTGCTGCATTTTTAGAACTTGGATAAAATGTACATGTTTGTTTTTTTTTTTTTTTGCCTTCACTCTCTTCTTTTATAGACCTTTTACTTCTCTTTACTTGCACCATTTAAGCACTTTTGTACATTTTTTTTATTTAAAACAAAATGACAAACTGAGGGACAGTGCTTGGTTTTATTAACATCTCTGCATTCCCTTCGCAAAATGTTTAATATGTACTTTTTGTAATAAAAAAAGCTTTTAACATGGTAAAGCGAGTTGTGGGTTTTCTTATTGTGACGGGAGATCGGAGGAGTGGAAAAGCTGGAGATTCTTCTGGGAGGAGAGAAAACAAGTGAGTATTTGTTTACATCATTTCCCCTTTTTAGGTCATCCCTTCTGACTAATTGGTCCCGGTGTGATGGAGCTGCTTTTTCCTGTCTGCTACCAGATAGATGATGTCACTCCTCACCTTAGAAGTAAACCTAAAAACTAACCATCACTAAATTAATATACTTCAGTTGGGAGTTTTTGTTACTTGGAGTGAAATATATCCATGAATGTGATGATCTCGGGTATGGAAAAGCTTTTTATTCCCCTGTCTCAGCAGGTGGAGTCCTCTGTTGCCATAGAAACTAAGCTTGACGAGCCATAAATGTGTCAAAAGTACTGGCTGGTAAGGGTCTGAACCAGAAGTCGGGTGATGGCACCTTCAAAATAAAAGCCGAGCAGCAGGAGAGCCACCAGCTTGTTAACCAGGCAGATTGAGGTCAGAACGGTTTGACCTTTTCTAGCTCTCATGTTTCATTCAGTGCATTTTTTAAAATAGGTGTTCACATTAAGATGGAGTTTAGGTCTTTCAAAGACAGTGAAAATGCATACATATATACTTTATTCTTTCTTTATCTTTACTCCAGACATAAAAGGTCCATAATGAAGGGATTAAAAAAACACAGAAAGATAAGATATAAGGCATATAAAGTTAGAAAAAATATATATATATAGTTACAAGATTACATTTTATATAAAATATAACATTTTAAATAAACTGCTTGATTTAGCAGCCCCTCTTTAACATTACACATTTCTGCTCTTTATATGCTCTAATTGACTGATGAATACAGACAGGATCAACTTGCTCCCGCAGAATGGCAGCCAGCGCAGTTAGCCAGAGGTTGATCAATCCCAGGTGAGGCTCAGCTCGCTGCTGCCTCACCGGCTTCGCTTCCGAGCATTTGAATGGGGAAATTGCAAAAATTCAGCGATTTTGAAGAAAAAAAGAATCAGAATTTGTTAAACTAAATAAAAAAATATATATGTATCTCTGCCTCCCCTGAACGCACGTTACTGATATATTTATATGCATGTAAACATATGTATGCAAATATTTATATTACCTCAACATTAACAAAGACACATATGAACATTTCCCTGTTCATCCAGGAAATAGTGGACAGCAGGGAGAGCCTGACTAAAACCACCCAGATGTCGGTCAACATCTGGGTCTTATTTTGAGTCTCCGCTTATTTCCAAGTCCAAATGAGCAACTTCACGTTCAAAAACAAGCCCAAAAAACCGCAACCCGCGACTCATTAGGTTTGCTAGCAACGTTAGAAAAAAACAAGCCCAAAGTCACTTATAATAATCGGACTTGACAGAAACTCAAAATAGTTCCTGATTTTCCAGCAACAAAATGCGCATCTCCCTCCTCCCTCCATTGTTTAAGTTTCTGATCAGCTGATAAATGTCGCGTAGAAACGGCGGTCGCTCCCCAAGACGCGCAGAGGAAATAAAATTACATTACTAAAGAAAATAGTAACGCACAGTGATTTGGATAAGTAACTTTAATCTGATTACTGGATTTGGAAGAGTAACGCGTTAGATTACTCGTTACTGGGGGAAAAAAGTGGTCAGATGAGACAAAGTGACGAGGTAGCGCAGATCCTCAGAACACTTGCAAGCCGATTACGTCATAGCTCTGCACGTATTCTTGTGCTGATGCGTCATAGTTTGTGATGTCACTAGCGCTTTGTTGTGTAACAGGTATATAACTCCTGTTGGTAAAATTCTACCTCATTCTGAGTTACTACAAGAAGAAGAGGATCTGCGTTCAGCAAAATGGCTCCCAAAGATTTGATAAGAGAAGATCTCCAAGTCTTAGTGGAAGACAATGTAATTCCTGCAATAGAGGAATATTACCACCAAGTCCGGTGGGAAGACTGGGAGGATCTGACAACAGGATACGAGTACATCAAAGAGAACACTAAATATCTCTTGAAATACCTGACGACCGTGTTTCAAGATGCAGTATCGGACCTGATTGAGTACCAGAAGTTCTCATATGAAGACTTGAAAGTTAAATTTGGAAATCTGATTTCTCAGGCCTTCGTCTGGGCTATGGGCTTTGATGACACCGTTGAAGAGGAGTGCACGGAGATAATAAACATGCTTTTCTTAAAGCATGTTGTTTCGATGGTGACACCTCCGTTGGACGATGAAGACCCCATCGAGTGGCTGAAGGTGGAGCTAGAATTTAGTTCTCTCCTGAATCCTGTCATCTGGTTCGTCCAGAAACTGTTTTCTATCAGGAAGTCATTCGAGGCATACCAAAAAGACGGCGTACGGCTTTTTGTTAAGTCGTTGATGTCTAAAGGAATCAGGGAGTCAAAGACACCCTGGTGTCTTAGCTTCTTGAGGGACACTCAGGATCGTATTGTCGATAAAATCTGTGCTGAATTTGAGGGACGGCTGTACAATATCCAGCGGAAATGGATTCCTGCCTTGAGCAAGAAAGTTTTTAGTGATCTCACTAAAAACTTTGAGTGTTCTGCTGGATGGACGCTGTCCTTCATGGAGCACGAGGCAGTCGACGATGTGATAGTGTCATGTCTTGAAAGGCACCTGATAAAACGGCAGGAAAAAAGGGGCAGCTTTATTAAAAGGATTTTTTCTAGCGCTGCTAAAAGCTTGAGAAACTATTTCTCTAAGTGAGATTCCTCTCTGTGCCTCCATCGGTCACGGACCCATGATGCCTCTCTGTGGTTCCGTCAATTCTGGCCCAAAGATGCCTCCACATGCAACATCCGTTTCCAGCGACAAGGTCCCTTAGCCCTCCGCTAGTCCCAGAGCCTCCAGCTGTGGAGCCTCCAGCTGTGGAGCCTCCAGCAGTGGAGCCTCCGGCTGTGGAGCCTCCGGCTGTGAAGCCTCCGGCTGTGGAGCCTCCGGCTGTGGAGCCTCCAGCTGTGGAGCCATCAGCTGTTGAGCCTCCAGCTGTGGAGCCTCCGGCTGTGGAGCCTCCAGCCGTCGAGCCTCCAGCAGTGGAGCCTCCGGCTGTGGAGCCTCCGGCTGTGGAGCCTCCAGCTGTGGAGCCTCCAGCTGTGGAGCCTCCAGCAGTGGAGCCTCCGGCTGTGGAGCCTCCGGCTGTGGAGCCTCCGGCTGTGGAGCCTCCAGCCGTCGAGCCTCCAGCAGTGGAGCCTCCAGCTGTTGAGCCTCCAGCTGTGGAGCCTCCAGCTGTGGAGCCTCCAGCTGTGGAGCCTCCAGCTGTTGAGCCTCCAGCTGTGGAGCCTCCAGCTGTTGAGCCTCCAGCTGTGGAGCCTCCAGCTGTTGAGCCTCCAGCTGTGGAGCCTCCAGCTGTGGAGCCTCCAGCTGTGGAGCCTCCAGCTGTGGAGCCTCCAGCTGTGGAGCCTCCAGCTGTGAAGCCTCCAGCTGTGGAGCCTCCAGCCGTCGAGCCTCCAGCTGTGGAGCCTCCAGCTGTTGAGCCTCCAGCTGTTGAGCCTCCAGCTGTTGAGCCTCCAGCTGTTGAGCCTCCAGCTGTGGAGCCTCCAGCTGTTGAGCCTCCAGCTGTGGAGCCTCCAGCTGTGGAGCCTCCAGCTGTGGAGCCTCCAGCTGTTGAGCCTCCAGCTGTGGAGCCTCCAGCTGTGGAGCCTCCAGCTGTGGAGCCTCCAGCTGTCAGGATACACCCTGGATTTATTTATGATAACAGGATTTTTGCCGTTTGGAGCTTGTGGATTCCTGGCTTATCGACAAATTTATGACGGACTTGGCCGAACTAGCAAACACTCAGACTGTTGGTGTGGACAGAGAGGCAAGTTGGATGTGAGTCTTGCTGAGGACTCAAAACTCACTAACAGGATGGAATCGATCTTGGAGAAGTTGCTAGTTTCGGCTCAGTGGAACGACCAAACTAATTTGGATAATTTTGAACTGAGATGCATCGCAGAGACTTTAGGTAAGATTGAAATCTATAATCTACCCGACCTAAAACTTTCTGTATCTGAATTTTCTTTTCCCGTGTTGCTTTGGAAGGGCTGCATGTTTCCAATCTCCTTGAAGAAATGTAAACATAACGCTCCTTCCCACCTCACCCCTCCTGCCATGGCCCTGTGACGTCTTTGTTTTGCCCTTTGTTTTGTCTGAATGTTACCATTTGCCCTAATGCGTCCTTTCCTCTTTTTTATTTTATTTTGTTAGAAACTGTGTAGTACTCACTGTTAACCCAGAAAAGGATTAATTTAGTTTATTAGTAATATTAGAAATTGTGGAGTACGCACTATTTAGATCAATATTATATAGGCGAGAAATGGAATCAGAATCAGAATAACTACAAACTACGACTCCTGTTCTCCCAACCCAGAATTAGACCAGAGGATATTTAGTAACCTGAACAGGATCAACTAGTTTACATCCTTCAGATCAACATTAGATTCTTTTTCTTCTTTTGCTCTTTCCTTCGGTTTGTTTCCTTTTAAATCCTGTAAAGCACTTTGTATTATTGCCTTGTTGCTGAAAATGTGCTATTTAAATAAAATTACCTTTACCTTCAGCTGGCGAGCCTCCGGCATTTATACAATTATTATTACTTATTGTTTAAAAAGAGCTGCACAGAGATTGCATGTTCTCCCTGTGCATGGTGGTTTCTCTCCGGGTACTCCGGCTTCCTCCCACAGTACAAAAACATCACTGTTAAGTAAATTGGTCTCTCTAAATTCTCCCTAGGTTTCAGTGTGTTCACCACCACTGGAGATAAGCACCAGCATCACTCGTGACCCCTGTAGGGATAAACGTGTAAAATAGTGGATGGATGGATTATGTAAAAAGTTCACGTGTTTCAGGAACTAAATTGTTTCCCCCACAAAACCTGCTAAGCCTGGTGGTTGGGACACTCGGCAGTCATTCATTCAGCGGCCCGCCGAGTTTTTAGGTTAAAAAATGTTTAAAGTTGACAGGAAATTTGAAAATATCACTTGATGGTTGTGTGTCATTAACAGACTAGTAGATTAATACGTGAACACCAACTATAAAGTCTTAAAAAGGTTCTGATTAAAAAACACTAAAAAAAATAAACAGTGCTAAGCCTGGTGGCCCGCCAGGCTTATAAAACACTGGGGGAAACCTTGATATTATATTAATTATATACAGACTCACATTTTAAGCCTTATTTGTGTTAATTATATCATCTTACAGCTAATGGAAAGAAGACATTTAAGAACATAATTTTGTCAGACCGATTTAAAAAAACAACTTTTAATACAGAACTGTGGGCTTAATGAAAAATATATTCAATGCATGCTCAAAGGTTATTAACTTTTCTTTAAAATTTCTTTACTCCCCTTTGTCCCCGAGCCTCCAGGTTCTGCTTTTCGGCCCTGTGTTTGTATGAACGATCATTCCTCAACCTCAGCGCGTTAACCGGTGAGTTCCCTACAAGTGAAGGATATAAAGCAGCTACGACTGAGCCGACAGTGGCAGCAGCTGCAAAACGTTGGAGCAAACACAGCAGCAGCATCGTCTTTGATCGGACGCTGCTGACCGTGGTCACACGTTGACCCCTCACTCTTGTATCGTACTTGAAAATCCAATGATCAGTTAACAGATTTGATCAATTTATGGAGTAAAATATTATATTCTGTGTATTTTCTTTTAAATAAAAAAGGCTGTCTCATTTTGACAAAGCATTGCCAAGCTCCAATCTCTGTGCATTAACAAGGTTCAGATACAAAATGTTAAATTGTTGCTTCGCCTCCTGTTTAACTGTAAATCTGAATGAGCTTTCCACCAAAAAAATAAAATAAATAAAATAAACATAAAGTTCATTGTTTTGACCTTCCCCAGATGATTTGTGACAAACAGAGCTTCAGGGAGCCCGTCCCCGTCATTCATATGCGTCTTTAAGAACCTGCTGCTGCTGCTTGTCAAGCCCAGTGCTCGTGGGGAGGGTATTTTATTTTGAAAATCTTGACCGGAAGAGGAGTAAATTATTTCTGACTTGAGGCTTTAAATACATCCCCCTGTGGCAGCTGTGGGATAGTTGATCTGCGGTTGTTCTTCCTCCAGGTTCCTTGCAGGGGGGAAGCAGAGGAGCCTGAATAAACATCTGCAAACCAGTAAGTGTTGCTTTAATCTGGAAAAAAGTAAGCATTTCCTGTTGATATTGTCACAGAAATGTATGCTTTTTTCCCCTAATATTCTGGATGGTTACACTTTTCCATCCTATATGAAATCACTTTTTTTTTTCTAGGTATACAAAAAATGTAGATATTTGCACCCTTTTTTTCTTCTTTTTTTAAAATATTATTATTATTTTTAAACTGTCCTATTTTCTGATTTGAAGTGCATTGTTTTGATTGCTGGTTCTCTCTGCTTGTTTTCTTTCTCTGCAGCCCCCAAGGGAAATAACCCGACACACTTTGCATTGCAAATGTTTCCTTACGCAATCCAACTGTTAGGAGAACCGTATAATGTTCTCCGGAGTTTAGAAGGTGACCTGAAGCATTTAGGTCTCTACAGAGAAGCCTTAACACACTGTTAGGTAACAGGCAGGCATGCTTACGCTCGGTGATGGGTCTAAATCGTTTATTTATTTTTTTTGTCCAATCAGATCCGTTTTGCACGTTAACCTGCGTGTGATGCAGAGATACAAAAGTGTCCATAAACGTAAACTTAGTTCTGTTTGGGGATTGCGCTTTAGTGCTACAAAAGCACCCGGAAGGTCAGATTACTCTCACTCTCGCTCTCTGTTTTCCCTCCGAGTGCCAAACCTTTCCCTCTTGTTTTCCAGCTGCAGAGGGAGCTCCCGCCTCCCTGCATGCAAAGGGCGGAGGGTGAGCAGTGCGCCTTTGTTTGTTGGCCCGACTTCGGACGAGGATGGAGAAGTACGAGAAGATGGGGAAGATCGGCGAGGGATCGTACGGCGTCGTCTTCAAGTGCAGAAACAGGGACACCGGGCAGATCGTCGCCATCAAGAAGTTCGTGGAGTCCGAGGACGATCCCGTCATCAAAAAGATCGCGCTGAGGGAGATCAGGATGCTCAAGGTGAAAACAGACTGCATCACAAGCGACCTGAATAAGGCAAAAAATAATTTTTTAAAAAAAAGAAGAATGAAAAAAGGTTAACTCATTTTGATGGATGATAAATTGTCCCAGAAATGATCATGATTGCAGTAAACAATAATGTTCTTTTGAGACCGTTCTCAAGTAATATAATTGTAAGGGCATAATAACGCAAGAGCTCATTCTCAAAGGTCAACACACCTTCGTTTCTCACAAATATTTTTAAATATCCAAAACAAATGAACAGAACAACTGAAACAACAAATGAAATTAATTCTGAAGTCTCTGTAAGCAAAACTGTCCTTCAAAATAAGGGCTTGTTGAGACCAAAGCAGCAGACTGAAGACAGACGACAGAAACGATTAATCACGTAATAGGAAGTTATTTAGTTTGTTTTAATCCATCATGCGATGAATCGATTTATTGCTCATTGCAACAGATCTAGGTTTAATTGCCTGATGAAGATTATTTTTATGGAATCAAAAATCATCCAAGGGCCTTGTGTGCAACAATACAAACTGAACTCTATTGTAAGAAAATAAAAATAAAAAAGTCTGCTTTGCAGCGAACAAAAGACACGTTTGGGCATTCGCCGGTGTTTTAATTAGTCATGCAGAGGGCGGTGGGGGTCTTTGGTGGTCTGCCGGACACCAGGATCTCATAAATAGGTTGTCGGGGGCAACGGCATGTTTACGAGCTCCCGTTTACTGCCTGGATGAGCGCAGACTCCGCCGTCAGCCCGGGGCTCTCCGGTCAGCTTTCTCCTGACTGAAACGTCGGTGTTCTGTCTTTGTATTTGCTCAGCAACTGAAGCACGCCAACCTGGTGAATCTGATGGAAGTGTTCAGACGGAAGCGGAAGCTGCACCTGGTGTTTGAGTACTGCGACCACACCGTCCTGGACGAGCTGGACCGCCACCCGACCGGGTGGGTGTGTGTGTCTCCTCACTGCGCAGATTGTCGTAAACAGAAGCTCATGAGTTCACTGTGGTTTGTTCATTTTGACAGATTTTTTTTCTTATGCCGCGCTCTGGAACAGTGTTCATCCCCCTTTTAACATTTATCTCTTTATAGTCTTAAACTCCTCTGTATGTTATGTCCTAAAGCAACACAGGGTGCCACACATTTGTGGTAAACGGGCTTCAATATTTTGTTTTCCAAATGCAAATGACAAAATTGTTGGATTAATAAGTATTCAGCGTCCCTCAGTAGAAACCCCATCACAGCTGCCAGTCGTTTGGGTTTCGTCTCTACCAGCTTTGCACGTCTACAAACGTAGTTTTTCCTGTTATAAAATTATTCTTTTTACGAAACAGCTCTGTGAAATCACCTGAAGAGTACCTGGGAGTAGCAATCTTTAAGTCTTTGTGGATTTTTGATATTTTGTGGTGATCATAAAAGTGACAATTATAAGAAAGAAAAAAAACAATTTACAACTTCTTTTTAAGGCAACACTGTTCTTAAAATACATGCCCCGTTTTAAAGCAGGCTTCTTCAGGACACCAGTTACATAAAGTGGTGTGATTTCTATTACATTTAATCATATTTTCCAGTTTATTGATATGTATTGATGGGCTTGTGAAAGAAAAAGTGGAGAAAATTTGTAAAATTAACAATCTTGACAATAGACACAGCTTTTTGGAGTTTCAAACCTCACTAACTGGAACTTATTATTGTCAAAATAATAACAATTCTTATAACATAAAAAAAACAAACAAAAAAAACTGGTCTACCCTGATGAAGGAGAATGAAGCTCCAACTTTAAAAACGTGTTCATTTGTACCAAGTAACTGAATGAAGCTTAATAAATTAACTTTGATGAAGTTAATCTGATCATTTGTGACCAGTTGGATTAAGTTGGATTACCTGTTTGACTTTTCAGTGTGTAAACAGTTGTAAAAGTATTATTTTTATCATGAACCAATAATAATACAGAAGGAAAAGTCATCCCGGTGGTCCATTAAAGGTGATTAACTTCACATCATAGACAATTTAAAATGGGTTATAATTGTTTCTGCAACGCTTCTATTAAAGGACTTTATTTTTGAAATGATTATTTAGAGAGCGATCACACCAAGACAGGCGCCTCAGCTCATGATCAAGGGATGGAGAAAGGCAACTCCAGGAGTTCAGAGTTCATGTTTTCGTTGCCATCTACAGTCCTGAGCTGGACATAAACGCAACGAGTCGCAACTTGACGCCAAAAATGAAACCAAAACAAAGTTATCTGAAAAACGTTGTGGTTTCCATCACTAACACATGTCGGCGTCCACCCTGCCCTGTTTTGATGAGCGGCGCTCTCGTCTCCACGGAGACGGGCCGGTCCTCTCCGGCACGCTGACCTCGACACTCGCTTGGAGTCTCCTATTAGCAGGGAGCGTCCCGGCCGTCTCCTTCCTCCCCTCTGCCACCATGCATCTACACAAAAGACGAGACGGGAGAGAAAGGGCGGGGATTATAATTGATCGACACGCCCGAGGCTCGAAATTAGCCATTTCCACGGCAACGGTGATCGATGGCGACCCCTGAGCCAACAAAGGCTCGGCGCTGAGCATCGAGGCTCTCTGTGGAAACAGGAGGTCCGTTGTTCACTGTCGTCCACTAGAGGGGGGGACACATGTCTTCACGTTAAGAGGGAGAGCGCAGAACCGGTGCTGGTTTAGTTACTTAACGGGTTAAATATCAGATTGAAACCGATTTAGAGAACTTTGGAAAAGTATTCATGACGCTTCGACTTCTCACTCTTTAGTTTATCCACATTGGTTACAGCGGCGCACACATCACATGACTTGCATCGCCGGAGCAGTTTTTAGAAATAAAATAAGACAAACACACAAAAAAAAAGGACATGATGTTGAATTAACTGAAGTTTAATACATTCAGTTTACAGCCAGGAACTCGCGTTACCTGCCGTTTACTAAAATATTGTTTTATCTGTCCTTTTAATGTTTTTACTGTCATTAAATATAACATCAGTCGACATTCAATTCCAGAGCTGCACACCACAGCTGTCTAAAGGCATCTATGGTAAGATGTTATTTGAAGGGGTGCGCATGAGACTGTCATAAACAGGAGCCTTTATGAATGTGTATGTTGTCACAAAGTATCTTTTGGTAAATTATTACACTTTTAATGCAAAGGTGCACTAAGAGTTGCATTAGAAGTCCATTAAAAGTGTCATTATTTACAGTAGCAAACATTCATATAGACTCCTTCATGTTCATAAAAGGTGTTGTCAGTCTTATATAAATAAATAAATAAAGTGTTACCACATCTATTTTTAATAGCTTAACTAGTAAAATGAAAATGTGTATTTTGACTAAGCTACATATTTTGAAATAAAATTACAGATGTTCTTGTATAAACAATATTTATGAAAAACACAATTAAAGGAATTAACAGAAATTACTTGCTGGATTTTTCTAACACTTGCAGCGTAATGACGGCGACGCATTAATGCGAGCTGCTCTGTTTTGAGTTGAGCTTTCTTGCTCCACAAAACATAATATGAGCCAAAAGCAAAAATGCTAACACACCGTCCCCATGATCAAACATGGTGGTGGCACGGTCGTGCTGAAAGGATTTCTTTTTTCTTCAGCAGGAACTGAGAAGCCGGTTACAGTTAATGAGAGGGATGCCACTAAACGCAGGTCCAACCTGCATTTAGAAAATATGTTTATGTGTCAGAATGGCTCAGTCAAAGTCCAGAGCTGAATCCAGCAAAGAATCTTTGCGAGGCTTAAAAACAAATGTCCGTGTCAAGATGTGCAAAGATGCACCTTAAAAAACGTACAGCTGAAGTTGCACTCAAATGTGATTCTACAGACTATTGAGTGAAGGAGATTGAATTGAAATGCAGGCCACACTTTTCAGATTTCTCTTTTTTGCCATTTTTCACTTTTTATACTTTACCACTTATTATTATTAGTATTTTTTTTAATTTTTTTTTTTTTTTTTTACCACTCAGGCTGGTGATTGTAACGTGACAAAAAAAACCCAAAACGTGACAAGGTTTATGCAGGGCTTTACTTACCACATGTTCCCTCGTGTTTAATTTGATTTCAATAATCATAACTCGACACGCACGCTTTCTGGAGAGCGTGCAGACCGAGCTGACGCTTCCGTGTTTGGTTTTTTCCCCACAGCGTCCCGGAGCATCTGGCCAGGAGTATAACCTGGCAGACTCTCCAAGCCGTCGACTTCTGCCACAAACAGAAGGTGAGTGAGCGCTCCGCGTTTTCTTCCCTCCCTGTGCAGTTCGTCCTGCAGGCTTGTTTTTTTTTTGTGTGTTTTTTTTTTTTTTTTCCCAAATTCCTCCCCGCCTCTGCTCCTCTGCTTTATGGCTCCTTTTTTAAAGCCAGGATTCCTTCCCCTTGGCTAAGCAGCAGTTAATGTGTCGCCTAGACGCAACAAAACGCTGCACGGGCCCCCCCGACACGACGGGGTCCCATAAAGCCCAGAAAGCACCTCAGACGTTTCTCTCGCAGCTCCTTTATTCCCTGTGGTGCATCTTTGGGTTGTAAATCGTAATTAATTGGAAGCAGTTTTTTTGTGTGTTTCTTTTTAAAGACTGTGTAGTGATGCCGCTGCTGTTTGCGTCGTTGCAGTGCATTCACAGAGACGTGAAGCCGGAGAACATCCTCATCACCAAACACCAAGTCATCAAACTCTGTGACTTCGGCTTTGCCAGGATTCTCAGTGAGTTTTTTAAAAAGAAATATTTTTTTGTTTTTGCAGCAGCTGGTAAATTGTCGATGCTGCCACTTAGTGGCGGTTCAACAAACTTTGATGTCGATCTGCAGCGACTACAGTAGACAGTCAAGTCGGTGAGATATTTCTTCCTACGACAGAAGTGATGTTCACTTATGTCTTAACTCAGATTTCTATTTTTAATTTAATTTTACTTTTTTTTCCCTTCAAAAATAGTATTTACATGCAGGGCTCGTGTTTGAAACCTTTGAAAATGCTCCCATTTCTAGTCGGTGTTTTAAGATTTGGAAAGTTTCTCGGCTTTCTGTCTGCACGGTTTTGTAATAAAGTGCAACGTTTTGTTTGACAAGATAAATTTGGAAAGTGTCATTTTGCAGTTGAAAACGCATATTTTCATTCACTAAACAGAAAGAGAGAAATGTGTTTTTTTCCCCCCCTCGTAGTCTGAAGTGAAATTGAAATAAACGTTTCTCGTTTTAGGTCAGCTAGATTCACCAGAAACTATTTCTACTTGTTCAATGCCAGAAAACTTTTCTCAGAGAACATTTCTTAGATTTTTATTTTTTAAATGACTTTCTTTGTATATTATGCTTTATCATTTCATTTGAGCAGGAAGCTCATTTACATTTTGACGATTTCTTTGGATTACTTACAAGTAAAGAATACGAATTACTCCTAGTGGCTCAATGACTTATTGATGTGTGTAATTGATATAAAGTTCAGGTTATATTTTCTACATTAAACAACGTTTTTGAAATCGGAGGATTTTTTTTGTTGTTGTTCTTGTTGTTAAATTAACGTTTTATTCTCAGACCAGTCAGGTGTATACGGTGTGTGTGAGAGACATTTCTTTATATTCTATACAAAGAAATATTTTTAGCTGAATTTGTCCCTGCAGTAGAATGCATAATATTATCACTAGATATTAATAACACTATTAAATTATATTATATGATTGTCATTTGAAACTGAATGTTTTTAATTCCCCTCAAACTGTCACAGCATGTCTTTGTTTTAATCCTATTGTATAAAACTGAGGGCATTAAGTCAAATTAGTTACATACTAAGTTAAGTAGCACGAAATGTTCTTGCTACTTGTTAAATTGAATATCCTTCTAAAAACAACCTCTAATCAGCGCCTCTAGATTGTTAATGTTGAACAAATTCAGACGCATTTTTCTCTTTTCTTTCTCATTAACTCTTCCTTACGATGACTCTCTCTCTCTCTCTCTGTGTGTGTGTGTGTGTGTGTTTTTCCAGCGGGGCCGTGTGACTACTACACAGACTACGTGGCGACCCGCTGGTACCGGGCCCCAGAGCTCCTGGTGGGGGACACACAGTACGGTCCCCCGGTGGACGTGTGGGCGATCGGCTGTGTGTTTGCCGAGCTGCTCTCGGGGATTCCTCTGTGGCCCGGCAAGTCCGACATGGACCAGCTGTACCTGATCCGGAAGACTCTGGGTGAGACCCGTCCGCTGCCGGCCCGAACCCGACAGGGGAGCGTTGGCTTCAAATGAACTTTCAATACCCTCTTAATAGATTTTTGATATAAGTTTTTTTATTTTTATTTAAAACCATGATTTTATTTGAGAACCTGAAAAGGCAGCAGTTGGATGATGGAAATTTTCTTCTTCTGATAGCCAAAGTTTCCTTTTGATGGGCATTTAAATTGCAAATTTTGACTGGTGAATATTGCAAAACAAAATGTCAATGGCTGCAATAAATCCACTTTTCCCTCCCTTTTTTTGTGCAGAAACACTTCTTCGTTGTCCTGAGAACTTTCTTTCTTCCCGCAGGAGATCTGATCGCTCGACATCAGCAGGTTTTCAGCAACAACCAGTTCTTCTGTGGCGTTTCCATCCCGGAGCCTCCAGAGATGGTGAGGGGCTCGATCTCCCTGCATCGCATGTTCCTTTTAGTTTTCAAAACGTTTATCCAGAAACAATCGGATCTAAGTTTCACCGATTTGCATCGTCACGCTTGGTTTTTGTAGGAACCTTTGGAGCAAAAGTATCCAAATCTCTCGCATCAAACTCTGAGCCTCATGAAGGTAAGAACGCCGCTCTTAAAACTCAAAGTCACTTCCTGTTTTGGAAACCGCGGCCCCCAGTTGTGTGTCATTTTTTCACGCATTCATCCCGCAGAGCTGTTTGAGAATGGATCCGTCTGAGCGGCTGACCTGTGAGCAGCTCCTGCGGCATCCCTACTTCGACTGCATGAGAGAAAAGAGCGAGAGCACGACTCGAGAGCACAAGAGGACGCGTTTGCCTCGGAGACACCTGCCCCCCGGGGTGAGCGGCACGGATGAGTTTCACACCAGTTACTGTGAGAAATGGTGGGAAGATGCTCTCATTCAATCTTTCTGGACATTTTGTCAGGATTCATTTATTTAGTTTTTGTCTATAAACAGTTTGCAGTTTTGAAGATTTTTTTTTTTTCTTTCATAGAGAAGCGGGCGAAGTTATTTGTTAAAAAGTTAATCTGTGCAAAAAAAAAATATTTCTAACCTTTAAACTTTTAACTAACATTTTGTGACATGCCGAACACACCGTCCTGAGAGTGGAACCTCTCTGTTCCACCGGTGGCAGAGTCATGCTGTGGGAACAGTTGAGGGAACGGATGTTGATGTGAATCTACGGCCCGACTGGATTTGCTGGGGTTTTTTCCATCTCTAGATGCGCAAAACTGGTTTACATTTTTCCAATATTTGCAGCTTTATTGGCACTAAAATGTGATTCCACAGTTCTAAAAAAAAAAAAACTTCAATCACACAACACCAACATTTCCAAAACTGGATTTAGCATGGTTTTCTAATCTTTCCGTGATGAAGATACTGTATTTAAGTCTGTTTTTATTTCATTATTATGATTTTTAATATTTTAAAGCATTGACCATCAGGCCACTTTTAGCCACTTTTATATTTATTGCATGTTAAGTTTTCTGTTTGGCAAAAAAAAAAAAAGGCTGATTCACTTCACTGTAACCAAATCTACTAATGTTATAAATGAAACTGGTTGAGCACTTAGAATGCTCAAATAATAAAGAAATAGAAATTTTAACTTTTGCCCATAATTTGACAAAAGATGGAAAGGTTTGAATACTTTTGCAAGGCACCACGTGTGTGTGTGTATATATATATATATATATATAAATTACTGATAAATCATTAATTACTTCTAAAATCGTACTATTTTCTTTCCAGTATTTGCCACAGCTGACCAGCAGCAGCATCTTTCCCGCTCTGGACAATAAGAAATACTACAACCTGCGCAAGTTCAACTACCACCTCCCAAACATCTAAACACGACGATCCTGATCCGAAGCGACGCCGGACGCCCGCGTTTTCTGAGCCGCTCAGGAAATGAAGCAGAATCTTAAAGACTGTAGTTTCCATCCATAAAAAAACAACAACAACCGATTCAGCAACTTTTTAACCATATTTTCTCCTCACAAAGCGTGCCGGCTGTCTCTTACTGATTCTATGCACTTTACCCAGCGCGTTCAGTCGGACGTGTTGGTTCATGTATGCTTCGCCAGACTTTTAAGCTGATATTTTTAGACAAAGGGGAGCGCTGCGCTGCTCTTGCTTGTTGTTAGCTGACTGAGGGTTAAACTACACTCTACTGCCTTGCCCAGTTTGCCAAAATGTTTTTTTTTTTTTTTAAATAATACAATGGACTGTATTAAAGTGAGTTTTTGGTTTTAAGATTATTTCTTTTAGTAAGTTATGATGAAGGGGAGAAAAAAAAACTTTATTCAGTTCTACAAACAATATTTATTGACACACAGCTGCAACCATTCCTATTACAAGCATTCATTAGTTCTCATTCTCCATCGTCTGCATCGACAAAATGCCAAAGTATTCAACATAAGATATTACAAATGACAAAGTCCTAAACGTTTTCACAAGGATAAGCTGATTAACTTTAAATAAACTTGTAAATAATGTGTGAGGAGTGCCTGAACTGCTCTGGAATCAGTCCAGGTCCAGCGCTACGTCCAGACGTGGAAGCGCCTTCTGGAGCCTCTCGACTGTGACGTGCCTGTCTTTGATTCCTGGAAGATCACTCAGAAACAGATACTCCAAGTTCCTGAAGGGAAGTAAGAGGTCGTTAATCGCTTCTGTGTTACTGCTTTTATTCAGCAATTTAATAAATAAAATCAAATACATCTTTGCAAGTGATTTTAGAGTTTAAAAAAAATAGCCTCCTAAGCCACGAACTTGAGTCTGTGGAGAGCAACAAGGCCCTTGTCGGTCACGTTTCCACATGACACCACCTCCATCATGTAGAGGCTGGCCTGCAGGTTCTCTATCGAACTCAGCCGTTCCAGGCAGACGTCTTCGATGTAGATACACTTGTTGAATTTAATTTCCTCCACATATTTCAAGCCATCTAAGCGAAGAGAAAAGACTGTTGTAACAAAAGCGCATAACAGTTAAGTAGATCTACCAACAGCAAACCGAGTGTTGCTTTTCTGTTGTACAAAGTACGCAGAGCAAAAAGCTTTAAAGGAAACTGAATTGAGTAACGGATGAGTTGAAAGGAGACGGAGCGGATCGCTCTCTGGACCGACCCAGGTAGTCGAACCCTCTGTACATGATGCAGGATTCTGTGGCGTCGATTGCCTGGATCTTGTGTCTGCCGAGGGGCCCCGTTGGGAGTCCGTTGTAGTCGTGATGCCAGCGGTCGAAACCTTCGAACCGCACTTTGGCACCACATCTCAGCAGCCACTCTGCTGCAGCTCGGTCCGGACCAATCGCTTTGATCCGCTCATAGTCCACCCTGAACAGGAATAAATAAAAGAGCCAATGTATAACGCATTCTGATCGCATGAAGTCAGACATGTTTTGGGAAGACAACTGAGGTTCCAGCAAGAATAGGCCATTTAAAAATAACATTTTTAAAAAAGACCTAATTTGATTTATAAAATTGGTTTGGATTTAAGATTAAATCAAAAATGCAGCCAGTGTCCAAGAAAAAAATGACATCAGAAGCACTAAAGAACACCAAACCACTTTAAAAAGTAGCAATAAATAAATAAAATAAAAATGGCTGTCTCTTTTCATGCACATTTAGAAAAATGTCAGTTCTTCACTTATTCACCATATTGCAACTATCAGTATGCATATCAGTTGTAACATTGTACTAATTGTAACTACTTTATTGTTTTAGTACATTCCATACAAAAAGGCAGAACACTTTCAGAGGTCTACAAATTAATTTGCAACCATGGTTAAGATGTTTAAAAATCCTTAAAATTGTTTTCTTCACTGCTGTGCTATTTCACGATTAAAGATTTTGAAAAATCCAAATTTTAATGGGAATCATTTTAAGATTTTTTTTAAAAAAAAATAGCATTTATGTATTAGCAAAAATAACTTGGCACTATTATGCTACGGCAAGCTATGTTTTTTCTAAATCAATTTCAGCCATTGGCCTATCGTGCCACCACACAAACAGTAAAGAAGGTAAAAAAAAAAAATTATATATATAATAATAAAAAAATCACTAAAGCCCACTGTTAAAATGTAAAAGCTGCAACAAAAAGTGGCACCTGCGAATATTTTAGGTCAAAATAACCTTTGAATGTTTTTGCATTGCATCAGGATAACAGCATATTTGTCTACTATATTTCTTGGTATAACTCTGTTACCTGTTAAAAACAGCATTGAGCCAGCCCCAGAAGTGTCTGCGGCTCCCCTCCCTCTGCTTTAACACGGACTCCACTGTCCGCGACAACAGCCCCATAACTGTGAGCTGCAAATTAAACACAAAGTTTAACCATTTTTAGGTCTCCGGTTGCTTTAAAATAGCGGAACAAGGAGGAGAAACTATAACTCCGTTTCAAGTGTCTCTCACCTGTCCTCCAAAAGCGCAAACTGCTGTTTACGGTTTGAGCGCCTCCATTTCTGTAACTCTTGACCTCACGCTGTAACAAAAAACGTGCCCTCCTATTGGCTAGACGCATCTACGTCAGTAGTCTGGCGGACGAACCCCGCCGAGGGCGTGGCTACGTCTTGGGGTTGCCTCACGGGACGCACGGCAGCGACATAAACGGCTAGCTGCGAAAACAAAAGAACAACACAGAGACAGAGATTTCAGAAAGTCTGTCCGCCCGCCGCGCCATGAAGGAAAAACTGTGAGCTTCCTTTCAAAGTACCAACAATGATGAGAACCCGGAGCGGCGGGGCTTTAAATGCAGTTTGTGCAGTGCAGCCGAAGCTGCTAAAGGGCATTGCAAGCAGACGGCTCCACAGGTAAGACTGACAGAGAGGAGAGGCGTTCACAAGAGAAGGCTCGTTTTTCCTGAGAATGTTATAAGAAAAGCAAATAAGGCTGAACGTGTAGCATTTCATTGATGGTACTTAAAGATTTCTGAGATTTTTAGGTTTCTGATTTCTGTGTAAAGTTTTGTGCGCGCTTGTTTTAAACCAAAAACCTGTGAGCATGTTTGAACTGTGCATTACAGTCTGTCTTTAAACTTTTATTTGTATGCATATAAAGCTATGTGCAAACTATATTCCTCCTTCCAACAAAAAATCTAGATATTCCTCAGCTGCTTTAATGAAACTTTCATTAACTACTATGACGTTTATGTAAACATCATAAATCAACTTCCTTAAGGGATACCACCTAGAGGTCAGATTACATCACAGATAACATTCAGTTTCAGTACTTGCAACCAAACAACCTTCGAAGAGCTCAGACTGTTTCTGTAGTTTCTTAAAAAGCATCTTAGACACAAAAATCTTGCAAAATTTCCTTGAAACGTTGTCACTGTTTAGCTTGTTATTTAAAGAGTTAATGAATGATCATGCTGTCTTTTTTTAATGTGCATTCACCTCGCTATGCCGCTTTAAATGAGTCCTGCAAAAAAATGTTGAACTTCTTCCATGTTTAAGCTACAACCTTTCACGTATTTCAATGGGATTTTATGTCAAAAATTGTCCACCGTTGTAAAAATTCTTTCACATGCTCGTCCAAAATCGCCCAAGCTCTCTCCGATTGAATGGTGGGCATCATTTGGCATCCTTCCCATGGTTCTCAATTTGATTTGGGTCTGGGCTTTGACTGGGCCATTTTATCATATTATTAATAATACACCATATTGGCTCTGGCTGGATGTTCAGGGTGGCTGTGCTGCCTTACGGTGAACCAGATCTTTGGCAGCCAGGAGTAAGTTTTCTGTTCCGTCTTATCGGCTCTGAAGACCTTCCTTGACGCTTCAAAGGTCTCTCGGTTATAAAGCCAAGCTCAGTTTGACATTGAAACACCGAGTCAAATATTAGGCTCCGCTATGTTTTTTTCCTCCTGTGGCCCAGTTAAGGTCCGGTCGGAGTTTGAACAGCTGCCTGTGTTTTTCAGCACATACGATGTGGCCGTTGTTGGTGCTGGCATTGTGGGCCTGGCCTCAGCCAGAGAGCTAATTCAAAGACATCCGGCGCTCACCTTCGTCCTGCTGGAGAAAGAGAAAGAACTTGGTAGGCTGGGTTTTTAATGTTCTTTTTTTATTATTATTAATAAAATGAAAATATGCAATGATTTCAGTTTCACCACTTGGGTTATTCTTCAAAGCCACGATATATTCTGCAAGGCAGAGGCAAAGAAACGCAGGAAATGCATAAAACCGATCAATATTTGTGCCACCGCGAACAATATCTGTAAATTTTCTCGTCCTACCAGCTGCGCACCAGAGTGGGCACAACAGTGGAGTCATCCACAGTGGGATCTACTACACGCCGGGCTCGCTGAAGGCTCGGCTGTGTGTACGAGGAGCAACGTTGGCATACCAGTACTGCGAGAAGAAAGGGATTCCTTATAAACGATGTGGAAAGGTGGGTTATATTTTGACCTGTTTGTTTTAGATGATGTCCATAGCTAAACATGTGTAACAGAAACACGACTACATGTCTTTTTAGATTAAGTTTTAACCACGTGGGGTCTTTTTGTAGGTGCTACGATCATCCAACTTTAGGATTTAAAGAAAAACAAAAATAAAATGTGGATGCTCAAATTTCAATTCCATTAATTGTGAGTTTTACTCCAATCTCCACATGGTCAAAATGACACACAGAGGCTAAAGTATAAGTTATATATTTGTATCTTTATGTGCAATTTTGACCCTGTGATGATGTTCACTAAACTTGTGCACCCAACTCTTGTTCTCAAAACCTACTGAACTCTTTACTTTTTATCACCCCGCTCAATAAAAAACACTTTTCATTGGCATCAAGATTCCAAAATTAATTTTAGTTATGCTGCTGGTGAGTAGATGTAACCTTATGTAGATCTTAATTGTTAAGCGTTTAACTAACGGAACGTCTCCCACCCCCTCCAACAGCTAATCGTGGCTGTAGAGCAGGAAGAAATTCCCAGACTGAAAGCTCTGTACGAACGCGGCTTGAAGAACAAAGTGCGCGACCTCAGCGTTGTCGACGCCAAGGGGATCCGAGAGCGAGAGCCGTACTGCCGGGTAAAAATGTTTGAGTTTTTTGTTGTTTTGCATAAATGTGAATTTATACAAAATTAACTTTTTTCACTTTTTGTACTTCCATTTGGGTTTCCACTGCTTCTAAAAACAGAACAAGTGCTTAAAGAAAGAAACAAACAAAAAACACCCAAATGTTTTTAGCTCTGGAATGTGTCATCAGAGTCACTGACTTACCATCCAGAAACCACTTGCAGCATTCTTGCAGCTTGTGTAGGAGGCTCCACTTCTGCTTTTCAAAGATGTACGGTTGTATAATTGCGCATCTGTTTGCAGCCATTTTCACGTGTGAGTGTAAACATTGAGTCGGGGGCATGGCCAGCAGCAAATTATTTGGATTTGAAGTGACAGGAGCCCCTAAAAGAAGCTAACTCTGAAAGAACTGACCAGACTAAGACCTTCTTATCTAAGAGTGATTTTGTGCAAACCTCCCCCAAAAAAACAGATGTAATGAATTCATATAGGCCATAGACATATCCTAACCTGTTCAAGGGAGCTTAATAGGTCACCTTTAAATTTAGGAAAACACAGAAAGGAAGAGCCCTGCGACAGACTGGTGAACTGTCCAGGGTGACCCCGCCTCTCGCCCGGAACGTTAGCTGGAGATAGACACCAGCACCTCCCGACCCCACTAGGGACAGTGTAAGGAAAATGGATGGATGGACATAAAGGAAGAGGCTAACTTCATAATGCCACTTCTTCAGGGGATAATGGCTTTGGATTCACCCTACACCGGCATCGTTGACTGGCGGATGGTGGCCCTCGGGTACGGCAGAGACTTTGAGGAGGCAGGCGGCGCCGTGGTCACCGAGTTTGAGGTCAGTGACATGTCCGTGGTCAAAGAGAGCCCAGCCGGGAGCCCCGACGGTAAGAAGCAGAGAAAATAAATCTATCTTTAAAAAAAACTATGTTTGCATTTTCATCTTTTTCTCTCTTGTCAGGAATGAAACATCCCATTGCAATAAGAAATAAAAAGGTAGGACCTACTCAAGTTACAGAAAAGCTTCCAAACATTTTCATTTCGTTCTGCTATTCCTTAGTTTTTTTTTGTTGTTGTTTTTTTTACCGCATCCTTTGTGACAGGGCGACGAAGTGCGGTGCCGTTACGTCCTGACCTGCGGAGGCCTCTACTCGGACCGGCTGTCGCAGATTTCTGGATGCAGCACGGAACCGAGGATCGTTCCCTTCAGAGGAGATTACCTGGTGCTGAAACCAGAGAAGCACTACCTGGTCAGAGGAAACATCTACCCTGTGAGTCTGCTGAAGGCCTGGACACAGTAGCTGTGTTTCCACAGGAATCTTTCCTGTTGTTGTTACTACGGCAACAAGGGTCTAGGGTGAATAAAAATCCTCACCGTTTTTTCTTCTTTTTTTTTTAATGCTATTTTCAAATACTCTACTCACAAGTCATATATTCTGTTAAAATAAAACAATACAGCAGGAGAGATTAGTATTTGTTTTTAAAAAAGTAAATAAATATTGAAACCGTTTTACTGATCATGTTCATAAACCAGTATTTTACAGCGGTTACATTCAAACGTAACATTTGTCTTGTCTGCTATTCGTCTGTGTGCCTGGAATGGATTTCTCTTGATAATCCTCTCCAGGCTGCAGTTCTCCCTGGTGCTGCCTTCTTTTACCACACTTTTTCCTTCCTCTCAATTTTCCGTTGATGTGCTTGGATACAAAACTCTGTGCAGTAATGAGCTTTATTACAGTTTTCTCATTTTCTGAGACACTGAATTTTGGGTTTTCAATGTCTGCGAGCCATAATCATCAAAATTACAAGAAACATAGGCTTAGATGATTTTAATGTTTCTAATGAGTTTCTCTTTCTGAGGAACTCAGAAACTCTTTTTATTGTGTAAAAGTGCAACATTATTTAATCCACTATTACACAATATTCCTTTTTTTTTTTTTAGATGTACTAGTATGTTTATAAATGAGAGAACTGCAGCATCTGAGTCCTGTTTTTAGATACTTTGAGGGAAACTTAAATTCTAATTTAGATTCCTCTTTTTAAGAAAAATCCCGAGCAGTAAAAATATAAATAACAATAAAATATTGAAATAATCCTTGCTTAAAAGTGGGACTTATTTAAGAGTTGAAAAAACTTATTTACAGTACACTTAGATTTAGGGAAAAAAAGGAAGTTTAGTATGTGGGGAATCTTTAACTTTTGAAATGACTGTAAGTGAGCTTCAGTAGTCTTTTAAAGACCAAATTGCCTACCGATCTGCGTATCGGTGTATAAATGTGTGTGTGTTTGTGAGTGCGACTGGGTGAATGTGACTCTAGTGTACAGCGCTTTGAGTGGTCAAAATGACTGGAAAAGCGCTATATAAGTTCAGTCCATTTACCATTTAGATGACCTTGATTCAAGCATCTTAAGGGTGATTAGGCAAAAAAAAAACAGTCATAACAGATGAAATAGTTTACAAAGCCGTTCTACTTTAAAAGTACACGTTTTCAGTCTGTTAGGGATGTTTTATCTTGAACTAACTCGCGTCTCATTCAGGTTCCCGACCCTCGATTCCCGTTCCTCGGAGTTCACTTCACGCCGCGGATGGACGGCGGCGTTTGGCTCGGCCCCAACGCAGTGCTCGCATTTAAAAGGGAGGGCTACCACCTGTACGACTTCGACGCCCGGGATTTTGCAGACGCACTCTCCTTCAGGTAATCTGTTGAGCTTTTCTTGGAGGACTGCAGCAGCTACTAATGATGTTTTTTGTTTTTGTTCGTTTTGCGCGTACAGAGGCCTTCAGAAGCTCGTGCTGAGGAATGTAACTTATGGACTCGGGGAAATGTACAGAGGAGTTTTCCTTGGTGCGCAGATTAAAATTCTGCAGAAGTATATCCCCGAACTCTCTCTAAGCGACGTGCTCAGGTAGTGGAAATTTTTACATTATATGCTTGTTGTATTCCCATGATTTATTTATGTTTTTTCTGCGCTAACCCACTGATCCTGTCCAGAGGTCCGACGGGAGTCCGAGCTCAGGCCCTCGACCGCGACGGGAACCTGGTGGATGACTTCGTCTTCGACGGCGGCGTCGGAGATTTGGGCAGTCGGGTGCTCCACGTGCGCAACGCCCCCTCTCCGGCAGCTACCTCCTCCCTCGCCATCGGCGAAATGATTGCGGATGAGGTGGAGAGTCGCTTCACGCTGTAGACGCTCGTGGCGATCGGCGTGACGAAACTGGAGGGGGGGGGGGAACGGAGAAATCCAGCCACAAATTGAAACTTTCTGAGCCTTTTGAGTTAACGCCAGGCCTTTCATTTGACTCCTTTTTTTTTTTTTAAAGACTTTTATCACTGAAGTGCTGAAACGGGCTACAAACATGTTTACTCTTTCACATCCATGTAGAAACTCATCTTTACCCTCTGCACAACCTTCTGGAGACATGAAATTAGAAACAATTTTCTAACTTTTAAATGAATTTGTTTAGCACCTTACCTTGTAGGTCTTAAACAGAATGTGGACATAAATTAGGTGTTTCTACTAGTTGAATTGTGGTGCTGAGATTCTTTTTGTTTTTGTTTTTTTAAAGCTTTTGGGTATGTTTGAATAATCATTCATCTCCGGAAATACATTTGTCTGCACAAAAATGCACAATCTGTGGGGAAAAGGACGTTTTTTTTTTTCTTTCTTTGTTTTAAGTTGGTTTTAGATTCGACTTTATATCGAATCTATAAATTGCTCTTTGTGGTCATTTTCTGTCGTTTGAAACTGTGACCTCTTTTTTTTTTTTTTGATAAGTCGCCTCAGTGAATTCAACCACTGCTGTAACTAATGTACACAAATCTCTCTGTGTTATTTAATTTTATATACTAATAAATGAATACATGAGTATTTTTTACAGGAAATAAATATTTGGATTGAATGTGCATGCATGTTTGCACCTTTTTAAAGTGCGGCGTCATTGACATGGTAATAATGTGGCACTAATGAAATATACAAAATTCAAAAGGAATATCCTCAAAAGTTTAACTTAATGCAAAGTTTTAAATAGGGAGACGGAAGAAAATGCTAATTCTCTGTGTTTTTTGCAGTTGAGATTACAAGAAAATAGCTAATCAGTTAGCATTGGTTAGCATTTTGGCAGAGGATTTAGTTTAACGTAGATTTTCTTTTGTTTTGTTGATGTACAAATGCGCCCATTTTAAAATAAGTACAGTATTCTGCTTATATTGCCTTTCAATAGATAATTTTTTTTTCAGTTTGAACTCACCACTTTAGCTTACTGAACTCTGTTTCTGACTAGTAGGCATTGTGGTTTTTTTTTTTCTTGCTTTCTTTTTCTGGTGTTGACTTGAATGATGACAGCGATCATCCAATAAGCCTAGTTGACTTTTCAGGAGTCGTTAAAAGTCAGAGGAAGCTTCAGGTGATGCAGCAGCTCTGCAGGAAACGGATCTGGGAACTTGTAAATCATCCCGGTTTAAACCTTCTACCAGTCTGTCCTGGTCGTATTCACAAACCTCTTCCATTTCTTTAATTGTTGCCATGTTTTCCTGAAGTCCATGCAGAGTCTTCTCACACAGCGGGTTTGCTCCAGTCATGCAGAACACAAGGAAATGGCTTTTGAAAATGGAATTTGGTTTAGAAATATCAGAATAAACCTGATTAGCAGAGGAAAAAATGCAAATGAACCTACCCAACAGATTGGTTGCCTTGTGTGATGTCACCAGAAGGCATATATGTGTGTGTGGCAGATTTTACTATGGTTAAATAAATAATTATGCAATAAATAAAAGTACAATAATGATAATGGGATATTGTTCTATGGATTATGAGTTATATGTAACTGATTTTACGAAAACGTCTGGGTCGATGCTTTAAAATAGTTTAATAAAAGTTGTCCCTTTATCCCACCTTTTCTTGAGCGATGTAGAAATACAGTTTCTCCACAAGAGGGCGCAATAACAGTCAGCTCAGTCAGTGAACCTTAGTGTTGGCAGAAAATAGGTTTAAATTAGCTTGTCTTTGTGCAAACAGCGGTGTTTTTACTAAGAAACTTTGCGTCATGATTTCCGAATAAATTTTATTTAAAAAATTTCAGTTTCTTATTTGGCCATATTTTAGCCCAACTTAAAACAAAGGGGGGGAAAAAAGACGTGTTTTTATTATATTTTGTATTTTTTGTGTCCGTTTTTGTGTGGATATTTGATTCACATCCAAGTGTTTCTATCCGGCTACATGTGAGATTACGCAGCGTGCGCGTCTGTAGGACGGATAGGTCGCGCAGCTGCAGCAGCAGCAGCAAACAAGCAGCGGCAGTAGCGGAGTTGTTGCGAGCGGTTCCGACTTCTCTAACCAAAAAAAAAAGAAAAAAGAAAAACCTTCGACTTCTTTTTATAGCTGCTCTTCACCCACCAAAATGCCTTGGACTCCCCACTGTTTCTTTAAAGGAATATACGCTGGATGTAACATCTGGTAGTTGCGGAAAAGATGACGAATTGTGAAATGAGCCGCGAAGAAAAAAGTGTGCCTTGTTTGGAGCTGGAGGGGTTGTGTGCCACAACATAGGAGTGGAGGCGCAGCGAGGCCAGCAGCTGCCTGTAGCACCAGCTAGCTGGTTAGCTTACAAAGGTTACAGGTGTTTAGGTAGCAGATATTCGGACGCAACTCGTAGCAGGTAACCAACGGGGCGCCTGCTTTTTGTCGCAACTTTGAGTAAAACGTGCCTGCTATAGGTTCCTGTAACCAAACTAATTGGCACAACACTCAGCAACATTGTTATTAGCTGTTAGCTCTTCGGTTAGCCGAGCTCTGTGTTTACAGCTATTATTAGCCACCGAGCTAGCGAGTTAACTTCACGGCTACATGTGGGGTTTTTTTTGGTCGCGAGTTTTTCGTTGTCAAGCCGGACTCGACGTGGGACTCGCAGTGTGGTGGTTAAGCTTTATTCTGCATATTTTTTACACAAAACGGTGACTTTTTCTCCCCCCCTCAACCCCATTTCCCCACCAACCCCCGTGCCTGCTCCGGACTGACCCACCCATAAGGACTATCTATTCGGGGCCGATGCTGACAGTTCAGCCCGGATCACGGCAACGCCAGGAGCCGCTACAGCGATGCAGCCCCAGCAGATGTACGACTTTTCGAGTGAAGAGAACAGTCACAAGTGGAGAGGCCTCTTCGTGCAAGCTCTAAAAAAGGTATCAGTCTGACACAACTTCAGTAAGATCCACTAAACCATTTCCCCCACACATTCCCTCATAGAGCTGATGTGGTGCGGGGCTAGAGTACAGTAGCGTTGGGTATGAATGAACATCATAATTTAGTTAACTTTATCTATCTATCTATCTATCTATCTATCTATCTATACTTGTAGAGAAAGTTAAATCAATGCTATGACTTTTTTTGTGTTACTTTTCCATTAGTTTTGTTACAGAAAAAGAAAGAAAAACTAAACATTATTGTGGATATAGATACATTATAAAATGTGAGCTCTAAATCCAGTTTGGCTGCTGCATTTTTGACAGCTGTAGTAATAAACATGAACATTTGCATCTTTCCCCACCCAAGTACACAAACAACTTGTGTCTTTGATCGTCTTCGTCTTGCGTTTGTGCAAAAATGGTGTGACACGCAGTTCGTGTCTTAAAAGCGTCTAGTCGAAGAGAAGATTGGTGTGTTTGAACTACTTGTTTTGGATGTTTCTTGAGTAATTTCTGCGTTTATTTGGCTATATCCATATTCAGATTATTAGTAACCTCCTGGTATTGTAAAGAGGCCATGACGAGGGTTTCCAGGACCTTTGGAAGAGAACGGGGCCCCACAGCATCATGCATCCTCCTTCATACCTTGCAGCAGGGATTATTTTTTTCCAGTTGCATTCCAAGGCCTGTACCTGAACGCACCATTATCACTTCCACTGACAACTGGACTAAAAACCCAGGACTGAAAGAAAAAAAAAACATAATTTAAAACTTTCAAAAGCGCGTAACTTCTTACGATTTTTAAAAAGATGCAAACGGTGTCCAAGATGATTTCACATCTCTGTCAAGGATAAAAACCGTCATCAGGCTAGCCACATTACCTCAAACCAATAACAATGCTCTCCTGAACTGATGTTGTCTCTCCTCATTGGTTAACTTTCTGTGTGATTATTTAAAGACTTTGGTTGCTTAAGTTCCCTAATGAAGATCATTTTTTCCCACTATGATTTTGAAGAAGTTGCTCGGGGTTTCTCAATCTTTGCAGTGCAATGTGTTTCACAGTTTTATGATATGTAATAACGTACACGACGCAGATTAAATACCTGTGGAACCCTCTTTAGCTTGTGTTGTAAAACAATTTATGGCACATTTGTTGCTATTTTTTCCCCCAACGTAGGTCATATAGTGAGAATGTACAACCCCTGCTTTAAATAGACACTTCGCTGCTCCTTCATGACGCTTACATCACATTAAGTTTCTATCTCTTTTCAAGGAAAACAAAACGCAAAAGCGTATTTTTTGTTTTGTTTTTTAATAAACCGTAGTGTGACGCTCAGCAAACGATTACTTTGATTTTTAATGTCCTTTGTCAGCAGGATTGACCTGTATCAGTTCCCATTTTTACTCTCCCTTTCTTTTTCTTGCCTCGTCTCGGCTTCTTCCCATCATCACAAGGCTCAGTTTCTGCCTTCTGCTCTGAATGAGAGCGCTTCTGACGACGTTTCTGTCGTCGGCCGGGAGACCGAGGAGGGAAACTTGATTTGCCGCTCAAAGATGAGACAGAGTAGGGTATCCTGCTTGTTGCACGTTTGCTAAAGAGGCAGCTATATAAAATAATAATAATAATAATAATAATAATAATAATAATGCTACAATTCTCTCGCTCCTTTTAGCTCGAAATGGAAATGTGTGCTCTGACAAACAACAAAAACATATTTGAACATCAAGCTTTAGACTAGAACTGAGCTAAAACTATTTTCTTTAAAATACAATTGATTACTTTGGAAGGACATAAAATTAACTCGTGATTTTTTTTTCTCAAAAAATATTCTTTCAATAGTATTTAAAATGTGAGCTATTTATTTGCACTGCACAACCAAAAAGAAGATATTCTTGTGTCACTAGACACACTTCATTTTTGTGCTTTGGATTTTATATGTCATTAACAGTGGTACTAACTGTTAGCTTTCAGTGAAGACGTTTTATTTATTTTAATAAATATTAATGTATTAAATATAAAATTTTATATTAATTTAAAAATTTTATTTAATATTAAATTTATTTTAATACATTGCCGTTCACATTGCCGTACACACTGCTTGTCAGCTGGATTACAGAAATAAAGGTTTTATCTCTGTTAGAAGAAAGACAAATTTGGAAAAATGTCTGGTCCCTTATTAAGGTCGCCTTAAGGACACTGTTATTAACAATGTTGAGTGTAATTTGCTTAGTTTCTAAATGATGACCTGTTGGTTTGTTTGGTAAATATTTTCTAATTTGACAAGATGTGAGAGGTGTATCTGTTCAGCCGCTGACTGCAGGCTAGCTGCTACAGCTAATCAGCCAGCTGATACCTAACGGTTAGACCGCCAGTGGCGTAGTCCTGTGACTCTATTGTGTATCACCCTTTCGTTTCCATGGCGTTTGCAAACATTAAAAAGCAACAATCCTGCATCTCCTTCCTCCGCATACAGAGTTTGATCAGTAGTTTAAACAGGTCCATGTGGGTTGAAATGTCACCACGGTAGCGTCACGGCTCACACATTTGATGCAAACCACATAATTACAGAATCAAAGCAACTAGAGTGCCACATCGAGGACCCAAATACAACATTACATAATAAAATCTGCATCTTCCAGTAAGCTGTGTCTGAAGGACATCACGCTCTAACATGCAGCAGAGTCTCACTGTTCAGTCTCCCAGCTTCATTGTGCAAACCTCATGTTTGCTAACAATTTGACACCATCTGTCTCCTCATCAAAGTCACAAGTGAACACAGCAACAAGGCAACTAATTACAGATGACCTGAGACGGGTGTACAAAAATAACTGGAAGCATAGCAAAGTCCTGTCACGAGCCCATTGGTCGAACAGAGTAAGGGTGGAGCTCGGCCATGTGTGCAGCGTACACTCTGCCAACAAACCGTACACAATGGGAAAGGAACGTATCTCAAGCCGGCAGCAGAAGGGCATAAAAGATAAAAACGACATAAATATTTACCAGCACAATTTACCGGCTGGGCTGTGCACAATTCCAGGTGATTGCGTGGCCCGTATTTTGTGTGTCTTTCGTTTTTTTAGTTTTTCCAAAATAAAGCAAACCACGGGGATGTTTCAGTAAAAACTTGTGCAGCTTATAGAGAATTTAATGAGGTATTTTTATCCTACAAGTATGAATGAAAAACTTAAGTTTCTGAGGAATTGGAGCCCTGAGTACATTGACCATAACTAAAAAAAAAAAAAAAATCCTGGCTCTAGTCTTAGATGTTCTTGTAGAATCAACCTGACGACAACACGCGTGGCATCCTTGAAGTTAGCAAAAAATAAATAAAGCTGGAAACTGATCAGTAAGCTCCAGATGTTTGTTACATTACACAACCACATGCTGTGTTACGCAGGGGCAGCTGCATAACAAAGTAAAAGTGAAACTTGCAGCAAATCTCTTACTGGTCAGTAGATCCGTTTTTAACGTGAAGAAACGCACAGGTTGAGACTGACTCGGAAAATTAACATACCCGATGATAACGGAGCGGGACACTGTGAATGTCTCCCCACTGATCTGTAGCGTATAGGCATTAAGCTGAGGGTTAGCGCGTCAGATACCCCAAAAACATCACAGGTCTTGAATTCAGAATTCATGGCAAGATGCTAAATGATGTGAAACAGCAGCTGCGTTTCCATTGAACATATAATTGCGCAATTTAGTGTTTCAAGAATAAATTTGCTTAGTAGAAACATTTCAGTTTAGAAAAAAACCTTGTGTTTTGATTAAAAAGTTCTGGATGATGTGGTTTCTTTTTGACCGTATCGAAATTGGTTTATTTCACTAAACTGCAAAGGAAACACTATTTTGCATCACACAAGTCACATGATCAACAACCGGACATTGCCACTGGCGCAAACAACGAATAAGAAGACACAGGAAGTATTTGGATGATAACGGCATGTCATGTTTTTTTTAATGACTTATTGCATGAAAAAACGTATTCACCTGCAGGCCTGTCGCAATATAAAATTTTGCTGGATGATAAATTGTCCCAGAACTGATTGCAATAAACGATAATGTTGCTGTTTTGAGACCATTTCCAAGTAATATAAGAGCAACAATGGCATAAAAATACAAGAACACGTTCTGAAAAAATCTATCAACTTTAAATTCTAATGAACATTTAAACACTGGAACGAGGCGACATTTAAAATATCAAAAATAAATAAAGGAAACAACAAACGATAAATAAAATGAACTATAGAGTTTTTGTAAACAAAATTATATTTTTTAGAAAAAGGGCTAGTTGAGACCAAAGCACCAGACTGAAGACTATTATAATTCAGTTTTGGCAAAAAGAGAAAAACAATAAATCAAGCAAATTAAGTTTTTATTTATTGTTTTTTTTTTTTATTTATCATGTGATTAATTGATTTATTCTTTATTTTGACAGGTCTATTCACATATGATTTGTGTTATTTAATGGAAACACTGCAGTTGCAAAAATTTTATTAAATTTTTTTAACATTAGTGGAATATTGACAACTTTTAAAAACTAATGTAAATTTAGTGTTTTCAAAAGTTTATGCATCAAAATCGAACTACAGCAAAACAAATGTTCAGGAAAATATGATTTAACTGTAATCAACACACTGTTAATTTTTTTGCAGCAGTAACAATAATTGTTATCTGAGTAAAATAAATTATATGTAGAGGCTAAGCCAAAGCTTTAAGCCCCTGAGGTGGTACACCGGGGTAAAGTTGACACGCCGATCACTTATCCGCTGACTGAAATGAGAGCCGTCCTTGATGTTAGTCCAGTTCATCCATTTATTTCCATGACTCGGCAATCATCATCTTATTTCTTTTGTACAAGTCATTCCTCTAACATGTTGTCAACACACCTCTAACATAGTTCCAGCGATCCACACAGCATTAATTCAATAGCATTGCGTCACGTTAATATTGCGTTGTGTTGCGTTGCGGTCAAAAATTGTTTCCCCCTTTCGGGTGGAACACACCTCCTGTCATCAACACCGCATGCTACCTAAATAGACAGCTGACAGATCATGTGACCCAAACCATTTAGAATACAGAAAGGCATAATCTGCTCCTACACACCGGCCCCTAATTGTTATGGCAGGCATACATAACAATTATACAATAACAATAGGAGCAAGTGAATACATATCTGTTGATTTACACCCCTTGTATCAAACAAAGTTTGGTAACAGGTCTTTCAATAATATTGTTCTTTGTCTGCAGTTTTACAGATCGCACCATGCCTTTTTTATCACAGAAAACCGATATTACTTTAGCAAGAGGCCAGGAGCCACGTGGGGCAGATGAATCCATGATGACAACGACATCTCCAGATTTCAAATTTTGTTTCTGTTGATTCCACTTCTGTCTTTCTTGCAATAGGGGCAAATACTCCTTGATCCAGCGTTTCCAAAATAAATCTGAGATGTATTGAACTTGTCTCCAACGACGCTTCACATACATATCTGAGGGTTCAAACAGCCCAGGTGGTAAGGCAGGTTTTCCTTTTAGTAGCAGTAGATGATTTGGTGTGAGAGCATCTTGAATCCGTTTATGATCCAATAAAACGAGAGCTTGCCTCAACTCCCGTTCGGCTCCAACAAAATTGGTTCCATTGTCCGACCTGATGTGAACAACTTGACCCCTTCTGCTGATAAAACGGCGTATTGCATTGATGCAGGCATCTGTTTCAAGGGAGTTTGCTACCTCCAAATGTATTGCTGTGCTCGTCATACAGGTGAATATCACACCATATCGTTTGCATTGTTTTCTGCCTTGCTTGATTTCAACAGGTCCAAAATAATCCACTCCAACATTCGTAAATGGAGGCAAATCAGGAACAAGTCTCTCTTTTGGAAGATCCGCCATCTTTTGCTCCAAAGTTCTCCCATTAAAACGCCTGCAATTGCGGCATTCAGATATGATTTTTCTCACTGCTGCATTTGCGTTGGTGATCCAATACTTCCTCCTAAGAGTGGACAGAGTATGGTTTCGTCCACTGTGACCCAACAACTGATGAATAGATTTAAGAATGAGCCTGGAGATATGCTGATCTTTAGAGAGAATAAGAGGGTGTTTTTCCTCCATGGGCATTGCTCCTTTACTTAACCTTCCTCCAACTCTCAATAGCCCATTATCCAACATAGGGTCCAATTTATAGATGGAACTCTGTCTGCTTACTATTCCAGTCTTGGACAGCAAGCAGGAAATTTCATCTTCAAACCTCTGCTGCTGACAATAGCGTACAATGGCCAACTCCGCTTCCAACAAATTCTTGGGCTTTAAGGTGTTGCCTTTTGAGGTCACTGTAGCCTTTTGTCCTTTCACTAGCCCATTATTAAGATCAGGGTCTTTCAGCTGAGTCTTTTGTCGAATGAGTTGCAGCAAATGGGTTTTCAGTCTGAGAAACCAGGCAACGGAAATCTTGAGTTTCCTCCATTCAGAAAAGTAGTTAATGAGAAAATCAGTAGGTTTAATTGAACAAGCGGCAGCACAGTTCACAAGAGCATCCCTTTTGAGCTCTGGATCATTGGAGTCCATCTTATCATCAATAGGATTCTCTGGCCAGAATTCTTCAGGCTTCCAAAAAAAGCTAGGGCCCTCAATCCAACTGCGATTAGTCAGAAAACGGGTCACTTTTATTCCCCTTGATGCAGCATCGGCTGGGTTGTCTTTGGAACCAACATGCCTCCATTGGGAAGGGCCTGAAATCTCTCTTATTATTGAGATCCGATTTGCCACAAAGGTTTGGAAACGTTTATCTTCATTGTTGATGTATTTCAGAACTGATGTACTGTCCGTCCAAAACACAGATTCATCCAGCTGCATTTGAAGCTCTGCTTTTAGCATTACGTCCACTCTGGCAGCCAAAACTGCAGCTGTAAGTTCCAATCTTGGGATCGTCACAGTTTTTAAAGGCGCCACTCTGGATTTCCCTAATAAGAAAGCTATGTTAATATGGTCTTTGTTGTCTTTCAACCGGATGTATGTTACAGTCCCATAACCATCTTTACTGGCATCAGCAAAATGATGTAATTGGCAGTATATGAGGTTCCCAAAATCCCTTGCTTTCATACATCTTGCTACTTTGAATGAAGCAAGTAACTTGACCTCCTCCAACCACTGTTCCCACCGTTTCAAAATATCCAGTGGGATGACATCATCCCATTCACAGCTCCTCCTACAGAGCTCTTGCTGCATCATCTTAGCAGGTAGGATGGCTGGTGACAGAAAACCCAAAGGATCGTATACTGAACTGGTGATGGACAGCATGCCACGTCTGGTTGGAGACTGATGTTTTATCTCAATCTTAAATTTGAAGGAGTCTGACTCGACACACCACAGTAGACCTAAAACTCTTTCAGCTGGGAGGTCATCTTGATCCAAGTTGAGCTCTTTTAAATCCTTTGCCCAGTGTTCTTCTGGGATAGACTGCAACACTGCTCGACTGTTACTGATCCATTTCTCCAACTGAAAGCCACCTCTTTTACAGAGAGCATTTAATTCATTCACCATTTTTATGGCCTCTTCCTCTGAACCCAAACTCATCAGGCAGTCATCAACATAAAAGTTTTGCTTGACAGCAAGAACAGCTTGATCAGAAAAATCATCTTTGTTGTCATCTGCAGTTTTCTTTAGTGCATAACTAGCACAGCTTGGAGATGAAACGGCTCCGAACAAGTGCACAGTCATTCTGTAGACTTTCAGTTCTCTGCTGAGGTCTCCTTCTGGCCACCAGAGAAAGCGCAGAAAATCCCTGTCTTGTTCTGCAACCTTCACCTGATGGAACATGGCCTGAATGTCACCCATGAATGCTACAGGCTCCTGCCTGAAGCGAAGGAGTACTCCAAGTAAGGAACTGGTAAGGTTCGGACCTTGTAGTAGTTCTTTATTTAATGATGTTCCTTGATAAGTGGATCCACAATCAAACACCACTCGTAACGAACCCTTTTTTGGGTGAAAAACACCATGGTGAGGAATGTACCATACTTTCCCAACTGTACCTTTCAACTGTTGATCTGGTACTTGCTCGGCATAACCTTTTTCAATAACATCCTGGAGGCAACTTGAATATTCCTTATGAAGTCGAGGGTCATTTACGAACCTCCTTCTTAATCCAAGTATCCTCTGCTTGGCTACAGAGTAGCTATTTGGTAGCGTAGCATCTGTGTTCTTAAAGGGTAGTTTCAGACAATATCTCTTATCCTGTAAAATTGAAGAGGATTCCATGATTTCCATAAAACGAATGTCTTCCCTTGACATTTCAGTTTTCTCTGAGGTTTTCTCATTGAAGTCATGGTCATACAGTTTGTTGAGCAGGAACTCCAAGTTAGATACAGAGATCTTGTTTACTAGAGCAGAACGTGGCTTCACTTTAGTACTGCTGTTATTTCCATCTTCATTCAATAGACCATTGATCACCCAGCCCAACACTGTCCTTGTAGCATATGGGCCATCTCCACAGCTGTTGACCACTTCCCAAGGCTCTAGTATCTTGGGAGCGTTGATTCCTATCAACAAGTCAACATTAGCTTTTATGGTGGGGATTTGAACCTTTGACAAATAAGGCCATCTTTCTATTTCTGCAGCAGTAACAATATTATCTGAAGTAACTGGCATTTGCTTCTGTGTAAGGACTTCTGGCAGAGGATGAAAGTTGTTTCCATTCAACCCTGATACCTCAATGCCAGACAATGAATAAGCAGTAACAACCCTTTCCTGCCCCATTGTTTTTAAGAGAAAGTTAGTCCTTTTCCCTGAGATGTTTAATCTTTGCATAAGATGTTCTGAACAAAATGTAGCTGTACTACCAGGATCTAAAAAAGCGTATGTCTGTATGACATCCACTCCCTTGGTAGATTTTACTTGTACTGGAATAATGGACAGAATACAGCGACTCTTTCCGGCCCCTGTATGTCCACATGTCTGGGGAAGAGATGATGGTTTAACTCCTGTTGGCTCTTTTACTGGTTCAGGTTCAGAATTTGCCTTTGGAATATGCAACACAGTTGGGTGTCGTTGATCACAAATTTCACAGATTAAACGTTTATTACAATCTCTGCTGATGTGACCAGTACACAAGCATCCAAAACAAATCCCTTTGTCCTTCAAAAGACGGATTTTTTCTCTGTGTTTCTTGTTTTTAAACTGTTGGCATTTATCCATAAAGTGAGCACATGAACAACAATGACAGTATGGCCTTTGTGTCTTTGATCCATCTTCAGAGTAATCCACTGATGTTGCTGTGGTAGCAAAACTACTCCCTTTACTTCTGATTCTTGACTGTAGCTTGAAGCTGCTGGAAGACCTCAGGCCAGCTGTATGTTGTGGTGCATACACTTCAATGTCACCAAAAATTGGATCAGACAAGATCCTCACATGTTTCTCCAGAAATACAACCAAATCAATAAAATGAGCTCTGTGGTCGTATGACTCCAAAATATCATGAGCAACAGCCCTCCATCTCTCTCTGAGTTTGTATGGCAGCTTAGAAATGACCATTTTCATGTTACTTGGCATATCCAACTCCTGCATATAATGAAGTTCTTCCATCACATTGCAACATCCTCGTAGAAACAAAGCATAAGCTTGTAGAGCTTTAACGTCCTCTGGTTTTATTGATGGCCAGTTCAGAGCTTTGTTTATATAAGCAGTTACTATTTTGTATTCATTTCCAAAATGTTCCTGCAGAAGACCCTTTGCTACAATGTAGCCACGTTCAGGATCCATATGCTGGCAGCTGCGGACCAGTTCCTTAGGCTGTCCTGCAGTGAACTGCTCCAAATAATACAGACAGTCAGCTTTACTGGCTTTGTTTTCCACTCCTTGTTCAAACGCTTTAATGAAAGCTTTATATTGAAATGGATCTCCTTCAAACACAGGAATGTCTCGTGGTGGTAAAGACAGTAGACGCTGTTGATGCACAAGTGCAGCAGTTATTTCATTTTGCTTATGCATAATAGTGACAACATCTCCATTTTGAACTTGATCAGTTTGATGATTTATCCTTTGTCTGGTTTGATTTCCACAAACAGTTGTTACATCATGTTGCAAAACATGTGAATTTTGTAAGTCCATTTGATCCTGTGCATCAAAATACTGCTTGCTCATAGAACTTTTCATTTCAGTCTGTTTTGGTCGCACATCCATTGTTTGCAGTTTGGTTTGTGTTGGTACTGCATTTCTTTGCTGCGTTACTTTATATGCTGCAGGATAGTAATCCTTTGCCATGACATTAAGAGTTTTATCTGATGTCAGTTTCCTTTTTTCCCCTTCAAAATAAGAGTTCATTCCGTCAGTTGGTGCACGGGAAAGACACTGTTCATCAGAAGCCTGCAGAACTGCCAACTTTGCAGTAGACGCAGCTAGCTCAGTTTCTAGCTCAAGCTGTTCTTTTTTCCTTTTTATCAGTTGCTCCTGTTCCTCCAGTGCATGACGTTCCTTCAAAACAGCCATTCTTGCAACCAGTGCAGCTCGCTCTGCTGCAGCTTTTATTTGTGCAGAGGAAGTTGTACTTGTCCGATTGCTGGTAACACTTTTGTTGTAATGTTTACTCACATTGGAAACACTATCATTAGGCCTAATATCATCGTTATCCAACCCATGATTAATATCAGCACCACTAATTAAATGACCAGCACTTTCATTTTTAGGTTCATCGTTTTCTTTTGATTTAACCCACCTTTTCACATTTTCAGCAAATTCATCAGTGAACAACATTTTTGCTTTAAACCATATTTCATGTTTTTCTTTCTCCTCAACCGGCAATAAATTCATTAATGAATCATGCATGCATCTTATTTCAACACACAAGTCAATGTACCCATCAAGAGACGTTTGAACTTCTGAAACCAAACCATTTTGCATCAACTCTTGTATCTTTTTCCTTAAACTGCTAGCTTTATTTAGCTTAGCCTTTCTACTAGCTTGCAATCGATCTAACCGATCAGCAATTGCTTTAGCAGAAAGTTTAACCACTCGTTTGCCCGTTTGTGTGTCACAACTGCTGGTCAGAAAGTCCTGGTTGTCAGCAGTAGATGGCGCACTAGCACCCGCTGGTAAATCCACGTCCGCTATGCAATCTTCCATAATAAAGTCCGTCAGTCAATAGATTGCAACCAGTTAATTGATACAAAGTTAATTGTTCCTCCACTTCAGCAACCAATGCATTGGATTTATGCCATTATGTGTGCACACGTTTAGATTTAGATTCAGATGGCCATCTTAATAAGTGTAGCGCTACACATACCTATTCGATGCATGCATTTCAAATCCAGCAACAAGGAAATCCAGGTGTCCTCCTGAACGCCGATCCTGTCCGACGTCACCCCAGGCTGCAGATGAGCTGATGCCAATCAGCTGACGCTCCGTTCCCAACAAACAGGCTCCGTCTGCGTCCCTCGTCGTAGACAAACGCCATCCAAAGTTCCTTTCCCACGATCAGTTCTTGTCATAAACAATTTTTGACTTTTATATAGAGGCTAAGCCAAAGCTTTAAGCCCCTGAGGTGGTACACCGGGGTAAAGTTGACACGCCGATCACTTATCCGCTGACTGAAATGAGAGCCGTCCTTGATGTTAGTCCAGTTCATCCATTTATTTCCATGACTCGGCAATCATCATCTTATTTCTTTTGTACAACAAGTCATTCCTCTAACATGTTGTCAACACACCTCTAACATAGTTCCAGCGATCCACACAGCATTAATTCAATAGCATTGCGTCACGTTAATATTGTGTTGCGTTGCGGTCAAAAATTGTTTCCCCCTTTCGGGTGGAACACACCTCCTGTCATCAACACCGCATGCTACCTAAATAGACAGCTGACAGATCATGTGACCCAAACCATTTAGAATACAGAAAGGCATAATCTGCTCCTACATTATATTTCTCATTTTTTTTCATGACTTTACTAAAGGATAAAGAATATTGCCCCAGGCTCAGCTGCTGCAAATATCCCTCTAGCATTTTCCAGGCTTGGATTTTCTTTTTTTTTCCAATAACGTTATATCTGCAAATAAAGGACCCAGTCATGTCTTTAATTTGTTTGTATTACGTGAGAACTGGTATGATGAGTCAAGTGAAACTCAGAAAACAGCTGGTGGGCTGAAGTGCCACTGTCATTGTCTCAACTTGCTGCACAGCTGCCGCCAGGAAAGCCTTTGAAAGGCAGAAGTAACAGGCTTGTTATGGTTTTGTCAGACTTTGACTGACTTCACACGAAGCAGTCCAAAGGTGGGTGTGAGGTTTTACTTTTGGCGACGACTCGTCATACATAACTTCATCGCCAAAAGAGTCCTAGATTATTGATGAGCAGTAGAAGAACAGGTTAAATCCTCAAAATCATCAATGCCAAGATCGTTGGATCGATTATTGAAAAAGACCTTCAGGACGCCTAATTTGGGCTTGTTTTTCTAAACATCTCATCTTAACTCTATCTTTAGCCTTTACATATGCATAGCTTTCTGTCTTATCTGATTTTATATCTTTTGCTTCTTTCCTGGCAGCAGTATTATTTTAAAATGGTACTTGTCTGATGAACAAAAACAAAAAATAATCAGCAATGCAAATCAAAGATTGCATTGATTTGCGTTCTTTGATGCAAATCAGTGCATCAAAGAATGATGCATTAATCATTCTTGCATCAATGCATCATTCTTGCAAAAAGACTGGAATCAACTCAGACGGGAAATTTAAAGATTCAACGTTTTTGTTTTTCTTTTGACTTACAACATCTGACGAGGGTTTTCGAGGTGGCGCTGATGTCACTGTTCACTGATGATGTTAGTGTAGAGAGAAGGCTCACCTGGTTTCAGTGACGTGTTTGAAAATTAACTGATAGGAAGCACAGTGATGCCAGACGTTTAGCAGGAAGCTGTAATTTCTACTTGCTAAGCCACGTTTTCGGTTAATTCAGCCTGTGAGAGAGCAAGACTGTGCAGATAACAGGAAGGCCTGATTGGAACATGCCTGATCGGAACCTGTCAATCACTTTCCTGCGTTTCCGTTACAAATGTGCTCGAAACTTTTTCAATATGGCAAAGAACACAGCTTCACAGTTGGGCTGTTTAAATTAAAATAGAAATGCAATGAAAATCACTACTCAATAAGCTTGTTTACGTGATGAATTATTAAAAATCATGACAGATGCGAACACTAAGGAGATGTATTCATATTTCAGCTGAGTATTGCAGCATTTTTGGAAAATTGTAATCCGACTTTTTATTTTTTATTTATTTATTTTTTAAGAAGCGCTATGGATTCGCCAAAATGACAAACTCAGCTTTTGACGTAGTGTGCGATGATGTTGTGGGCGTATTGTCCAAGGAGACCTGCACCTACAAATAAGTGGTTGTTGCTGTATACAAACTGGCATGATGCGAAAAAAGTGTTTCCATTGCAGTTTTGCGAAATATGGCTGAAAAACATCCAAGCACAAAAAAAAGAATTTTCCCCCCCGATATTGATGTGTTTCCATAAAGTTAATTTATTTTCATTATTCCAATTCGTACAGTTTTATGGTCAATGGAAACACGGTTTCTGTCTATGAATCCTTTTGTAACCTTAGAGTCGAGGGAACAGTCTAAATGTGTTATGAAATGTGTTATTATTTGTTCTAGGGATTCATAAAGAGGCTGCCATTTTTAGTCATGCTAGCTGTTTTAACTATGCTTATCACTAATACAAAAGGTAAAAAATACTTTAATTAGTGTAAATACAGCTCTTATGTCTTCTTATATAATAGTTTTAACAAAGAACTAAGACTCAGAATCCATCAATACCAACCAAAAGTGGTAAAGCACTACAAAAGCTGGACGTTTATTAATTGGTCACAAATGTCTGTTTGGTGAATATGCTTGTCTGGGACTCTTGCGTTCTGCCCAGAAATGCAAATTTAATTCGAAAATACTTTATTAATCCCAAAGGGAAGTTGAAAAGTAAACTGAAAGCTCATGAAAAGGGTTTCTTTTTATATCCACATGAAATGTAATTATTTTTTTACAAATCCAGGGTTTCCCCCAGTCTATTATTAGCTTGGCGGGCCACCAGGCTTTACTTGTGCCCCAACAGGCTAAGCATAGTTTATTTTTTAAACTCTTATTTAAAATGTTTGCATTTTTAAGACTTTGGGAGAATAATAACTGGTGCTCAGTTATTATTCGCCCAATCTTTTAATAACACGTAATAATCAAGTGATATTTTAAATTTTCCTGTCAACTTTAACCAGTTTTTAACTCAAAAACACGGCGGGTCGCTGGATGAAGGACTGCCCCAGCACCCAACCACCGGGCAAAGCTAGTTTTCTGGGGGAAACCTTAAAGTCTTTCACTAAAGCGTTCTAAGGTTATAAGAATATGTTTTCCTCTTAAGGTAATGCGTTAAGCATGCAGCTGTTTGCATTGTTGATGTTCTTTTGATATCCCATCATGGTTTGTATTCTGTCTGTATATCCTGGCTATTCTTAAACGCTGTGACTGTGCATGAACGTAATTCCACCACCGACTTGCTACTGTTAATAATAAGTATGGACTCCCCTGGTCTGATGCCTGGCTGGCACAGAGACACTGGTTTCTATCCAATGCCGTCTTCAGGCAGTAAAATGTGGTTGACAAGACTCCCAAGAGAAAGACGAGTCATAATTCATGCACGTTTGTGACCGAAATGGAAACAGTTAATTAAGCTCCAGACAGAGTGCTCTTTTGCTTTTAGTTTTTTTAGATGAAATTTTCTACAATCCAGTGAAGTATTTCTGTGAAGTTAGTTTGCAGTGTCCTAACCTGGCATACTGGTGAAGCGATCACCTTTGTAGCAAAGCGACGAGAAGGGAACACAATTAAATTCATGAGGTGGAAACGCAGCTTCATGTAGGATGTTTTCTGTGAAATCATAAATCACGTCTTGTGCTTTGCACGTCAGAAATGTTCTCTAATGTCACCACATCCTGTCTGCCTTTTGTTTCTTTCTTTTATTTAGGTTTTTTTTTTGGCTCTGGCAAATCTTTGAAATCAAAGGCTGGAAATAAAAACAATATTCTGTGAAATTACTTGAAGAACAAAGAAATGTCATCTGTTTTTGTTGTGTTATGGAACCTTTTTTTTTTTTCAGGATGTGTATTTTTATCATCACCGCTGCTGCATCCGTGCTTCAGGCTCAGGTGGAAATTTAAAATTTTCTTCCACCTGTCCTTATGGTTGGTGGAACAAAACTTGCTTCAGATATTTAAAAAAATGTTTCAACAAACCCTTGATTAAAATTTGGCTTGGTTACCACAAAATATCAATAAATAAACTTTTTGATTTAAAATACTTATGATTATCTATTTTATATATTTTAAAAAAGTACAAGGATGTTAAAGAAAAGTACAACTGTGTACTATATTTCAGCATTAAGGGTTTAAAACTAAAATGCTTTATTTTGAACTGTTTGCCCACTTTCGTCTCAAAACAATTTCCAATTTTTTTATTATGTCTGGAAGCTAAAACTTACCAAAAATAAATGAGAAAAAATTATAAATATTTGTAAGTGGAAAATATTTAATTAATCTGGCTAGAAATATAAAATGTGGTTTAAAAATGCATTTCCTTTTAATTTAATTGTTGGCTAACTTGGTTTCTGAAAATATACAGGTTTAAAATGAAGAGTTTGTTGACTAAAACAAAATGACTAAATTGACTAAAATTTAATCAAACTTTAGCTTGCTAGCTAGCTAAAGTTTGATTAAATTTAGCTAGCAAATCACATAATTATATTTTGCTCTTCATAAAAAAGACAAATTGGTTTAGCTTTATTCTTTGTTTTCATTCTGTCAAAGTTTGGGTGTTTTTGCTTGCCTCTTTTCACTTTTTGATAGATCAACTTTACCCACAATTCATTAGTGTACCTTAATTTGGTTCTTGAGTAAAGTCTAGCAGAAATGGTGTCGGACATTTTGTGGCAAGCCTGGTTTTTGCTGCCATTATTAAAAAAAAAGGTCTTTACATTTTGAAAAACCAACACCAATTTATCACACATTTGACAATATGTCTGTTAAATTAGAAGAATTTCCTCCAACAGTGTGTGCTTTTAGGTCGAACAGATGCAAATGAATGAATTATCTGCTGGCTTAGAAAGAAACTTTTGTGTTTTTCCACATCATGATTTCTGCTGACACGGGCAAGTTTCTCTCAATCACACAAAAACACATGAAGCAGAAAGGCTAAAGACGCGCAAGAGTAAATGACCTCATTTGCACTCGTTGATGTCATGCAGCAGTGGGTTGCCACATCCTGGAGATGAGGCTAGCCGCTATGTTTTGATGTTCTTGGTAACAGGTTGGGCCTTCTGTGAAGCGGCCCTGAGGCTGTCTGCAGATAGACGATCGGGCTTATTGGAAACACTGGTCCCCGGCTCTTCTTGCCGGGTTAAATCAGCTTACTGGACCCTTGCTTGTCGTCAAAAGGGGTTAAAGTGAAGGATGAGTGGGCAGCGATCACTCAGTCAGGTCAAGACGCGGTCAAGGCGAGGCCTCTCGCTAATGGGGGCAATGTGTTGATCATGTGACAGCGTGTAAAGGCAGCTAAATGTCCTGACATCAAATGTACAGTGCTGGTTTTATATACGTTATATCAGATTATTATTTGTCAAAGTGTCTATCTTAACGCTTTCTGCCTCTTCAAGCCGTTGTGTGTTGGTGTGTGTGTGCGCGCGTGTGTATTTCGTATGTCAGGCCCCGGTGGATCTCTGCTCTATGGTTCCCCAGACAGTCTGGTTGTAATGGCAGATGATGTCATGGTATGAATCACAAACGGTGACACATGCTCGGATATAATAATGATTCCCAAACCCGTCCCCTCCCCCCAACACACACACACACACACACACACAACCCATATTACCTGTAACCTGAGCCTGACACAGTTCTGTGTGCGCAGCCAGAATAATAATCAATTCAATTAGAAATATTATCCCTGTATTAACACCACACTGCCTTTATTACCTCAAACCTTACACTGATATTTTCTTTGTGCATGTTGTCGTAATCCTGTGGAGGTACATAATGATTATTTGGAGGTTGGACAAAATGCACTCAAATGTATCCTGCTGTTCATACGTCACGTCTTGTGCAAGGATGTGATTTTATGCTTTTAATTCATTGATTTATTTTTCTTCAGTTGAGTTGTACTCCAGAAAATACTCAGTAAATTTGAAATTGTAAATTTTCTTAAATAAGGTACATATTATTCATACAACGTAGGAAAACTTCAAACCTCCCACTAATATTTGGATAAGTGTCTGTGTTTTCCAACATATTCTAGAAATTTTTAAAATGAATTTTCAATAGGGTTGTGATCAGAGCCATTCAAGAAGTTATGGGCTAGCCTGAAAGTTTAATGTTATTAATCAAATATTTTTATCTGTCAATTATCTGACTGATTGGATAAAAGAAAATTTTGTTTGATCCATTTTAAAAATACATAAGACAATTGAAATCCTTTTTTAAAATAAGAAAATATTTTATTACCCAACATGCAATAACACAGCGTTTCTGCAGTGTAAACGTAATCATTTATAGCTGCAGGTAAAAAAAAATAACTTCCAACATCAACATGTGAAAAGCTCAGGTCTTTCTGCTTGACTTAACGTCAGTACAGTCAGTGTAGGGCTAATCTGTCGATTTTTTTTTCTTGGATTAACTGATTAATAATTTGATAGCCAAAGGTGTTTAATTTTTATTTGTGCAGAAATTGAAGCAGATGAATCTAAAACTGTCACTTGAGGAGTTCTTAGTTTAACATATGTAAAGACAAAGGTGTTTTATCTGAAATGCAAAATTTATACATATATTCTTTTTCCAGTCTTTCTCTAATTGTTTCAACAAACTGTCTATTTTTTTAGTCTGTATACTCCAGCTAACAATTAATCGATTACTAAATTAGTTTCAGTAATCTGAAACATTATTGTAAATGTAGACGGTGTTGTAGTCCCAGACCTGCACACTTGGTCACATTTTAAGTCAGCCTGATAAAATGAACGTCATAATCACTTAGAAGAGCAGAGTGCGTTGCTGCAGGGACCTACAGATAAACTATCAGGCGTTTCTGTTTCCTAATTTCCTCGTTTTCAGTTTTTTTTTGCCGGACTCTCCATCCTCCAGCTTTGGCCCAATGCTACTGTTTAAGCAGCATGAAGCTGCTGCAGCTTCTTCACGCACAGTACGCACATCGATACCTCTCACTCTACTTTTATGATCTGCTATCCTGAGGGATTTTCCTCTGTGAGGGCAGAGAACAAGGGCGACGTGGGAGGTTGGAAGGGAAAGTGAGCGAGAGGTAGCGCGGGTACACTTCAGGTACACTTCAGAATTGAAATGACCCATAAAAATAAACAACACCCGAACGTGGCACAGGAGAACCTGTGATCATAATTAGAGCTGACTCTTCACAGCAGGTGTCTTGTTTTCTTAAAGGGCCCTACTCTCTCTTTTTTTTTTTTTTCTTGAGTTGAGAAGAGGAGATAAGGTGTAAAAATTACTTCACACTTTGCCTTTTTTTGTGCACATCCTCATTTTGCTAATGGAACAGTGCTTAAAGAGTGATTCATGTGTCAGTTTTACAAGATAAAACATTTAGTGTCTCTTGTCCAGAAGATATCAGTGTAATTGTAAGTTTCTGTTAATGTAAGCCTTATCTTTTTTAGTTTTATCTCAGCCATGCAACAAAATATAAGTTTTACCTGCATCTTATCTTAGCCAGCACAACCTTGTAACAGGTTAATAATCCCACTGGATTTCTTTCCTATAAAAACTCTGGTAAAATAAAGGCAGAGTTTTCCTCAGTGTATTATCAGCCTGGTGGGCCACCAGGCTTTACTTGGTGGCCCGCCAGACTAAGCAGTACTCATTTTTAAGTCTTTAAAATGTTTGCATTTTCAAGGCTTTATATTTGCTGTTCAGGTATTAATCTACTAGTCTTTCAATGACACATAATTATCAAGTGATATTTTCAAATTTCCTGTCGACTTTAAACATTTTTTAACTCAAAAACACGGCGGGCCTCTGGATGAATGACTGCCCAACCACCAGGCTTAGCAAGTTTTCTGGGGAAAGCCTTGAAAGGGTTATCAATATCTGCATCGGTCCTGATATTGGAAAAAATTTCAATTGGGGATCAGTGACATAAAGGCAGATCTGCCAGTCTAATTCTACACTTTGTGATCTGAGCGACATCTTGCTGTATTATTCATTTTACATTCTATTTAGAAAACCTGATTACACTTTCTGAACCTTGTGAAAGGTTTTCTGCAGCTTATTTTTACATGTTTGACCAAAGTAGTCAACCTGTTGCTTTTGTCAGTTTCTTTTTTATTTATTTTAATCGGTTTTTCCATTTACAAACTATTTTTTCTTACTATGGTCAGTTCCTGTTTTATCTCTGGCTGCTTTTCATATTTAAGTGCTCAAACTATATTTTTAGCAAGATGCTGCAAGCTTCAGCTGTTGTGTAAATATTCCTATTAGACCATAATTAATGGTCTAATAGGTTAACCCTAAATGGTTAATTCCTCCATTAAGCTGTCCTGATGGCAGCTTGTGTATGATATTTTACCTTTTTTAAATCCATCAACCTTAAAAAAAGGTACATAGTTAATTTTCTCGATGCAATAGCCTTTAAGTTGTTTGTTTTAAGAGGCTGATTAAAGTTGTAGCTGTCAAAGTTCCCTTAGTAAGTACTTTGTTTCTTGGTAATACCTAAATATCTTGCATATTCTCTTCTAAAAAGGTTTAAGTAGTGGGAGCTTCTGCAGAATCTCGGTCGGCATACCTTTCAGCTCCGTCACGGCTTATGTATTTGTTTGAAATCACTTTCCACCACTTTCGGTTTCAAGCATTACGGTTCCTTTGTCTCCCATCCTGATGTTGTTGTAGATAGACACCACTTGTCAGTCGCGGGCCTGTGAGAAACGAGACAATGATTCTGTGAAACTCCGGGGATTTCCCCCGTGCCTCCACTCAGCGCGGTGACTCACAGCTCCTGGTGTCCTGTGGAATTTAGTCAAGTGACCGTTTAGGGTTGAAAGAATCTATCTCATAACCTACTTCCCCCTTTGATATCTATTTCTTTCCCAGTACAGTTTACACTCGTGGCTTATTTATAGCAAGAAGGTCTTGTGAGTGTGCATCAAAACAGTAATGACGAGCAACAAGGCCTCAAACTGTGGTTTCAGTGTTTCCAGCTCTTGTTTTAAGAAGCATCTTAGTGTAGTTACCAAGTTATAAATCTAAACAGATGATGTGTAATCGCTGTGAAATTCCACCTTCTGTTATTTTATCTCAATCAACAAATTGCAAACTATAGACAGAAAGGACATCCTGCTCCTCGCTGCTTCGCCGTTAACTCAGAGGGCAAGAATGCTCAAAGCCCAGTCAGTGGTGACCTCTGAACATTTGATTAATCCTTCGTTTCAATGTCGGTGTTTTGTCTTTATGATGCTCTGTTGAACTGTATGTCAGTTCAACAGAGCACTGTCGCTTTAGTTACAAATCTAAAGCGACAGGTTTTTGTAAGTCAAGTTTAATTGCGTAGCACCATTCAGGAACAAGGCAGTTCAAAATGCTTTACGTCAAAAAAACACAAATATAAAAACATCATACAGTTATTATTGAGAAACCAGTAACATACATTACATTTTGGTGAGTGCCATCCAAATGTAATTTGGATGATTAAATTACATCATTTTACAAATGACAAATTACATTACAAATTAATTTGTAAAGTTTCCCCCAGAAAACTTGCTAAACTTGCTAACCGGTGGTTGGGCACTAGGTCAGTCATACATCCAGCAGTCCGTAGTGTTTTTGAGTTAAAAATGTTTAAAGTTGACAAAATATTACTTGATAATTGGGTTATTGGAAGATTAATATCAGAACATCAACTATAAAGTCTTAAAAAATGCAAACATTTGAAAAAGACTTAAATAAATAAGCAATGCCAAGTCTGGTGGGGGCACAAGTAAAGCCTGGTGGCCTGTCAGGCTTATAATACACAGGTGGAAACCCTGCGTTCAGTGATTTTTAAACCAACAGCAGTAGTCTATCCTCTGAGCTACAGGGAGCCAGTGTAGGGACTTTAGAAATGGTGTAATGTGCTCTGTCTTCCTGGTTTTAGTCAGAACATGAGCAGCAGCGTTCTGTATCAGAACGCTGCTGCTACAGAACGTTCTGTTCTGTATCAGCAGCAGAACAGAACGTTCTGTTCTGCTGAACAGAACGTTGGAGCCTTGTAGCTCCAACGTTACAAGGCTCCCACTGCAGCTGTATCAGCTGCAGCTGTTTCATTCACTTTTTTAGGCTGACCTGTGAAGACGCTGTTGCAGTAATCAATACGATTAAAGATAAACGCATGAATGACTTTCTCTGGATCTTTCTGGGATTTTAGTCCGCTAACCCTGGAAATAGAAGGCTGACTTTGTTACTCTCTTTATGTGGCTCTGAAGGTTCAGATCAGTCCATCACTACACGTAAGTGTTGGACCTGATTGCTGGTTTTTAGTTGTAATAACTGAAGCTGTGCGTTCCTCTTTAGGTCTACAGATAATCCGTTTTTTGGGGGTTTCTTTTGTTCAGCTCGAGAAAAGTTATGGGACATGCACAGGTTGATTTATTCTAAGCATCTGTTCAATGATTGGATAGGTTCAGAGTAACCTGGTGACATCATAATGTAGAGCTGTGTATCATTTGCGTAGTCAATGGTTGTTAATCTTCCTGTTGCAAGGTGAGAGTAAATATCAAACCCTCTTCTCTGTTTTTTTTTCCCATGGTATTTTTTTCTCCTTGAAGTCTCCTTTGGGTGCTATACTAGCATCTCAACCGACTGCATTCCTGCACGAGGGCACAGCCCAGATGACGACAACTTTTGGGAGGCTGGAAGGCATTTGTGGGATGTTCATTTCTTTGCAATTTCAGACCTGAGGAAGCCACACCTTCACGCCTGGATGCATCCATAACCACACCCCCTTTACCTGGTAGTTCCACGTGGAGTAGTTTAAATGCTATAACCAAAGCTTTTGTTTCATGTTCATTATGGAAGTATACACAGTACAAACAATACTACTTCTGTTGTGGCAGAAACAGTCTCTAAATGAGAAATTCTCCTCGTCTTTCCATGCATTCAGATTAAATTGCGTTGATTCTTTCTGGCCTTTTTTTTTTGCTTGCTATGGTTTTTAGTTCTACAAATATTTTATTTCAGCTTCATTGCTGTACATTAAGAAATGTGTCAAAAATATAAGTAGAAATGGAAATTTTTGTAAATATTCAAATAACCAGTTTATCTTTTTGGGAATTATACATTTTGGGATGTAGCCGAGTCTGAGTAAACCTGAAGAAATTATTCAGTTCCCTGTGTTCATATAAAGCTTTTTCACAACAGTGCACTTGGCAAAAAAATAGACAAGAATGAATAATTATTGCATCAATTATCAATAAAGAGCTAATTTTGCAGCAATTGGTTGCTGTGTGATAAATCTATTGTTAGTTTCATGAACTCATTAAAAATGGACTTGCACCAAAACCTTAATAGAATTACTAAATATAATTGTATTCATAATTAAAAATATATCATTAATAAATTACATAAAATATATAAGTACAATATTGAATTGGTTATGACAATATGAGAGACGTCAGCGGTATTAACAAGAAAATGCATCATGAAAAACATACGTACATGACAAATTACTAAATCTGAAATTACAGTGACAACCACACAATTTCTATATGAATGAGGAGTGGGAGTAAATAAGTTTATTATCTTCTCACTCCTCTTCAAGGTAAATGCACTCTTGTTTGTCTAAATACACAGTTATGTAAAAGATGAATTGGATGACTTGATGTATGTACATTTACTGTATATATTTCAGTGTAGCTACATATTTCTCTGTTCCTCTCTTTAGAGGTATAATATGCATTTTAGTCTTTTATATGGCTCAAAATAAAGCAACAAATAAAACTTGTTTCAAAATATGTATGAATGTTGTTACCTTTTGTGTAGCAGTACATTTGGACTCCTAAATATAACTGTTGTAACAAAGTACCTTTTTTGTTAGTTTATTGTGTTTGTCAGGATGTTCCCACAGCTGTACGTGGCGGCAGACCTCTTGCAGAAATGCTGTGCAGGACTCTAGAATAACTTTGCAGATTTAATAAACCTTCCTGTTAGGCGCTAAAAGTTTTGCCGTCTCTCTTGCGCTTTTGCAGCATAAATAAACCACAGACTTGTCTTAACATGTAGCAGAAAATTATTAACTCTTTAGCTATTCCCAAATGTCTTGATTCTTTTGAACTAATTTTTTAGGATCGTCTTAGAAGAGGTAACCTTGAGTTTTCTTCACTTCGTAACGGGATCCGTATCAAAGAGGGTTGTCAGTCGAAATAAGGAGTTCCCAACTGGCCAATAAAGCTAAAAAGCAGTCCATTCCTCTAGCCAGTTGAATTATTTTCTCTATTAATATTTAATATAAGACTAAATATCTAAATACTTTGTTGGTCTAATGTGAATATGATGCATTGGGAATCTTTTTAATGATTCCCAACTTCAATCTGTTCAAAGTTTTATACTTCTTTACAGCCTGTCTCACCCTGAAAGCTAATGTTGAGCATTTCAGTCTGGATTGCTAAATCTGCCACTCACCGTCTCTCTCTCCTTCTTGTCTCACACTTTCAGGTACAGGAGCAGGTCCACCCAACCCTGAAAGCAAAGGAGGATGCCCTGCAGCACATTGAAGAGCTGATCCTGCAGCTGCTCAACATGCTGTGTGTGGCCCAGCCTCGCACAGTGCAGGATGTAGAGGTATGACCTTTGCTTCCTCTCTCCTGGTAATTTCTGTTTTAAAGACGGAAACTTTTAATACATAAAAGGCTTGTGTCCGTCCTCTTACTATGAAACATCTCCTTGCCTCCCCTCTCGACAGGAACGTGTGCAGAAAACCTTTCCCCACCCTATAGATAAGTGGGCAATTAACGACGCCCAGGCAGCTATTGAGAAACGTAAGAGAAGAAGCCCCTTGCTTCTCCCTGTGGACAAAATACACCCATTGCTTAAGGTAAAGACTCACAGAGCTGACCTCTCTCTCTCCCTTTTCTGTCCCTTTCCACTTCCTCAGTGGACTAGAAATGTTTATCTACTTTAGGTGGTAGTTTGGGCAACTTGTCTAATGACATTGCCTCGGAGTAAGCCGTCACCCTGCATGTTCAGACAGACGCTTAACATGATCTCGAACAAACCTTTGGCTGCTTTGGCTCACGTGCTTTGCTTCGTCTGATGTGTTTTGTTTTTTCTCCAATCAGGAGGTTCTTGGCTACAAGGTGGACTACCATGTGTCCCTGTACATCGTGGCAGTACTTGAATACATATCAGCAGATATACTCAAACTGGCCGGCAACTACGTCGGCAACATTCGGCACTATGAAATCACCCAACAGGACATCAAGGTCTCCATGTGTGCAGACAAGGTGGGGATATCGTTGAGGAAGGAGCGACTGCATTCACTCGCCTCTCGCTGATTGGTTCCGTTTCGTGTCTCTGCGTTCAGGTGTTGATGGACATGTTCGACCAGGAGGAGGACATCGGCGTGATGTCGCAGTTCACCGAGGAGCCTTTGTCGCTCTCGGAGCTTTCGTATGATGAACTGGTGAAGCTTGAAATTGCAGAGGAGCGGCAGTATCTGCGGGAGCTCGATCTGATTATTAAAGTGTTCCGGAACCATTTCCTGTCCCACCCCAAAGTCTTCACAGATGAGGTGAGGAGGACATTAAGCTGATGAAGGAAACATTGTAATGCTGCTTTTTAAAGGCATTTCTCACATCCTTTGAAGGGCTTACTTACTTTTGAAACAGCTACAACAAACGGCGACAGTCCGGTTCATATTGGATCCACAAATTTGAATTTATTTGGGTTTTTTTTTTCTACACCACTCATTCTCAAAATTGTACACACACTCTCATATACAGAAATGCATCCCTACTAATATTTGATTAAATATCTTTTATCAAACTACACTTCCCATGACAACATACTTTTTCTAGGTATAATGAAGTTTCAGGTATAGTTCAAGCTGGATATTTCTCCACTCTAAATGGTCAAACTGGTAGTTCATGCTTCATTCATTCATAACCCAGTTTAGATCTATACTATTGGAGCACAATAATAATAATAATAATAATAATAATGGTTCCATCCATTTTGTGCAATGCACGAATACCACTGATGGTAAAACTGCGCCTCGGCATGATGCAACCACCACCATGTTTGACAGTTCTCTAATCATATTTCCTCTCATTATGACCATGTAACCAAATATATGTTGATATATGACCATAAAACATTTTTCTATTGGAAAACTGGCTCTTCTTTAGACATTGGTGTTCCAGCAGGCCTGATCCTCTGTGGTTCCCTCCGTGACTCCTGAGGATCGTGGGTTGCCAGTTTGGCTCAGACGGGTTAAAACTTGGACAGAATCAGATGCATTACTGATCCCCCACAGAAGATTGCTTTTATGTTGACAAGCTACTCCCATCTAAAATGTAAAATTTTAGCAAACATGAATATAACATTTGTAACACAAGTGTGAAATTACAAGTCATTTAAATAGAAAATAAATAGAAATAAAACTCTCTCCACCAGTATGGTTAAAAAGAGAACTCCTTTTTACGTTCAAAGAGACGACTGAAATAGAAAAATAACCACTAGTTTTACTAGGAGATGTCAAAAATCTAGCTAGCGTTATGCTAAATGTTCATTTTTGGCCACAAAAAACAGGTGGTTGCCCAAGAACAAATATTTTATGATGTAATTAGTTTAGTCTACATGTAGAGTTTTGATCTTGTTTATTGGAGAAAATGCACAATAAATTTACATTTTTTCAGCCAGTTATTATTATTGAAATGTACATAATCAGTTGTGCGAATTTTCAACCCTGGAGAGAAACAATTAAAACACATCATTTAAGGTCCAAAATTAATTACATTCATTCCCATGGTGACTGTTTTTACACTTTTCACTTCTAATTCTACTATTATGCATGTAAAGGGGCGGATTAAATGGTACAGAAAAAATAAGATCTAAAACATAAAGAGGAAAATCTGTTAATATTTCTAGAAAAGACCCACCAACTCTTTCCAAAAGCTACAAAAATTTGAAATTGTTACTCCTCTTCATTTCAGGCAAGTACCTGTGAGCAGCTTACTGCAGAGCAAGCTTACTCAGACACGCATCCAAATATCAAACAATTTAAGCCAAATCCACTCTAAGATCATTTAAAGACTAAAACTTCAACTTTCTAATCTGTTAACTGGGAATTAGTATCAAAAAGTCACTTGAAACTTCCAAAAATGCTTTCCTTACAGGCTTTATTTTGTGGAAAAAACATCCCTTCACCATTACAAAATTGGGATTTTTCTGTTCTCAGCTAAGAACTTGATAGCACGGATTCTAATTATTGTCAAATTTGTGTTTTCTAAGGACTGCCTTTCCAATCACGAGTCACTCCGTTTACACAATGATTACAACAAACTCTTGTTTTACTGCTTCAAGTCGTCTCTCTCTCTTTCTCCTGAGGCTAATATGGGGCTCAAGCGCTAAATTCCTCCAAACATATAAGGATAAGTACAGTTGAAGAAGAAAAAAATTGAGTGCAGTGTGTACAGGTTTAGAAGAACTTAGTGGAAAGTTGAGTTTCGTGGATTGCTGTGGCTTTGCATATTTTGGGTTGGGTAATTTGTGGTATCATTTGGGTGAGGAGCGTAAACCTATGTGAGGCCCAGAGGAACACTGAACGTGTAATTAAGTTGAGACAGGAACAACATCTGCATCCCTCGCCAGAATAACCTCAGTTATGTCTGTTGAAATGCGGCATCATCCTGAGCGTTACTCGGAGACGTCGAGAAAGCGCTTCGGTTAAATAATGGCGTGGCAGAGCTGCTTTTTAAGACTTCAGCAGTCTGTAAACACTTGGTCCAATTTTAGAGTCCCCTTCTTCTGCAGTGATTATTCTCTTTGGAATATGCGCCAGGCTGTTGTTTATTATCAGACTCTACAGGAGAGAGACGAGAAGAAATCCACTTTTGAAAGTAATGGAAAAACCAGATTAATCGGATTAATCTGGTGATTAATCTGACCAAAAAAAATAGGCACATTCTTGATTTTTTATTGAGCTACTTAGGTCGTTTCTATGCAATATTAGAAATGCATTAAAAGATGTAAATAAACAAATAATCCACTTCCTTTTTTAAGTAAGAAAATAAAAATTTTATTGCCTAAATTGCAAAAACATAGCATTTCTTGAGTGAATTTCAACCTGGCGAATGTAAAGAAATTGCCACTTGAGGAGTTTTGGGTAAAACATATTGACAGACAAAAGTGATTTTTATCTTAAAATGCAAATGTGTATATATATATGTTTTGACCTAATTTACTTATCTTTCTGTATTTACTCCAATTATTAATGAATTAATTACTAAATTAGTTCAATAATCGATTGATCACGATTAATCATTTCAGCTCTAGTGAATTTTGCGATTTGCTAATAGTTGTTCAGGGAGAACAGTAAACGTGATGAAGGTGCTCTGCTCAGATGGAGACCAGAAGTGAACTTTTTTTCCACCCGTTTCCAAAGTGCTGTTAGTGGCCCGTGTCGCTCTGAAACCTGATAATGGCAGCATCATACTGTTAGATGCATTGTCCTGCAGGGACGAGACAATCGGAAGAGAGATGATGTTAATACAGAGCAGTCCTGTGGGGGAAACCGTTAGAATCTCACTTTAATAATAAACATTAGCTTCACGTTTTATGCTAGCACGACCGTTTTTAGCTTATTGATGCTCTAAAAAGAAATAATATATTGTAAATATTTGACATTTGAATTATCACACCAAAGCTACTTGTCACTCTAATGTAAAGATTACCTGAGGGTTAAAGGTCACATTTTTAACGGCCCATATTTATAATGGTAGTAATTTAAAGAAGGGGGGGAAAGCTAATGGCTGATTAAGCATTCAGATGCACTCTGACCCTGTTGAACTCCAGTAGAAATGGACAGCCTTGGACTTAATTTAGAAATGGCTTTTCAGCAGACGGCCTGTAACAGTCATGCATTGATAATGTCATATTATCACCAACAACCTCACTTGGAAAGATGTCTGAGCTCATTTTTATTTAAATATCAATTATTTCTTTTGTTGTCAATTGATGTTCAAGCAAGTGGTGATCACATTTTGTAGAAGGGGAGAGGATGAACTTAATAACCTCAAATTTAACAAAAATACTAACAGGAAAGACTGGACAGAGGTGTATGTTTACTATAAGTGCCCAATATACATTGAATTATCACTGCAATATCATGATCAATTGCCAAGCATTCAACAAATCTTGACACAGCTCACCAGTTTCCGTTGTTGATGTTGCAGGATGTCGAGGTGATCTTCAGCAACATCTTGGACATCCACGAGCTGACCGTGAAGCTTCTGGGTCTGATCGAGGACGCGGTGGAGATGACTGCTGACGGCAGTCCTCATCCGCTGGTGGGCAGCTGCTTTGAAGACCTAGCAGAGGTAACATGCATCGTTTATCAGGAATCGGTTATTGTTGTCGGTTACTGATGATAATTTAAAAAAAAAAAAATGACAATATGACCAGAAATGTTTTTGTTTTTTTACTCTTTTCTCCAGCTTGTATCATTAGAGCATCTATAAATATCTGTAAAATTTAAAATATGATTAAATGCAGTTACCGTGTGCAGTTTAGTCATATTAATTCGAAGTATTTAAGTATATGGTATTGGTTTTTCAAAAACAATATTTGTGTTTGTGGAGCTATGAATGCGCGCCATACAGCCAGACAGTTACCAAAAAATAATTAGTTATAGGCTTTTAAACCTATTACTAATTTGGGGATTAGTAATAGGTTTATCACAAATTTTTGTCATCACAAACAATTGTGATAAAATCCCAAACTTGTATCACCTACTCCCACCAAGAAGCATAAAATTCTGTTTCATAACATTTTTTTTAGCTTGTTTTTTATGTTTTTGTTCAAGCAAAATAGAGATATTTTCTGGAAACTCTTCCAGCTTTGAGTTTTAATAGAGCAAATAAAAGCTATGTACCTGTGAAAATATACATATTTTATATTGGCTTACAAATTACGTCTAAGATTTGTTTGTTAAAAGCCAACATTTCGGTCAGCAATTACCAAAATGAAGGCCAATAATGAAATGTAATGTTTGCTTTCTCACTATTTATGCATTAGAAATAGCTAGATGCTCAGCGCAAATGACTAAATATAATGACAGCATGAGTTGTTCAGTTTTACACCAGCGGGCCATTTCTGCGTGAATGGCTGTGTTTTGATTAGTAATGCTCTGGCTCGTTCTGTGTGTTTGCAGGAGCAGGCGTTTGACCCGTACGAGACCCTGTCTCAGGACATTCTTGGCAAGAAATTCAATGAGCACTTCCATGAAATGATGCAGAGGCAAACAGTTCGCCAACACTTTGGGGTGAGGTTTTGAACCGGCTCTCATCCACTCACAGAACATTAAAATTTTTCTATCTGCATTCATAAAAAACTGAAAAAAGTTTTTTATGAATGCATCTTTACTATAATTCCCCGTCATTAAAGCTGCAGTGTCATGTTTTTAATTTGAAGGGGACAACATTACCTGCTGAATACTTATCGGTCATTTCATAAAAACTCATTTTGCTGTTTGAACTTGCATCTTAAAGTTGCTTATTTCCCATCTATAACTGCTGCTTCCCAAAAACACGCCGGTAGCGTTCACACTCGGCATTCGTTCCTGCTTCTGTTTTGATCTGAGCTCTGCTAAAATATGGTTTGAAGGCATGTCATGACATATTCAGCGTCCTGTGTGTGCACACTTGATTCTCTGCTGCCGTTTTTGTTTTATTTGGACATTCCTCGCGAGAATAGCATTGAAATGGGCCCGGTGGGGTGCAGTTTGGCAGCCTTTGAAGATGAAATATTTGCTGTTGTTTTCTCAGGCTAGAAACTATTGTGGCTAAGTGAAGCATCGCAGGGTTTTAACCCCACTTACTGTAGCAATATTTACAAAACAGGCCAATTTTCTGCTCATTTCAAGCCTTTAAACCGAAATGCCTACTTCTCATTTATTGTGTATATTTGTATATAAATGGAACTCTCGCTGTATCTTTTCATGCCGCTAAGCGCCTATTGAAGTAAAAAGGAGAACAGCAGACTGTGTGTACTTCAACGGTGTTGTGGCTCAGATTGAGGCCTCGCTGTGTTTACCACCAGTCAGACCCCAGTTAGGTCAACACTGCAGCCGCCATGCCCCGAATATTCACACCCAGTGTTTATTTTCACGCAGGCTTCACATTAGAGGCGGTGAGCACGGGGAGTTAAAAATATGCTTTTAATTTTACGTTGTTGTATTGATGCTAATTAAAGAAAAACTGTCACACAGGCGAAAGCATTTTGTCACACATTGGTATACAAACACACAAAGTGTTTTATTGGGATGTTCTCTGAAAGGCCAACAAAGAATAGTACATAATTACGACGTGGAAATAAACACCTAAAGCTTTAAAAATTAGGCAAAAAATACCCACACTTTTCAAATTTTGTAACATTTTGAAATGCATGCATTATTTTTTCTTCTAAAGTTACGACTTTGATGGCTTTTCAAGGCAAGTGCATGGCAATCGATTTTATTTAGAGCCATCAGAGTAGAGAGGGGTTGACTGTCTTCAAGATTTCTTTTATTTGTAGAGATTTTTTAAAACATGTATCCTTTTCCTCCCATTTCACAATTAGGCCCTGCTTTACGTTGTTCCATCATAAAACCACAAATAAAACATTCTGAAGATTGTGGTTGTTTCATGACAATAAGTAGAACAAAGAATATGTTCTATTACTTAAACTTTCATGTTCAACTAAAGGTTATTTTAGTTATAATTCTGATTACTATCTTAAAAAATATATTTTTTTATTTAAGAATTTTTTTATGCAATCAGAAATACACTGAAATATACAAATAAGGAATTAATTCAAATCCTTTTTAAATGAGAAAATATTAATTTTATTTCCTAAATATCATGCTTGATGAGCGGTTCACACTGCAGCCTGAAGTGACCCAATTCTGATTTTTTTTTTTTTTTTACGTAATTCGACCTGTATCTGATCTTTTCATGACAGTCTGAACACTGAGCACTTCTTCTTTTTATGGCGGTTGGGAGAAAACTGAGACGGCTGACGCTACTGCGCCCTCTACTGCGCATGTAGGACACTTTTAGGTCGTTTGCCTGTTCAGACTGTAGAACACGATTTCAGGAGTGACAGAGGCTGAAAACTTCTGACGTCACGAGTCACAAAGGCTGAAAACGTCTGTGACTGCTGATGTCACAGTGGCTGAAAACTTCTGACGTCACGAGTCACAAAGGCTGAAAACGTCTGTGACTGCTGATGTCACAGTGGCTGAAAACTTCTGACGTCACGAGTCACAGAGGCTGTAAACTTCTGTGACTCCTGACGTCACAGTGGCTGAAAACTTCTGACGTCACGAGTCACAGAGGCTGAAAACTTCTGACGTCACGAGTCACAGAGGCTGAAAACTTCTGACGTCATGAGTCACAGAGGCTGTAAACTTCTGTGACTCCTGACGTCACAGTGGCTGAAAACTTCTGACGTCACGAGTCACAAAGGCTGAAAACTTCTGTGACTCCTGATGTCACAGAGGCTGAAAACTTCTGACGTCACGAGTCACAAAGGCTGAAAACTTCTGTGACTCCTGACGTCACAGTGGCTGAAAACTTCTGACGTCACGAGTCACAGAGGCTGAAAACTTCTGACGTCACGAGTCACAGAGGCTGAAAACTTCTGACGTCATGAGTCACAGAGGCTGTAAACGTCTGTGACTCCTGACGTCACAGTGGCTGAAAACTTCTGATGTCACGAGTCACAAAGGCTGAAAACTTCTGTGACTCCTGATGTCACAGAGGCTGAAAACTTCTGACGTCACGAGTCACAGAGGCTGAAAACTTCTGTGACTCCTGATGTCACAGAGGCTGAAAACTTCTGACGTCACGAGTCACAGAGGCTGAAAACTTCTGACGTCATTAGTCACAGAGGCTGAAAACTTCTGACGTCACGAGTCACAGAGGCTGAAAACTTCTGTGACTCCTGATGTCACAGAGGCTGAAAACTTCTGACGTCACGAGTCACAGAGGCTGAAAACTTCTGACGTCACGAGTCACAGAGGCTGAAAACTTCTGACGTCACGAGTCACAGAGGCTGAAAACTTCTGACGTCACGAGTCACAGAGGCTGAAAACTTCTGTGACTGCTGATGTCACAGAGGCTGAAAACTTCTGTGACTGCTGATGTCACAGAGGCTGAAAACTTCTGTGACTGCTGATGTCACAGAGGCTGAAAACTTCTGTGACTCCTGACGTCACAGAGGCTGAAGACGTCTGACGTCATGAGTCACAGAGGTCCTTTTTAAATAAGAAAATATTAATTTTATTTCCTAAATAGCATGCTTGATCAGCGGTAGCAAAGGATGCATCTGCAGCTGAAAATGATCTCTAACATCAACATTTGAAAAGTTGTATCCTTTGTGCTTGACTTAACGTTAATGCGCTGTAGAGTTGAAAATGTGTTTTAGTGTGAGATTATTTCTTTTACTGAATTTGAACCAGGTGAAGCTAAAACTGCCACTTGATGAGTTTTGGGCAGAACGTATTTACAGACAGTTTTTCTTACCTCAAATGCAAAATGTATATATTTTTGTACATTTTGCCTTGAGTACTGTTCTGAGGATGTTGTACTTTTATCAAATAACTTTTTTGAGTCTGTATACTCCAGTTAATGATTAATCAGTTACTAAATTAGTTGACAGTCACATTAATAATTGATTAATCACAATTAAAGCCATTAAGTATTTCAGCTCCTAATATTTGCGACTGTTTATTGTTAGCATTTAATTTATAAAAAGTTTTAGTTTTGTCTTCTGATTTATAGCACTAAATCAGAAACTCAATCCGATTGTTAGCGTTCATTTATATTAACAGTAATCGCCCTTTTTTGTGACAGAAACCAATTTTTGATTTTTGTGTAAATTTTTCATTATTTTCAATCTCAATCTGTCAGCTGAAATTGAGTCAAACGTTGTTTGTGGTGCCAAATACGAAAAGACGTAGTCTTGGCGGCTAACCACATCTCATCATTTCTCCCATGTAAAACATGAACTAATGATAGGAACAGACTGATATCACTCTGATGTTAATGAATACATATCAAGCTGCGTTCACACTGCAGCCTGAAGTGACCCGATTCTGATTTCTTTTTTTTTTTTTTACGTAATTCGACCTGTATCTGATCTTTTCATGACAGTCTGAACACTGAGCACTTCTTCTTTTTATGGCGGTTGGGAGAAAACTGAGACGGCTGACGATACTGCGCCCTCTACTGCACATGTGGGACACTTTTAGGTCGTTTGCCTGTTCAGACTGCAGAACACGATTTCAGGAGTCAGAGGCTGAAAACTTCTATGACTGCTGATGTCACAGAGGCTGAAAACTTCTGACGTCACGAGTCACAGAGGCTGAAAACCTCTGACGTCACGAGTCACAGAGGCTGAAAACTTCTGACGTCACGAGTCACAGAGGCTGAAAACTTCTGACGTCACGAGTCACAAAGGCTGAAAACTTCTGTGATTCATGATGTCACAGAGGCTGAAAACTTCTGACGTCACGAGTCACAGAGGCTGAAAACTTCTGTGACTCCTGATGTCACAGAAGCTGAAAACTTCTGACGTCACGATTCACAAAGGCTGAAAACTTCTGTGACTCCTGATGTCACAGAGGCTGAAAACTTCTGACGTCACGAGTCACAAAGGCTGAAAACTTCTGTGACTCCTGATGTCACAGAGGCTGAAAACTTCTGACGTCACGAGTCACAGAGGCTGAAAACTTCTGACGTCACGAGTCACAGAGGCTGAAAACTTCTGTGACTCCTGATGTCACAGAAGCTGAAAACTTCTGACGTCACGATTCACAAAGGCTGAAAACTTCTGTGACTCCTGATGTCACAGAGGCTGAAAACTTCTGACGTCACGAGTCACAGAGGCTGAAAACTTCTGTGACTCCTGATGTCACAGAGGCTGAAAACTTCTGACGTCACGAGTCACAAAGGCTGAAAACTTCTGTGACTCCTGATGTCACAGAGGCTGAAAACTTCTGACGTCACGAGTCATAGAGGCTGAAAACTTCTGACGTCACGAGTCACAGAGGCTGAAAACTTATGACGTCACGAGTCACAGAGGCTGAAAACTTCTGTGACTGCTGATGTCACAGTGGCTGAAAACTTCTGACGTCACGAGTCACAAAGGCTGAAAACTTCTGTGACTCCTGATGTCACAGAGGCTGAAAACTTCTGACGTCACGAGTCACAAAGGCTGAAAACTTCTGTGACTCCTGATGTCACAGAGGCTGAAAACTTCTGACGTCACGAGTCACAGAGGCTGAAAACTTCTGACGTCACGAGTCACAGAGGCTGAAAACTTCTGTGATTCCTGATGTCACAGAGGCTGAAAACCTCTGACGTCACGAGTCACAGAGGCTGAAAACGTCTGACGTCATGAGTCACAGAGGCTGAAAACTTCTGACGTCATGAGTCACAGAGGCTGAAAACTTCTGACGTCATGAGTCACAGAGGCTGAAAACTTCTGACGTCACGAGTCTCAGAGGCTGAAAACCTCTGACGTCACGAGTCACAGAGGCTGAAAACTTCTGACGTCATGAGTCACAAAGGCTGAAAACTTCTGACGTCATGAGTCACAAAGGCTGAAAACTTCTGTGACTCCTGATGTCACAGAGGCTGAAAACTTCTGTGACTCCTGATGTCACAGAGGCTGAAAACTTCTGTGACTCCTGATGTCACAGAGGCTGAAAACTTCTGACGTCATGAGTCACAGAGGCTGAAAACTTCTGACGTCACGAGTCTCAGAGGCTGAAAACCTCTGACGTCACGAGTCACAGAGGCTGAAAACGTCTGACGTCATGAGTCACAAAGGCTGAAAACTTCTGTGACTCCTGATGTCACAGTGGCTGAAAACTTCTGACGTCACGAGTCACAGAGGCTGAAAACTTCTGACGTCACGAGTCTCAGAGGCTGAAAACTTCTGACGTCACGAGTCACAGAGGCTGAAAACTTCTTACGTCACGAGTCACAGAGGCTGAAAACTTCTGACGTCATGAGTCACAAAGGCTGAAAACTTCTGTGATTTATGATGTCACAGAGGCTGAAAACTTCTGACGTCACGAGTCACAGAGGCTGAAAACTTCTGTGACTCCTGATGTCACAGAGGCTGAAAACTTCTGACGTCACGAGTCACAAAGGCTGAAAACTTCTGTGACTCCTGATGTCACAGAGGCTGAAAACTTCTGTGATTCCTGATGTCACAGAGGCTGAAAACCTCTGACGTCACGAGTCACAGAGGCTGAAAACGTCTGACGTCACGAGTCACAGAGGCTGAAAACTTCTGACGTCATGAGTCACAGAGGCTGAAAACCTCTGACGTCACGAGTCACAGAGGCTGAAAACCTCTGACGTCACGAGTCACAGAGGCTGAAAACTTCTGACGTCACGAGTCACAAAGGCTGAAAACTTCTGACGTCACGAGTCACAGAGGCTGAAAACTTCTGTGACTCCTGATGTCATAGAGGCTGAAAACTTCTGACGTCACGAGTCACAGTGGCTGAAAACTTCTGTGACTCCTGATGTCACAGAGGCTGAAAACTTCTGATGTCACGAGTCACAGAGGCTGAAAACTTCTGTTACTCCTGATGTCACAGAGGCTGAAAACTTCTGACGTCACGAGTCACAGAGGCTGAAAACCTCTGACGTCACGAGTCACAGAGGCTGAAAATTTCTGTGACTCCTGATGTCACAGAGGCTGAAAACTTCTGACGTCACGAGTCACAGTGGCTGAAAACGTCTGTGACTCCTGATGTCACAGAGGCTGAAAACTTCTGACGTCATGAGTCACAGAGGCTGAAAACTTCTGACGTCACGAGTCACAGAGGCTGAAAACTTCTGACTCCTGATGTCACAGATGTTGAAAACTTCCGACGTCACGAGTCACAGAGGCTGAAAACTTCTGACGTCAGGAGTCACAGAGGCTGAAAACTTCTGACTCCTGATGTCACAGATGTTGAAAACTTCTGTGACTCCTGATGTCACAGAGGCTGAAAACTTCTGATGTCAGGAGTCACAGAGGCTGAAAACTTCTGACGTCACGAGTCACAGAGGCTGAAAACTAATTTAAATCCTTTTTAAATAAGAAAATATTAATTTTATTTCCTAAATAGCATGCTTGCTCAGCGGTAGCAAAGGATGCATCTGCAGCTGAAAATGATCTCTAACATCAACATTTGAAAAGTTGTGTCCTTTGTGCTTGACTTAACGTTAATGCGCTGTAGAGTTGAAAATGTGTTTTTATGTTTTGATGATTCCAGCCTTCATGCTCAGGTGTGACGACAATTAACACAAAGAGAAAGGAGGATTAAAACAGCTTTGTTCTTTGTTCTTTTCAAGCAAAGGCCTCTTGATCTTTTTCCACATTTTCTTTCTTCAGTTTGACGACCTTCAGTGTGATGCGAGGAATGCAAATCAGTGCAGAACTATTGTGTGTTAGTAAAGCGAATGCTTCATGCAGTTAAACTGAGGAGTTGAGACGGCCATCAGTAACTCTGGAGGATCTGTAATCATCCGCGGACAAAATTCACCTATTTGTTGTTCTGTCCACAAACCCAGCCTTTACGGAGGAGTTTCAAAAAGAAGATGATAAAAAACGGATATTTTGATCATTTTATCTGTCTAAGTAACTACTTACAGGACAGATGTTTTATTTCCATCTTCTTGCTGTTTGTGTGTTTCAGGACAGGGGAGGAGGCGGCCATGCGGGTTTTGTTTGGTCATGTGGTGCAGTGATGGAGTGATGCAGTGCAGGGTTTTGGGGAGTTTAGCTGAAGCAGTCAGTGCTGTGGTTGTTTTTCATGTTGTTGAAATGTATGTAATGTCCGTAGAGCAATATTAATATGCGATACCTATATCAGCCCAGATTTCCGTACCAGTTCCTCCTTAACAATGAGACTTAAAGTTTGAGCTGGTTATTATTTCTTTTCCGCTGTGTAATTCTGTGTTTCTATGTTGCATAAAATCTCAGTTAAAGAGACTCAAGTTTGTGGTTGCATGGAGTTGAAATGTGAAAATGTTTTTGGGTTTGAAAATGTCTGCAAGGTAATCTAAAAGAAAACCAAATAAAGACAGAAGTTTGGGCTGCAACTAATAATTAATTTAATTATCTATTATTCTATTGATTATTCTGATGATTAATCAGATTTTTAAACATGGCACAAATCTGCAGATTTGTTTTCATTTAACCACTTAAGCTTCTTAATTACAATATTAGAAACATATATATTTAAAAAAAATGCAAACAAATGAATTCCTTTTGTAAATAAGTAGTTTTATTAAATGCAATCACATAGCATTACTTCAGAAAACGCTTGATCATTTGTAGCACTTAAAAAGAAATACTTGTAAGATCAACATGTGAAAAGCTCGGCCCTTTTCTGCTCAACCAGGAAGACGTGATACTATTTCATATTTGACCGTAATAAACGGTATTCTTGTTAACATGTAGGCCGTTGTCAGTATTTCCCTACAGGCTGTGTAGTAAAAATGTGCGGTTTTGTTCCTTCTCTGCTCGCTGTTTTCCCGCGGTCCGTCAACGCGCATCGGGCAGCTGAAGCTTTTGTTTTCCATGAGCCGGACTCTTCCTCCCCAGCCAGACGCTGTAGCTGCCGCTGTGGAGTCTAAGTACAGGGATATTGATTCTGAGTCATTTATCAGGGGATCAAAGATTAAAGTGGATACTTTGGCCCCACCCTGACAGTTATCGTGCCGGCTCGCTCGTCCTGCTCTCTGGGAGTCTCACAGTTGTGGACTGGAACATTTATATGGCCTGTGTGTGTTTTGTATGTTTTCATTTTATCCACAAGTTTAAAAAAAAGAAAGAAAAGTTGCTTAGCTTTCACTTCTGTCCTCGACTCCCTGCAGTCATGTGGAAACACACCAGACTGAATTCATTTAGAAAACGAAAGTGACATTGTGCAATAAAAATTACTTTTGGGCACCGTTTTGATTTTATTGTGGTTGATAATTAAGGCGTTATTTTGTGCAGAAGTTCAAAACATTACAATCCTGGTTTATTTCCAACATTTCTAACTATTTTCATTTCCGTCTGCAGTCTAATCCGGGAGGCTTTAAGGAGTGCGTTCAGTATGTCCTTCCCCAGCTGATGAAGGTTCCAGTGTACCACTGTCTGCACTACTTTGAGCTACTGCAGGTATGCACTCATTATTCCCGTCAACACTTTATTGTTTCCTTTTTTAAAAATGATTTGATATTTGCATGCTGAGTTCATAGACTTATTCTAGTATATAGTGGTTGACTTTTAACAGTAATAAAAAAGGAGAAAATGTGATTTTAATACTTGGTATTCAAGTTTGTTTGTTAAAAACAGACAAAAATCTGCAACTCTGATCCTTAATAAAATCTATTAAAATTAAAATACAATATAAAAATTATATTTTTGTCATCTTAACTATTAATTAAATATTATTCAAAGATGACTCTTCTCTTTTTATTTAAACATAATGGATCTAATAATATTAATTGCGCTGTAAAATGTAACACTAAAGTGAAATCCTTTCTTTGCAAGCGGTTTCTGATTTTCCTTTCATAATTAAGGTGTTGATTAATAACCCAGATAATTTGGGTGGGAAAAAAAACTTTATTTGTCCACTTTTGTTTTGGTCAGTCATGAGTTTTCTCTGTAAGGTAGAGCCACAAAAATACACTGCAAAAACTCAAAATCTTGCTAAGTGTTTTTGGTCTAGTATGACCAAACCAACATACAAGAAACTTTGTATGATGTGAGCTTAGTTTAAGTCAATAATTCCTTAACATTGATGAAAAAGTACTAGTTTTTTGAATCAATACGGTTTCATCAATATTAAGGAATTATCGACTTATAATAACCTCCTAATTTTTACTGTGATTGTAAGCTAATTTTGTCTCATTTCAATTGTACTAAGGTACTATAGACACTAGAAACAAGGCCAAAAGCACTTTAAAATTTTGTGTCTTCTGTGTTTTACAACCTTTAAATGAATGAATTGGATGAATTCAAATCTCATTTTGTTGAAAGGATTAAGAGAATAAGTCTCTGCACCTCAAAGTTGGCTTTTCCCACTGATACTTTGGTTGTAGCTTAAGACTCTCACCGTCTTACTGTTGTGTGAGGACGGACCCTGGTACGTTGTGTTTTTAAAGTCGGAGCCTCTTAGTGAGAGGTAAGACTGAAACGCTTTTCCTGTTGGCATCAAACGCATCACATTCTCTGCTCTTGCACTGAAAGGTAAACTTATTTATTGTGTTAGAGATTATTAGAGTTGAAAGAACCATTGTTCTTCTGCAGCATTGTTTCTCATACCAAACATATATTTTGATTGACATCAAGAGTTATAGAAATACGTTTCTCTTTCTGTCTCTTTTACAGCAACTTCAGGAACGTAGCAAAGAACAAGATGACAGAGAATGTCTGAAACAGGCGATTACTGCCTTGCTTAACCTGCAGTCCAGCGTGGAGCGCATCTACGTCAAGCACCAGCCTCGTCGTAAACCTGTGTACGTTACCGCCCACAGGATAGAAATACTTGCCTCACATTGGCTGAGTTCATTTATTGCACATATTTACACCAAAACGTCACGCTACCAGATTGTCCCTTTTGATTTGTTGGTATATTTGTGATTTTCTCTTTTCCCCCAGCGAGGCCATTTACCGCCGCTACAGCCGGCAGGTACGTGGCAAGCAGCTAGCCATCAAGCGAATGATCGAGATCCAGAAAAGCATCGACGGCTGGGAGGGGAAAGACATCGGCCAGTGCTGCAACGAGTTCATCACCGAGGGGACGCTCATACGAGCCGGCGCCAAGCACGAGAGACACAACTTCCTGTTTGACGGCCTCATGATCAGCTGCAAGGCCAATCAGAGCTCGCGGCTGCCGGGGTCCGGCAGTGGCGCGGAGTACCGCCTCAAAGAGAAGTTTGTGCTGCGAAAGATCCGCATCGTGGACCGCGAGGACTCCCAGGAGCTGCAGCACGCTTTCGAACTCATTTTCAAAGACGAAAACTCTGCGGTTTTCTGCGCACGGACAGCGGAGGAGAAGGCGAACTGGATGGCGGCGCTGATGGCGCTTCAGTACCGCTCCACGCTAGACCGCATGTTGGACTCCATACTGCAGACGGAGGAGCAGCAGCGTCCGCTCAGGCTGCCCTCGCCAGAGGTCTACCAGTTCGCCGTGCAGGACTCAGAGGAGAACATTGTGTTCGAGGACAGAGTGCAGAGCAAGACCGGCATCCCCATCATCAAGGCCGGCACCGTGGTCAAGCTCATCGAGAGGCTCACCTACCACATGTATGCTGGTAAGCTGCTGCAGGCCATTCACCAAACAAACAAAATCTATTGTGTCGTTTCTATTATATTTATGTTATATAATATTATAATATTTCTACTGGATTTGTTTTAGATCCCAACTTTGTGCGCACATTTCTCACCACCTACCGATCATTCTGCAAACCACAGGAGCTGCTCACCCTTCTTATAGACAGGTACAGTTTACTATGGCAAAAATACAGTAAACACACACACACACACACACTTTTGACTGCTGCAGTCTCTTTACACCACCATTTTCCCATATTTAGTTTTACTGAAGTACATTCCTAAAGTATTCATACCTCTTGAAAATGTTGTGACATTACAATCTTTAATGAATTTTATTGGGTTGTGATTAGAGCTCCAACTAACTATAATTTTAGTAATTGATTATTCTGTTGATTATTCTGGTGATTAATTGATTTATTGGATAAGACGACTGACACATTCTGAAGGTTTTTCATTTAACCACTTAAGTTTTCTTTGTACAATATTAGAAATGCAGTAAATAATTCAAATAAATAATTCAATCCTTTTTCTACAAATAAAAAAATAAACATGTTGTTGCCTAAAATGCAAAAACAGATCATTCAATGAATAGCTTAATAGTTACAGCTCTAGGTTTGTTGTTCTTTCACCAAATTACCTTTTTTGAGTCTGTGCTTCAGTCAACGATTATTTCAATAATCGATTCAACACAGTTAATCCTATTAATCGTTTCAGCCCTAGTTGTAATCAATCCAATAAAATGCAACCACCGCTCCATACATATTCCTGTTTTTTGTCGATCTACATTGAGGCTTGTGGTTATAACACGCATATCTGAGAAAAGAAAGCTCTACAGTCCAGATGTTTCAGTTTCACTGCTTCCTGTCTTAAATATCACAATATTTTCTCAGGATTAATATCCCCGAGTCAGGGAATGGCGACGACGAAGTGGCTATCTGGAACGGCGATCCGCCAACGACGGCCGAACTCCAGCGGTTCCGAAGGGAGTATGTGCAGCCGGTCCAACTCAGGTAGAGCCGTCGTCCAAGTACAGGTCGTTCTCATTTGGTTCAGTGTTTCTCCGGCAATGTGGAAAGTGCTAAATGCCATTTATTCAAGTGATAAAAATCAATTTGGAAAAAAATAAATGTTCACGCGTAATTTGAACGGCTCCCTGAATAAACTTGCCTTGGAAGATTTGCTCAGTTTAGGACGCCGTTATGTTTAATTTGCTTCATAAAAATGTAACGTGAGGCGAAAATGTTCATTCAGCTGGAAAATTTTATGAGTCAGTTGTCACAGATTTAAATCCCAAATTTTGGGTACTGTATTTAGTTTAGTTTCTCTTTTTTTCTGCGTCACCTCAGTTGAAGTAATGTGGACGTTTTTATTCTAACACACACAGACGTTTTCTGGCTTTTCACAGGGCAGCAAAGGAAACTGTCTTTGTCTTATGCTGTTCTTTAGCTTCCTTACTCTTTCAAATTAAGAACCCAGATATTCTCAGCGAGTCACAGTCACTTTGCTAATAAAGTTGAGTTGCTTAAAAGGTTTAACGGTTAATCTACTTAGCAGCTTTGAACCCTGAAAGCTTCTTAGTGTCACAGAACGAATTAAAGGCAGCTGCTGTAAAGGATTTAATCCACAAAACAATGAGACTACATGAGCTGTTCAGAGCTACAAGTGCTAAGATGTAAATATTATGCATCAGCAGTCATCTCTGGAATACAAGAATATGGTAAAATTATGTTCATGCTCTGCTAGTGCTCAATTAAATATTAAAAACACCAATAACACACGCATTGTTATGTAGGTGTCCCTGTTATAAAGTAAGATAATCCAGTAAGGTGAAAATATTTCTTTAGATTAGATTTAAAGGCAAAACGTTTCTCTTTTTTCTGTTTTAGCTCACTATTTAAAAAAAAACAAAGATTATTATCTAATGGTCTTAATAAGGAGATTACTTGACATGTTTTTAGAATTTGTATTTTTTACTGTTGGAGCAGTAAAAAGTCATTTATAAGTTACGTTTTTAAAAGCGTGAACACGTTCTCTGCAGGGGTTTAATGTTGTGAATATGTGACGCTTCACAGGGTCCTCAACGTTTTTCGCCAGTGGGTCGAACATCATTTCTACGACTTTGAGAACAATCCAGACCTGAGAGTTCAGCTGGAGGAATACATCACCAAAAAACTGCAACTGCGAGGTCGGTCAGCCCAGCGTAAAAAACATAACCCATTTAACATTTATATACAAACAAAAAGTTTAGATTTTCAGCAAAAGCATGAGTTAGTTTCACCTGCAGTAAAAAAAAAAAAACAACAAAAAATGATACAGAGTGAGGATCCTCAAAGTCTTGATGCTCTCACTTTGCAGCAGCAAGGACAGTTTCTGTGTGTGACAGAAATTCAGGGGTCCAGTCTGTGTAATTAAACAATGGAAAAGTGATGTGATGTGAAAAACCAAGTGGGGTTTTGAGGTGAAGCTCGCTTTCGTTGGAGAGGATTTTACGTTGCAGCTAATTGTCACCTAGCTTTTCTTCTGCATTCCAGTTTCCCCATAAGTCGAAGTTCATGACCCCTGTGTCCCAATTTTTACACTAATCTCCTGATTCTAACAAAATATAATTATTTTTTATGCTAAACACATTAATGAGGAAGAGAATTAGGGCCACTAACAAAGAAACAAAATAAACGACCTTTTTTTCCCCCTCAGAATCAGAATTGTTTAAATTGTTTATCAGACAAATCTACCAAATGAATTTGGGACAAGTTTTCAGTGTGAATTTGCAAATCCTACAGTAAGGAAATAGAAATAGTTACATGTGCATTTTTTTATGTTCCAACAACGTAATCGACATACATTTAAGAATATTTTGAGATTTATTTGTATTTTTACGTAGATTAACACATAACCTGTAACGTTGTTTTTGTTTAGTTTCTTTTATAGTAGTGTTTTGTAAAAAAAAAAAAAAAAAGTTGTCTTTTTTTGTTTTGTTTTTTTAGGCAAGTCTATGAGAAAGTGGGTGGAGTCCATAAATAAGGTGATCAGGCGGAAGCTTCAAATCCAGTCGAACGGCGTCAGTCACAACATCACCTTTGAGAGCTCGCCTCCTCCCTTCGAGTGGCACATCTGCAAAGCCGGCCAGATCGAGAACTTTGAACTCATGACCCTTCACCCCATAGAGATCGCCCGCCAGCTCACTCTGATCGAGTCTGAGCTCTACAGGTAGATAACCACACAAAGGGAGAAGAAGAAGGTTGAGAGAAGGCTTTGTGTAGTAACGAGAACGCTTGATGCGCAGAGCCGTCCGGCCGTCAGAACTAGTGGGCAGCGTCTGGACCAAAGAGGACAGAGAGAAGAACTCTCCAAACTTGCTCCGCATGATCCGCCACACCACCAACCTCACGCTGTGGTTTGAGAAGTGAGCCCGGCTTTTTTTTTTCTTTTCTTCTCATTCCCACATCATTCGTTTGTTTTCGGGGTTTGTGAATAAATATTTGTGTTGCAGATGTATCGTAGAGATGATGAACCACGAGGAAAGGGTCGCCGTGTTGTCGCGGGTCATCGAGATCCTGCAGGTTTTCCAGGAGCTCAACAACTTCAACGGAGTGCTGGAGGTGGTCAGCGCCATCAACTCTGTCCCGGTCTACAGGTTGGACCACACCTTCGAGGCGAGTCTCATCGATCAGATTTCTGTCGCACCAGACGGTGACCATATTCATTGCAGTTAATTAATCACATGGCGAATTAAAATGAGCTTGATGATTTCTGCTTGGTTGTGCGTTTTGTGTTTGTTTCTGGTTGCATTTTATTTTGGAAATTTTAAATATCTTCCACTACTAGGGTAAAGTTTTCTTTACAAAAATGAAGTTTAGGTAAGGGTGAACTTGCATTATAATTTCTTTATCAATATGTTACTAGAAAATGGTAAAGAAAATTAACAATATCATCATCTATCGCGATGCTTGCTGGGAAGATTTATTGCCTGGTAAAATTTATTGTGACAGGCCTAATTGTGAGCTGCAGTGTTAGGAATACTTCATCTAATTTCCATACTTCACTCCAGAGAACCTGTTCTCTTTCTGCTAAGGAACCCAGAACAGGAACATTTAGTTTATAAACTTTAGATCAACATTTAGCTTCATCTACTTCATAGAAATCAAACATTGAGAACCAACATTTAATTTTATGCCTACTTTTGTTTTTTTCTCTTTTTGCTCTTTCCTTTGGCTCATTGTTTTGTTTGTATTTCCTTCTAATTCATGTAAAGCACTTTCAATTGCCTTGTTGCTGAAAATGTGCTAAATAAATAAAATTACCTGACCTCTAATTGGTCATTTTAGCTTCAGAGGCAAATATAGGCAAAAACGAATCTGCTTTTGATCAGAGAAAACATTTAGCACGCTTAGCTTAGTATTCACATTCCTTAGACCTAATATTATGTCGCATTTCAGTCACATATGACAAAGTATTTGGGGAGATTTTATGATCAAGTTGCAGAATATATGTGATTAAAATTTTCCCACCTGAATGATTTTGGAAATTTAACCGATACACGTCGTATTTTGCTTATTTCTGTTTTCTTGGTCTCATGTTGGGCCTCTCCTCCAGAAAACATTCACATAAAACCGAGCAATTTAAAGAAAAAAAACTTTTTGTGTGACTTTTTAAGTTAATATGACTTGTGATCCCCCCCCCCGATTTCTGTGTTTTTGTACTTTACAGGCAATACCAGAAAGGAAAAAGAAAATCTTGGAAGAAGCGGTGGAACTGAGCCAGGATCATTTTAAGAAGTACTTGGCTAAACTAAAGTCAATAAACCCACCCTGTGTACCTTTCTTTGGTAAGTCCTGCACAGAGTAACTACCAAAATCACCCTATCATTTCCTAATTTATTCTATATTTTGGACTTTTTTTGATATTTAGAAATGTTAAAAGTTTGACCTCTTTACTCTCCGCTAACCAACTTGTCGTCTTCCTCAGGCATCTATTTAACCAACATCCTGAAGACGGAGGAAGGCAACCCCGACTTCCTGCGACGTCACGGCAAAGACCTGATCAACTTCAGCAAGCGACGGAAAGTGGCCGAAATAACAGGAGAGATCCAGCAGTACCAGAACCAGCCCTACTGCCTGAAGGTGGAGCAAGACATCAGGGTGAGGACTCCCGTTGTCTTTGAATGTGTTGTTGTTTCTTTTTTCTTTACATTTCTCGTACCTGAACATCTAAATCTGTGCGTCCTGTGTTGCGCAGAAGTACTTTGAGAACCTGAATCCGATGGAGAACATGAGTGAGAAGGAGTTTTCAGACTACCTGTTCAAAAAGTCTCTGGAAATTGAGCCCCGGAACGCCAGGCAGCCTGCGCGATTTGTAAGTGACCCTGTTGTGAAAACGTGAAGCTTTTTGCTCTATAACGTCTCACATGGAAGATTACATCTCCTGATTCAGAAACTCTGGTCACATTGGTGGTGTGTAACGCTCAATGTTCATGCTTTGGGATTTAGTTTCACAAGAGAAGAGCACTAATTAAAATTCTGGCTTTTTTTTTTTTTCATTTTAAAATAAAAACCCCGTCAAATCTTAAAATGACATTTCCTCTGTTGTTAGAGGCAGATTGACTGAGTCAGTTTAAGAAGTGATTGCTGCTAAGAGATTTATATTTATGGTTCTGTAAGTTGAGTATTTGAGTTATGAGTAGTTAACAGGAAACTCCTCCTAATCGGTGGTTTCTGAAGCCCACCCTACAATAAAACAATGTTAAAGGAGTATTAAGTTTTTAAAAAATAACAGTTCTCACCTGTATCTTAGTTAAAAAATGACATGTTGAAAATTATTTATGTTGTTCTCAGTTATTAGTGCAAAAAAATCATAACATTACATTGTTTTAGGTGGGAAGGCCTCCTGGACATCACCCTAATGTTTAGCTCCTTCCTCAGATTGTTTGTCTGATTCAAGTCAGGACTTTGACTAGGCCAGTCCAAAAATGTTTTTATTACATCCAGTCAGAGGAAACAAGTTGGTAATATTAAAATATGAATGATATCCTACGTCTGTCATGAATAATTATTTTAGATTAAACTGTGTGTCTGATTTTAGACGATTCGAATTCAGAAATACTTTATTGTTCCCAAAGGGAAATGACATGATGTTGTAACTCATTAATTTAGATTCTTCAAAGAGTTACTGAAGATGGTTTCTTTAAGATGATTCAGATTTCTTTAAGTTAGAAATCCATCCACTGTTTTTTCACAGATATCTGAGGTTTAGTATCAGCCGAGACCGGTCCGATGCAGAAAAACAGAGCTGAGTCCATTTAAAAATGCCTTTTTTTTCTTCTCTTTTTTTGCACGCAGATGTAAGTTACACATTTATTTGCTAACTAGAGCACACTTAGCTTGCTGAAGCTTCACAAGTTTGGTCAAACATGTAAAAATAACTTTGATTTGTTTAGTCAGTGCAACAAGGAGTAAAACAGCCGATATAAAATAAACAATAAAGAAACTGAAACAACTGGTACAAAAATCTATTTCCAAATGGTTCAGAAAGTGTTATCAGGAATTTTAAATATGGTGTAAAATAAATAATAAGGCATGACGTCGCTCGCAGCACAAAGCATAGAATTAGACTGAATAGATCTGCCCTCATGGATCCGTTGTCACCGGTACAGATATTAATATCAGATGGGTGCGTCTCTGCTCTTGTCCATGCTGAATCAGACGTCGGTAGAGAAACCCCGTTCAAACTTTCTGGATTAAAAACGCTGTAACTTTTTATAAATTATTTAAAGCCTCCTGCCAGTGTGTGGTTTTGTTTTGGGTTTTTTCCCCCCTTAAGTTTATGATTCTCTGTCTCCAGCCCAGGAAGACCACGTACTCCCTGAAGTCCCCTGGGCTCCGGCCCGTGCGAACGTCTACCTCTGGCACCCTGAAGGGCCACCCGGTGGCCCTGGAGCGGGACCTGCAGCATAAGATCACTTTCCGCAGCATCGCTGAGAACGACCAGGACCCCCCGTCTTCCGCCTCGGTGCCCACCTCTCCGAACACGCCCACCCCGCCGCCGTCGGCCTCCTCGGATCTCGGCCCGGTCTTCGACCACGACCTCAACAGCTCCTACGGCAGTGAGTTTCATTTCTAAAAGGAAGTGTGTGTGTATGGGGGGAAAAAATCTGTGGAGATTTAGATCACTTAAAGTATTTGTAAGAAAAGACAAATACAATAACGGTGAACACTTCTTTTTTTTATGTTTGCTTCTTAACCAGCCTCGTTGTGTTTGCATTTTTCAGGCTCTATGTTCCCCTGTCTTCTGAACCCGTCAAGTGAGTGATCGGTTTTTAATTCTCATAGTTTTCCTGCTTTTTCTTTTTCTTCTTCATTTCCTTTTTTAATTTTCCTGTCCGTTTTTGTGGTTTGCAGAGTTACAGTCCGTCTCCTGTGGCAGCCTCCACCAGCTTGGAGAGGAACCCAAGCCGCCTCCTTTGCCTCCTCGGAGGAAAGACACCGTGTCTGAAGCCAAAGTAAGAAACGCCGACAAAATGAAAACGTGACAGTTGACTGTTGAAGTGCAAGAGGAGGTGGAAAAACAGGAAACTTTATTTGTATAATTTCTTAATTCAGATTTAGTATCTCTTAAGGTTTTGCATATTTTTCACATAAACAATACATTTAATTGTCCGGTACATGAATATTATGTGACGGATCAAGACAAAAAATACTGAGAGGAAATGATGGAGGTTTTTAAAGGCTTCAGCAAATAAACATCCTTAAACTGTCGTGTGTTTTTTAGTAATCTGTAGTTCAGATTCTACTAAAACAACGAGGAAGGGAAAGGGAACTTGTGCATCAACAGGGACCTTTGCCCACTTCAAAATAAAAGCGTGGATATAATCGTTACTTGAATCATTCCTAACAGTCGATAACCAAACATTTGGAGCTTCATTCAGCTGAAAGTTTACAGCCGAGTAAATTAGCGTTTTAGAACTTACCTGGAAAAATTAATTTAGGGGAATCTGAGTGGTCAAAGTTGGCAATAGTTCTAAAGCACTAAACTAAAAATTAGCTGCACTGTTAGCGGATTAGTGGAAGTGTGACCACTACTAGTCTTCATGATGCTGTTTCTACTGCTGATTTTGTGTTTATGGATCTATTTATTAGCTTTTCTAATGAACGTCGATGCCATTCAGCTGGTCAGCAATAATCAATACATCTTTAGAAAATAGTATCCTCTGTTAAGTACTCATTGTCCAATCAGTGTGTACATAATCACAAAACTTTGACCTTTTTCAATTCTGCACCTAAAAAAAAACTACTACTATAAATGAAAAAAATCTAAGCAATATTTAACTAATAATAAGTAATAAAAAATGCAAACACACTCTAAAAACTAAAACCTAACAAAAAATACTTTATTCAAAAATAAATAAGACTGAATAATAATAAACTGAATAATATGAACAAAAAGTCACAACAAAATAAAACTAGACTATAATTAAAAAAACCTGAAAGCTGTTAAAACCCTGATCTGGAAAATAGAAGCACCTGATTTTATTTTGTAGTATTAAGAAAGGGGCGATAAATATAATTAAATGACACGTTTTGGTGATTTTCTGACCTGTGTGTGCGTTTGTTTTTAATACCTTGTGGGGACCATTTTCCTGACATAGGAGCAGTGGGTCCCCACAACGATATACTACGTTGTGGGGACCAGGCTTCGGTCCCCACAAGGGGAAACACTGTTTTTGGGTCAGGGGTCATATTTAGGACTAAGGTGAGAATTGAGTTTTGGTTATGGTTAGGTATGTAATGGGTAAGGATAAGGTTTAGGCTGTAGAAATGAATGGAAGTCAATGGAAAGTTGATGCAAAGATAGCTGCGCAAACATGTGTGTGTGTGTGTGTGTGTCAGCAGAGCTCCATGTGCGACAGCCCCCCCGCCATCCCTCCGCGGCTCCCCCCGCTGCCGAGGAACCAGCACCGGTCTCCGCTCTACAACGGCCCCCACTATGACGGACCCCTGCCCAGCCCGCCGCCTCCGCCGCCCCGGGACCCGCTTCCCGACACGCCCCCGCCGGTGCCCCTGCGGCCTCCGGAGATCTTCATCAACTACCCGCAGCCGTCGCCTGGCCCGGGCGTGGCCCGCTACAACTGGGACCTGAACAGCTCGCCCAGCTCGCCCAACACGCCGCCCAGCACGCCGTCGCCGCGCGTTCCCCGGCGGGGCTGCCCCCTCAGCGCCAGCCAGAACAGCCTCTGTCCGCTCCCCACCGCCGCCCCGCCCGTGCCCCCGCGTCACAACCCCGTCCCGCAGCTCCCCAAGCTCCCGCCAAAGACATATAAGCGGGAGGCCCTGCAGCCGCCGCTGCAGAGCCTCCCATTGGTGGAGAACACCGACGGCAGCCAGTGAGCGAGGCTCCGCCCCCGTAAGCCACCAAAATAACTCAAGAGCCGCTGATCTGAAAAGAACAGGAGCTGCTCTGCAACAATCCCGCCACACCTGCCTCGTCTGCTCAGGGGATCAGTAGCTCCGCCTCCTCCGCAAACCCTCTGTGCCAACGACGACACGCACACCGCCGTGCCAGCTAGCAAACAACCTGTCAGCGTCTGCCCGGCGCAGGGACGGCCAGCTCCTGGTAGGAGCGTCTTGACCCCCAAGGCTCCTCAGACTCCGTAGCCTCAATCACGCTTCTTTCTCCGTTTCTTTTTGGGCATTGACGTCAGTCCGCATTCCCTCTGCAGCTCAGAGCTCCACAACCTCAGAGATCGTCCGAAGCCCTTCCTGTCAGGGGTGGAGGGGGGCGGGCGGCTGATCCGCTTCGCTTTTGTCTTTTTTTTTTGTTTGTTTGTTTCTTTCCTACTAACTGAAGACAGTTGCCAAAGTCTTATTTTATGCAGGGGGAAAAGGGATTTCCTTTTTGTTTTTAAAGCGATTCTAAACACTAAACGAAACACTACAAAGAGCTGAATCCCCCCCCGCCGCTGTTCCCCTCCCTCACTTTGTATCTCAAGCTGTACACTGTGACTGTAAAGTAGCAAACTGTCTTTATTTGTTTTGTTTGTTTTTTTGGGGGTTTTTTTGGAGGTTGTTTGCCTAAAAGCCTCTCCACAGCCACAAAAGAAAAGTTGCCTTTTTTTTGTTGTTTTTTTTTTCTAAAAAAAAAAAAAAAAAGAAAAAAAAAGAAAAATCCAACAGTGGTGACCTCTGACCCCAGTCCTATTGGCCCAGACGGACATGACAGCTGAGCCAAGAACACTCCGTTTGCACAAAGCGTTGGGCAAAGTCAGCAGGTTTAAGTTGGACGGACCTCACTCTATGACACCGACGTCTTAACCGACCCCACCCGCCTCCTCCACCCGGACGTCACGCTGCTGTCCGACACTGTGCTCCTCCTGCCCTCAACTCCAGCTTCTTTATTTGTGTTGAAACCTTTTGCACTGGAAGCTTTTCTCCCACCAAAGCTTTAGGAGGAGGGTGGCTCAGCCTTTCACCCTCCTCTTCCTCCTCCCCTTTTCTCTCCCCTCCCCCCCCTAGCGGCTGCTCCTGATGCCTGAAACCCACAAAAAAACAACAACAAAAAAAGGAACTTTTTAACCCAACTTCTTCCTCTTTTTTTTTTTTTTTTTTTTTTCTCTGGCTTGAAACATTTGGTTTCAATTCGGACAGACTGAAACGATGCACGCCTCGCGCTCGGATGTGCCTTTTTAGTTCGTTTTCTACTTTACGGAAATAAAGCAGACGGTGTCTAAAACGCTTAAAAATGGAAAAAGGAAGAAAAAAAAAAAAGTCGCCTATGTAATGTTTAGAACAAAAGCTATACACTATAAAACAAAAAAAACTGTACGTTTGTTCATGCTGTGTGTATATATAACATGTATACACTAAGTGAGTCATTTGTATAAAGTGAAAATCCTTTCCCTCCTCCCTCCGTCTCAACGTATCATCATCCACCCTTTTTTCAGTCTCTTTCTTAAGAATCCAACGCTGCTACAGTGGGCTTGAAATAAAATGTAAAAAAAAATAAAAACAAGTCACTGTTGCTAATTTGCAGACAATCTCCAGTTCAGCCACTGCAATTATTTCCCAGGAAAAGCCATTGATTTCCCCCCCCGACCTCCTCTGGTGCTTTAAAGCAATGGAAACGATCCAGTTTAATACGCCAAGCACTTACATAGACGACGCGCTTCACTTTGTACATCCTACTAATTGCCTTTTTATCTCCCTTTCAAAGACTTTTTGATGCTTACGCTCATCAAACAGAGGTTGGAGTAGTATTAAAGTCGCAATGGAATATATTCAAGTCACAAGTTTTGGCGCATAGTAAAGAATTGGGGGGCTGTTTTTTTTTTGTGTGTGTGTGTTTTTTTGGGGGGGGGTGGGAGTAACACACTTTGTGCACTTTAGGCTGTACTGTTTAAGAGCCACAGTTGTCACAGGAATGTTTGTAAATGCAGTGACCCTGGGCAACACAGATCAGGCCAGGAAAGACACAAGTCTACCACCTCAGTTTGTTTCTTTTCTTTATTTTTCTGACATTTTCCATCTCACCTGAACGCTCGGTCGGCGTCTAATCGCCACGAACAACTCTTTAAAAAAAAAAAAAATATATATATATATATATATATATAAATACATTTTGCTCATTCACTTTGAGTTCAGGTAAAAGGAGGAGGAGGAGAAGGGTGATGATGATGGAGTTTTTCAAACTAGTCTTGCAACGCGGTGTTTGGGAGGATTGTCGTTCTGGTATCATGTGAGAACACTTTGTCGTTTTGTCTCTTGTTTTGCCCGTCTCAGAGTCTCCCATGTCAGTATTGATGGGGTTGATCTTACCAAGGTTTCTTTTTTGTTGTTGTTGTTTCAAACCGCCCCTCTCACCTCCACCCGCCCCCATCCTCAAAATAACTATTAAGTTCTCTGTTGATGGCACTGTAACAGCTTGATCCAGCAATCAGTTTGTTTGATGGTATGTGGCCTTTTAACTGCTTTGTATTAATGATCTTGATGAGATTAATAAATCACCCAGTCTTATTTTGTACTGAACCACTTATCTCTTGTTTGTTTCTTTTATGTACTGGAACTATGACGTTATTGACATTTTGTCAGGTTTTCTTGTTTCCTATTTGTAGGCCAAAGCAAAGTAGTGCAGAGAAATGGAAAGAAAAGACCAGTCATCAAGTCTGGGCAGATTTCCTTCCAGATCTCCTTTGTATTTATTTTCATCCATCCTCCAGTCATCCCCATCACTGCTGGGAAAACAAAAATCTGTAACACTATTTGAAGGTGTGTGCATAAGACTGATGTGAGACTGTCGTAAACATGAATAAGTCTTCATGAATGTTGTCATGAAGTAAATTTGGTAAATGACACTTTTAATGCAATGTTCTATTAAAATTTGCATTAAAATGGCCAACTTTGCATTAATAATGTGATTATTTGCCGAATTACAACAGTTGTAAACATTCATAAGGACTCCTTCATGTTTATAACAGGTGTTATGTCAGTCAGTGTTATGCACACGCCTTCAGATAAGGTGCTACAAAAAAAACAATCTCCAGACCATGATGCTGCCAACACCATGTTTCACCAGGGAGATCATATGTTCAGTTTTGTCTTGCTGTCGTCTATATATGTACACATGGCAAACTGAACTTCCTGTGATTTCCTGTTTAATAAGCTGCTCTTTTCTTCCAGCTCTTCCGTAAAGGTCGAGTTCACCGTTCAGCTGCGGCTCTCTGCAGCTCCTCCAGAGTGGCTGGTTATTTCGCTTTCTTAGCCTGTCAGATTGGACGTCTTGCTAGAAAAACAGATTCAAAATAAGGGGCTTAATTTATAGTTATTGGATAACAAAACACTAATAAGTGACTTTATTTTATTCTAACTTATGCAGTCTCGGCTATAGAGCATGGGCCATTTTAGCAAATATTGGACTTCAGAAAATCCCTTCCAAGCTCAATAATTTGGGAAGCTTTGTGACGCTGAGGATCCATTCAACCACAGAGGCAGACCAGCAATTTTTGTTGCACACAAAACATCTCAAGTGGATTTATTCAAATGAAGAGCATCTAGATGTTTTGCTTTTCAAGTTTTTTTTTGGTTAAAAAGTCAAACTGTGCTGCAGGGTCCCTCGCTGTCCTCACTGTCCCACAGTCCCCCCCCGTCCACGGCTGGTCCATAGGTCCCTCGCTGCTGAGCAGGCGCAGGCCTGAGGACGGAAAGACACAAAGGTTGGTTTAGCTTCACTCTCATCATCGTAAATTTGAAGTGTTTCTCTTCCTGGACGGAATGATACAACAAACAATATAACATAAAACCAAATGATTGTTGTGACCTCATCCATACATGCAAGGTGTGAAGTGTTTTAAAATATGGTCAGATCCAGAAAATCAACTGAGAATTTTTTTTTATTGACCATTTTAACTGGTAAAATAGAAAAACTATCCATCCAGAATGATGCCAGAAGCAGCAACGCGGCGCATGTTGCCAATCTACAATTTATTTTAACATTAATATATTAGCATAAATTATTTATATATCGCTTGCTGGAGAGATTCGACATTAAAACATGTGCACACACCTTTGCATTATGAAATAAAAGTTCAAATACAATCAGTAATTTTATTTTTTTATCTATAAGACCGAAGGCCGTGATGAGCAGTTCAACGTCCATGTGAAGCCAATGCATCGTTTACTACTGAGGTCACCTCAGGTTTTCCCTGCTGGGAGCGAAAGCTTGGAAGTAGTTCCTCGCTGAAGCTGGAGCTGGAACGAACCCAGCAGGTCTGTTGTCCCTCTCTGGGGCGGAATCGGCCTGATCCAGACGGTCGTTCACATTTAAAGGAACAGAGGAAGAGCATCAGAGGGCACATTACGTCAATATGCTTTGATCTGATCTAGAACACAAAAATAAGTGTTGAGATTTTTTTTAAACTGTTTTATAAATGCATCGATTCTTGAAAGCTAATCTGATTTTGTTTGCGGTTATATCTTCTGGCCACACGGGGGAGCCAAACTCAACACAATCTCCATTTCTTCTTCTTGCATCGTGGGGCGTTGGGGATTGGGTTTAGGGGGGGTGTACCGTGAACACACACATTTGTCATTCTAGTTTCACGAATATTGCATCGACTTCTGTTCATTTATAATTTATTTGGACCCTTGCACTAAAAACCTCAACTCAATTCAAACCTTAGCCTTAAAACTTAACTCACCCAAAAGCAGCATTTTAACAGCAGTCGCTCCTCACTACCTAGCATTTGTTAGGAAAATGGTCCTTATATGGTATCAAAAACAAGACCACACATTACACAAACACCCACACAGTCATGTTTATGTATCTTGTGGGGGCTTTACATTGACTTCAAGTTATTTTCTACAACCTAATCATCACATGCCTCACTCTGACCAAAAGTCAATTCACACCTTAACCCTAAACCTAACCTCTAACTCAAAAACAGCGTTTTCCCTCATGGAGACCAAAAAAATGTCCCCACAACCCCACATTGTAGACAGACCTAGGTCCCCACAAGGATATAAGAACCTGGTTCACACACACACACACATACCTAAGTCCAATTTAGAAAGACCAAATAAGCTAACATGCATGTTTTCCCCGTCCCAGGGTGTTTCTTAAAGTATTCCCAGTCCTCGGGACTCGCTGTCCATCATGTTTTTGAAAAGCACCTGCTCTAACGCCTAAGTGACACGATTCAATCAGCTTACTACATCTCGTTGGTTGTACTTGTGACAGTGCAATGACAATATAGTTGAATTCTATTCTATTGGCGTAAAGTTCAGCAGAGGTCCTTTTAGAGACCATGCAATTTCATTACATGTGGAGAAGCAGGGAAACATCTCAAATGTGCGAGATGGTGGATCCCGAGGATCAAGGTTGAGCTACAAAGTTTTTGCATAGTTAAAATCCACTTCAATGGCCTCCTTTTATTCCCAGCTGTGGGACTTTTTATAGATAAAGTGCAAAAATAGTCATATACAGAGAATTCTCTGAATTTTGTCACGTTATAACCATAAGCATTGGTGTTATTTCTTGAAATTTTATGTGTTAGACACACACAACAGAGCCAAAAGTGGAATGATTTTGATCAAAGCATACTCGTATCTTAGAATGACCAAGTCCAGAACTCTTAATTGAGGATCAGCAACAAGATATGAAAATGAAAACATTCTACAGCTAAAGGTCCTTCACCAACGCAGACGTTGGATCCAAACAAGCAAAATGTTGAAGTACCTGCTTGGATGGATCGTCCCAGATGGGCCTGAAGGCACTTTTCAGATGTGGAGGAGGCGACCCTTTCCTCAGGCTGACCAATCTCTTCCCAAAGGAGCTGATGAGGCACGGTGTCGGTCCGTCCACATACGGCCCTGCGGGGCTCCTAAGAGGAGGGTGAGGGGTGAATCTGGGAATCTGCCACCTCACACACACAGTTCTGCCTCTGGTTTCCGGCGCCGGATACTCCTGGCTGAATGAGGGCTTCAGCAGCACCGGCACCTGGCTGTCCTCCTCGTCTTCGTCGTCCTCCCCGCTGTTGGTGTCCATCGCCTCCCTCCGCAGGGTGCCGTCCGGGCTGCAGGAGGTGACGGAGGAGTAGTCAAAGGCGGAGGTGTCGTCCGTCTCGCTGTTTGCGCGCGTCGTCTCCGGGTCGTTGGTGGATTTCACCGTGGGCTGGCTGAAGGTGCCCTGACCCGAGTCGCTGTTTTCTCCCCATCCTGCGGCGTCTGGAGCGAGCAGAGAGCAGCACGCGTGACCGCAGTGGCAGACTGGCTGCCTCAGGGCGGCCCGGTCTCTCAGGAAGCCCTTCCTCCTCACCGGGCTGCAGGACCAGCACTCCAGGCGCATGGAGTGACCGCCGTCCACCCCGTTGGTGAGGGGAGCAGCCGGCTGGACGTCTCTGAGACAAAAAGACCGTCAGCAGGGAAATCCCACTTTTGGACGCCAATTTGAATCGTCCAGATCTCCGAGCTGCTGCAACAACGCCGAGGTCTACATACCTCTGAGCAGCAGAGCTGGACTCCGCTCTCATCTGCTGGCTCCTCGTGCAGCAGCTTCCAGAGGACGCAGCGGCTGCAGCATCACAGGGGGCGCTGTTCACGTCAGGAACGAATCTCTCAGCATCAAATCATAACTAACATTTAAAGATTTAAGTTCAAAAGTGAAATCTAATGAATGAAAGACATGACTGTTGCATACTAAATGTGAGAAACACAATGAAAATGGGCTGCAGACACTGTAAAAATGAGAATCTGGTGCTAAAGTTTAAACTTTCTCTATTCACATGGGGTCAAACTTACAGAATGAATAGTATTTGATTAAATATGCAGAATTCATCCAGGCAAAATTGGTAGAATGAACTGAAATTAGTTGGATTCCTGACATGAACCTAGCCTTGGTTTGTAATTCATACTGTTACAAATGAAATGACGTCAAAACCACTGGAGAAGTTAGATTTGTCATCTCCAAATCCAGTTTTAAAGTGCATTTGGACTCAATGTCCAGCTGTAGCTCCCTGTTTCAACCATCTGACCCAACTTAATATGAAAGGGAATCGGTCAAGAGGCTCAAGATCAATCCTGGAATCACCAAAGCTCCAGTCTGTCATGGACTGGAAGTGTTTCTGTCCACAGTGGAGGTAGCTTAACATCACCCACTGAGCCACTTGGTCTCACAGTTGGAAGTTAAATGTTGGAGGATTCAAAATAACTCCACACTAAATTCAGGCTGGAGCACCAAGTTTTGTTGTATGGCGCATCATCATTCCACCGCAGAAAAAATGGCCCAAAAACATCAGCAAAAGCCCCAAATAAAGATCATATAAACTTTTCAACAGAACTGCGCAAAAACGTTGGGATAGCTTCTGTCCTGCAAATCACTCTCCGGTTGTACTTCCTCACCTTTGCCCAGCTTCCTCGTCTTCCTCCCATCGAACATCCTCCTCCAAGGTCACGTGACAGCGGGACAAGACGCTCCTCAGAGCTCTCTCAGACCCCAACAACAGGCTGCAGTCGGGATGCTCCTTACCGGTCCACTGCAGCAGGTTCTTCAACGGGAATACAAGGAAATATTGCAAGTTAAGCCAGTTGTAATATAGTTGACATTTTACGCATTGCTGTTAGTACATTAGCTGGCAAAAATCCTTTCCGTGTTCATATTACAACCCCAAACTCGCGTATTCTGAATTCTGGGGCTGACTTTGATTTTACTCTTTTGTTTCTTTTATAAAATCCGGTGAAATCCATGAATAGGATCTGTCGAGTGCAGATAATACAGGGGGTCTGTTGGTTTCAGCGAGCCAAATTTAAGGCTTTTTAAGACCTTTTCAATGTCGGCCTGAAGGAAATTTAAGACCGAAAAACCTGTAAATATGAGGGGAGATTGAGAGATCATGCTGACTCACGTTGGCTGGGAACAAAAGTGAGGCAGTGGCAAAAACAAATATTGTCCAACCAAGTGATAATACACTTACCTAAGAGAGATGCAAAAAAGCCTGCTAAATAGCTAGCAGAGGTTTGCTAGCAGCTAGTTCCCGCCGCCTCAAGACACTGAAGATGTCGGCACAAGCCTCAAATTACTGCCACAATCAACAAAACTACATAAGAGATTAAATAGTCCAGCCACAGCAAAATTTGAGACTTGTGTTTAGCATATTTAAGGCTAACTTACGGTTTTTAAAATGAATTTGGCATTTTTAAGGCCTTAATACTTAGCTGCATCACTTTAAGGCTTTTTAAGACTCTAAGGAGGCACAAACATCCTGTACTAGTCTTGCCACTAAGAAACGCACTTTTTAAAGAAAGTCAGATGAAGTCACTTTACAGACGATGCTGCGGACGGCTGTCCTCATATCAGACCAGAACTGAACCTTGTAGCCTGTTTGCAAAACACTAGCTAAATTAAAATTGCACACCCCTCTCAAAAGTAAAACACGGTGGTGGCAGCGTCATGGTGTGGGGGATACTTTTCTCTCAGCATTTCCACAATGTATTGACTCATGGGGGCTGAACAGAATTGCATGCCACACGTCTCTGAATTTGCATTGTAATATTTTCATAGAAAAGCAGAGCACCTTCAGTCAGAGGCTTTGTTTTTCAAATTCGTTGTAATACAGACCGCTACAGGAGATGCCCACATCTACAATAACTCTTTGGTTGGTCTTGAATGAATATGAGTCACGGCGATATTTAATTTCCCTTTCAGCACAATGTTGTGTTGATCTATTACATTTGGACTCTCACTAACTCACCTGAATGTGACTCAGGTAGCTGTGAATCCTAGCAACAGGAGCCAACAGCAAAGACAGCAGTTTTATTTCGTCTCTCTCCATCTGGCCGCTCTGTGGGAACGACCAGAAAGTTGCCATCGGCGACCATGTCCTCCCAGTTGTGACGTACTGGTGTACGGTCAGCACGTTGTCACGTGTTACCTACCTGTGTTCGGAGGCCTTTCCCTTGCTGATTCAGCCGGTTGAACTCGAGTGAGAGGAACGACGCCAAGGTCGTCGTGTATCCGAGGTACATATCTGAAAAAGCTGTCTGGACAACCAAAGTCAAAGTCAGCAGCAGCGATGACGGACCAAAATGTCTGGAAGTGACTTAAAAAGAGGGAAGATCTCACGTCGTTTTGGCCGATGAGCTGCACCAGGATGTCGCCGACCAGAGACTTCCAGTGTTCGGCGGATAACCTCTCCTGCAGGGTGTTCCTGAAGAGCACGTGTCGCTGCAGGAGCTGCTCCACGCACCTCACATACGTCTGACTGGGTCACACGACAGAGGGAAACCTCTCTGACTCTTCATGATCTCAGTCACACAAAGCGGCGACTTTCTCTCCGGTTTTAACACAGTTCTAACCGAGGCGACACTCACTGCGGCTCTACGGTCGTCTGGTGAGCTGGCGGCGTTTTGTACTTGTCGTACAGCTGGTTCAGGGTCGACACGTATTCCCACTCGGAGTGCAGGAGCTGCATGGCCACCTGATGTCGAGCATCTGCACAACAAGAAATGGAAGTCTGTCCTCAGGTTTCCTGGTGTTGGAATATTTTATTTTCATTATTCATGGTTCAGATGATTCACTTTGGAAGCTGAACTTCCAGTCTGCACAGAGGCCGTATGTGAAACTCAAAGGCGCCCTGAGGGCTAAAGCTGTTTGGCCAGCAGAGGGAGCTCAAGAACGCTTGGTTTCTCACACATGAACTACAACTTGAAAAGAAAAATGTGTCGTTTACCTTTTATGGACCTCAATTTGAAAGAGTAAGGAAAAAATAATAATAATAATAACTAAACTATAAAAAACTAACAAATTGAATGCAACTTTACCAAGAAAAACCTTTGTAGTCTAATTTACAGTAAATGTATGTTGAAAACGAGCTAATGAATGAATAAGCATGAAGTCTCTATTTTTTATTTGTATTTTTTTTCCCCTTTCTTTAGAAGTTTACTAAGATGGGACCCCAAATAAAATCCTGCTCAGGGCTGAATCCAAATGTGTCCCGGCTCTGGTTGAATCCCATTTGGAAAGCTTTTTAAATCCAAAAACAATTGTCTTAATGGGCCGGAACATTGCAGAACCTCGGGGCTGACCTGTCCCTTCGCTCAGCCCGGCCTTCAGGCCCTGAAGGAAGCAGTGAAGGAGCAGCTTCCCTCGGGACAGGCAGGCCGGTGGAGGAGCACAACACTCGCAAACCCCCTGGTCACCGGCTGGCTCTGCTGGATCGCTGGAAGGCGACAGGAGACAGATGGAGAGAGATTTCTCAGCTGGTCTGACGTATTTTTCAGGGATTAAAAATAGCACACGTTTTGCTGCCCGCCGCATTTATCCAACCTGAAAGCATTTAAAAATTTAAAATCCTTCTCTGTGGTCCGATGAGATGAGATGAGATGGCACACAACAAAAATCAAGAACAAGTAAATAAATAATAAATGAAATAAACACAACATTAAATGGCAATTGGTAGTGATAGCTTTAGGGACACACATTGCATATGTGTGTGTACACATGTAATACTTATAATAATGTAATATACAATATAATGCATAATAGATGACAGATATATGATTAGGCCACTCACAATAATCAATAAATCAATTCATCGCATGATAAATTAAAACAAACTCAGTAACTTCCCTTGGCATAATTTATCGTTTTTTTCTCTTTCTGCCAAAAACTAGATGACAAAAGTCTTTTTGGAGGATAATTGAGGATTACTGAGTAATTCATTTTATTTGTTGTTTCTGTTGCTTTATTCATTTATTTTGGAGATTTAAAATCTCTTCCAGTTCCAGTGCTAAATGTTCATTACACTTTAAAGTTTATTGGGGCGTGCCGTGGTGGCGCCGGGGTTTAGCACGCCAAACGTTTGGAGGCCTTAATCCTCGACGCGGACGTCGCGGGTTCGACTCCCGGTTCCGGCGACCTTTTCCGCATGTCTTCCCCCCTCTCCTCGCCCTCTTTCCTGTCTGCCTACTGTCGCAAAACATACGAGTCACTAGCGCCGCAAAAACTCTTCTGAGAAGAAAAAAAAAAGTTTGTTGATGTTTGAGAATGTGTTTTTGCATAATTATTATTATGCCATTACCATTATATTACTTAAAAATCGTCTCACAACAACAATATCATCGTTTATCGCGATAACGTCTGGAACAACTTATCGCCCAGCAAAATTTGTTATCTTGTCAGACGTAAGGAGCCACAACCTTAAAATCAGAATCCTGCTCAAAATGCCTGTTTGGATTTCCGTCCTTCTAAGCCAGAGGAAACATTTCTGGTTTTTTATCTGTCGTACCTTTCTCTTGGTTTGGACGTGAGGCCCTTTCCGTCCGGCTCAGGCCCGGGCCTGTTGCCGTACAGCTGCACAATTTGACTCCTCAGCACTCCAAGTTCCTCCTGTGGGAGGGGAAAAATAAATAAATAAATAAAAAGCCCGGTCACAGTCAAACGTTGATCCCTGTTGCCGTGCGCTGGACGGACGGCTCCGTCCCGCCTCACCCTCAGCGACTCGACCAGCGCCTCCAAGCGGAAAGCTTTTTTCTGACAGCTCCTCCTGTTCTCCTCCATCTCCTCCCTCAGGTGCGAGTCTCCATGCTGGATCTGACCGAGCTCCAGCAGGGCGCTGGCGAAGCCCGTCTTCAGTTCTGTGACCATGCACTGCAACTACGGAGGCACACAGTGAACAACGGCGTGATGCTACAGAGGCTTGATCTTTTCTGAAACGGCTCCTGTTACAACCATAAACTTTCAATGTGTTTTATAAGGCTTTAACCCTTTCATGCATGAATTATGAATTCATGCATATTATCCTGTGCCAGAATTTTTTTTCTTTTTTTTTTTTGTTGATTTTCTTAAGGCATAAAAAAAGGTAGAAAAAGCAATTAGTAAAAAAAATTATTTTTTTAGGTGATCAATTGTAATTTTCTCCAAATACAAAGTTATTTGAAAAATACATCAGTTGTATTGTTCCTTAGGGGTTATCTGATGTCACAATATTTATTTTTTACCTGCAAGAGTCGTCTACAGTAGAAGGAGGTACCGGGTCGGTTGGCATGTTTTTTTTGTCTGTCGGCCATATTGGATTTAACAAAAATAATTTCTTGCCTTTGCTGCTGATAGCTAGTAGTTGATGGTGTATTTTATGATGCATTAGTGTCCACTTCAGTGGTCTGTGTGCATTTATAACATAAAAAGCCACAAGAAGCACAAGAAAATGGCTTTTAGATAGCTGTCCACTGTAGTGACCACTATGCATTTTTTTTTTTTTACATCACACCAAAGTAAAAAAAAAAAAAAAAGCAACAAAACAAACTGCCACATCAGTAAAAACACGGCATCTCCATGTTGAGACATGATGGTTGGTTGCTGTAGTAACCACCACATGACTTTTTTTTTTCCTTTTAATAATGTGACAAAAAAAGACAACTTTTTCAGCCTTCTTTAAGTTAATTCTTGTCATTTTTTTAACAACCAGTGTTTCATTTTTTTTTATTGAGGGTTTAAAATCAAGATAAACAATTGAAAAAAAAAAATGAAGCTACAATCCAACGATCTTTTCACGCTGGAGAGGCTTTATCTGCTGCCACTAGTAAAATGCATCGGTGGAAGGATGTGGCGTCTCTTTAAATACACCGAGCTCGGCGGATGACGGGAAATTTACCTTTGAGATTTCAGAGACGAGCTCTGCCGCTTGAGGCTTCATGACCTTTGCAGAGAGAGAGAGACACACAAAAACGCCTGTTTGCAAACACGCAGCACAAACCGATGAGCACAAACTGTGCAGCCCGCCTGGCGGCTTCAGGGATGAAAGCCTGCCTAAAACCGCTTCTACTTCAAAAAAGGTGGGATTTTTTGGTCGTTTGTTTTTTTTGCTCCTCGTGTTCTTGTGTTTGTGTTACCTGTTCAGATGTCGCTCCTGCCAGCAGACCCTCTGCTAAGGAAGCGGCGAGCGAGCCAAAAGAGCCGAGCCCCGCGGCGGGGGGGAGCTGCTGCTGGAGCCAAGATCCCTCCTTATAAATCTGCAAACAGAAGGGCGGGCAGAACCCGGAGACATCCATCGAATTCAATTCGATCGCAAAAAAGCCAAACACCTTTGTCGCTTAAACAGGCGTCGGAGCAGAACCCGGCAGAAAGCGTGGTGATGTTTTGGTTGATCAAATCCTATATGTCAGTAATCATATATTATGGGCTGTGACATCACTCAAAACTTTGAAAAACCCTCGTTATAATGTAAACGACACACAACTGTCCAGCTATTCTTAACTAAAGCTTCAAATAAAGATAACCTGCGTTGCAGTAAGAGTTGGAATACACTCGCCTGGCTTGATGTTCTTCCGTTTCAACCCATCCAGTTAGAAGAACGTGCGTTCGGTCCCGGGGTCTTTAGCCGCTTCTGCTTCCGCCCGTTTCCCGCGGCTGCTTTGTGTCGTGCTGCAGCGTTCGGGAGGCTGGTGCAGCTCTTGGTGCCGCGCCGTGTCCCCAGCAGGTCTCCTCCTGAGAGGAGGCAGAGCTTGTGGCCGCCTCAGAGGAAGGATGTAAAAGCACACTGCAAATCAGAGGGCTGGAAGACGTCTGTTGGTTTCTATAATATTCATAATAACAAATTATTCTATGAGGATCTGCTGGATCAGAGGTCTGCAACCTTTACAACCTGCAGAGCCACTTTTACTGTCAGGCCAGCCGAATGAAACTGGTTTAGAGCCGCAGAATGTTGCACGGCGTTTTGACTAAGAAGTTTAGATAGATATTAGAGATACAGGGAATTTGTATAGTTTTAAAGAACCACCATTTTATTTGGGATTTGAAATAAAGGTAAAGATCAAATTTTGCAAAAAAGGGGATGCATCTTTTCTTTCCTTTGGTGGGACAGAAAATAATGAAATTTAAAAAAGCATATAGATTCCAACCGGAAATCTATGTTGAAGATAGATTAAAGAAAAAATTATAATAATTCACACAAAAAAACAGAGAATATTTTAGACTAATTTCAGTCATTTTCTAGGAACAACTTGAAACAAAATCTTCGACTTTGTCCGTTTTCGTCGTTTGGAGCTCTGAGATATTTTTGGGATTTTTTCCAAGAACATTTCTGAGGTTAATCTCAAAATTTCTGAGTTCTGATTCTCTCTTTTTTTTTCTACCTACAAAGGCCCGATACACTGTCGTAAAAATCAGATCTAGAAACAAGATGTTACTGGCTCTCTCAGTGCCAGTCTTTGTGGGAAATTCAAAGCAAATATTGCTGCGAACCTAAAAAGCTACATTTATTATTAAATATAAAATAAAAAATATCAGCTATCTTTTTTTTATTTTTCTTTAGCCAAAGTTATTAAGAGCCATAGGGAGGGTCCAAAGAGCCACTTGTGGCTCCGGGGCCGCAGGCTGCAGACCCCTGATGGGTCTGGAAACCATTTGTCAGACAATACGGTGCTTTGCAAAAGCTTTATTTCTGTTGCACTTTTCCACATGTTCTTACTTTACGGTTACAAACTTAAATGCCTTTTGGGGGGAGTTCATATGTAGGAAAACACAAAGTAGAGAATATTTGTGATGTGGAAGTAAAAGGATGTAGGGTTATTATTGAAATTAGGTCTGGGCTTTGACTGGACCACTCCATAAAATGAATTTAATTTGATCTAAAATCATTCCATTACCGGCTGCCGAGCCTGCAAACTAGCTGCCAATCTCAGCGCGGTAGACGGCCGTCCTTGCGTTGACTGGAATATTTAGCATGCTTGGTGGAAAAGTGGCGGCTGATGTATTCTTTAAAAAACAGCGACCGTTTCTTCACAGATAAGGCATACAGCTTTTGACCGGACTTCAGCGAAAAGGTATTTAGTTGTCCATTCCTTATTGAACACTCGACACTCACTGTCAACTTTCCTTCTCTTTGGCCCACTCATTTTTGCAGCGTTCACAGCAGCAGCTCCACAAAATCAAGTCATGTGCCACGGCGCCTAAAGCGCCCCCTGGTGGAGCACCAGGCATTACAGCACTAGACCAAATGAATGAGTCATGATTATGATATGATTTGATTTGAGCAATTCTGCACCAATCTTCGGCGGGCCAGATTAAAAAGACCAACGGGCCGGATGTGGCCCGGGGGCCGCAGTTCGCCCACCCCTGGACTAGGGGGCACCAGAGTAAAGAGGCTCAATACAAGTACACGCATGATTTTCCCCTTTACTTCACAGCTATAGGCTGGAACCCTGCTGACGTTTTGTCACATTAATTAAAGGGATGTGAATACTTTTGCAAGGAGTTCATATTTCTTACGATTGATGTAAAATGTGACAAAACATAACTCTATAGTTGTGAACGGCGAACACACAAATATGAAAACAAATTTATATTGTGGACGCAGAGTGCTTTTAAAGTAAAAATATTCCCACTCTGTTTTAATAGTTGGTATCGTACAGGATGTTCCTCTTTTTTATTATTATTATTATTTTTTTTACATTTCTACTGGACGATAAATATAAAATTTAGGCAGGTTGTTCACAATTTTTGTTTTGCAGGGGAGCCCAAAGTCGGTCCTGGAGGGCCGGCATCCTGCATGTTTTAGTTCTCTCCCTGGTGGTAATAACAACCTTTTCAGCAAGTCAATGTTCTTCTTAGGCCTTATAATGAGCCATCATTGGATCCAGGTGCGTGAAACCAGGGACAGAACTAAAACACGCAGGACGCGTGGAGGACAGACTTTGGGCACCCCTGTAGAGAGACAGTCTTCGAGATTTGTCGTCGTGACTCCGCCCACCCCTGCTTGAGCCAGCGTTGTAAATCGAACGCCACTGCGGTCTGCCGCGCTGCGGTGGGAGGAGTTAAGAGTCAGCTCTTGAATCTGATTGGACGACAGCTTTGTGGCGTTTTAAAATCGCAGCACTTTGAACTGGCTGTCAAAACACCGAGCACGGAGAGAGCGAAGTAGGTGGAGAATAAATACATTTAATATATATATGTATGTGTACATTTAGATCTTAAAAAAAACTGTAGAACTGCTTACTGTTAAGGGCTGTTGTATGAATAATTATTTTAGTAACTGAATTTAAACTTAAAAAAAAAAAAAAGAGGTAGGAGTGATAGCTGACGTTAGCACGTGATAAATAGCACCGTCTGGCGTTTTATTAGAACTTTAAAAAACCTTTTAAATATTTCAGGATAAAGTAGCTGTAACATGCCTGACTCTGTGAAACCTACTGTGATGTTGTTGTTTTAATTGACCCAGGCTTCGCTCTCGGGCGTCTGAAGACATGAGAAGGATCGTGTTTGACTCTTCCTCTGATGAAGATGTGGAAGAAGAGCAGCTGACGCCGCTCCACATCAGCTGGTAAACGGAGCAAAACACGCAAAATTATCCACCCCTCTAAAACTCCGTGTTACGGCCACAACTTTCAATGCGTTTTCATTAATTTTGTCATTGACACAATTATTTTTTATTTTTTTATTTTTTAAACATTATCTTGTAATATTTTTGACTGGGTTCCAGGTTACCTCTGTCCATAGTTGAGTGCTCACAGTACCTCGGAATATGTGCGCTGCCAGGTAAAATCATGTTCATCTGACAGGTCTGTTTTAGGACAAAGACATTTGTTTTTTGTTATAATATATTTCTTCTTATTCCAGGTTGCAGGTATCGAGATGTTCGCAGGTCCCTGCAGAGAGATGTTGGTAAGACAGTTTTTGAGGAATCTTTTCTCAGCCATGAATTACTCAGATCAGACATTAAAGCTGTCTGATCTGCTTGTATGTAGAGTATGTAGAAAGTTACATACTTTCTACTTTACATAGAAAGTATGTAACTTTCTATGTAAATATGTTTGGGTTTTTATTACATATTTGAACTATTACCATGTATATGAGACAGATAATCTGTGAAAAGATCCATCTCCTCCACATCCATCTCCTCCACCTCCTTTCTGTTGTCTGAAGAAATGCACTGCTCCAAAGACACCCAATCAGAGCCAAGAGGAAGGCTGTCAATCAACCTTGTGAGAATGCTCCTAAACAACTCACAATAACAGTCCCCCTGCAAATCTCATACTATGCTGTCAACACATGGTGATGGTTTCAACAATTGCGTCAAAAACATATTTTTATAAAAGTTAAATACTGCATTCAGTAATGCGTGTTATGCTGTTATTCTATTGATGGGCATCGCAACTTTTAATCTTTGAACTCGGTAGTGGAAAATGCCAAATTTGTCTAAAAAGAACTCTCATTCCGTCCTGTTGCCAGACGAGCTGAAGAACCAGGGGGTGCAGAACGTGTTCGTCTTCTGCACAAGAGGGGAACTGAGCAAGTACAGGGTCCCGTCCCTCCTGGAGGTCTACGACCAACACGGCTTCACGGTGCACCACGCACCGTTCCCCGACGGAGACGTCCCCGAGCTGGAGCAGTGCTGCCAGATCCTGACCGAGCTGCAGGTCTGCCTCGAGAGGAACAGGAAGACGGTGGTCCAGTGAGTGGAGTCAACACACACACACTTGCATCACGGATGTCTTTGAAATGTTGAGTGGAAAAGATCTCCAAATGCTGAAGTTTGTTCACTTGCCTCTCTGAGACTCGATGAGTAGCTTGGAAAGGTAAAGCTCGTCCAAATCCGTTGCGTTGCATTTAAAAATGCGAGAAAATGTATAATATGGCATGAAAACCTTCTCAGGAGCCCAACAACTTGTGGATTAACTTGTGGGTTCTCCAGGGAATGGAAAGGTTTGTGTGTTTTACTGCTTTCCCACAATTATTTAACATCTCGTTGATGAAAGGCAATCTTTGGGAAAAATGAAAACTCAACAAATGACCCAGGAAAATGTGACTTAATTAAATGAACAAAAATAATTTCTAGGCAGCAGCAGTTGAATTTACACAGCACCTCTCGCAAATAAAAAATCACAGACGGGAGCATAAAAATTTAATATTGAATGAAAACATAAAGTGAAAGGAAAAATTTTTTGAATACAATTGAAGCAAATTTAGAATATTTAAAAAAGGATCTTAAGGAATAGCATTGTTGGATTTAAAATAAATAAATAAATACTCGACTAAAACTCTCACAAGCAAATGAAGCTCGTCTGAGTCGATTTGCATCGATCCGGAAAGTTCTGCCGTTCTTGGAACAACCATCCGATTTTGGTTTGAAGTCTTGGAGGATTCAACAGTTCAGAGATTTCAGAAGGCGTCTGATTATGAAGGAACCTGAACGTTGGAGTCAGGGTTTTGAAATGGATGAATTCATAAGTAAACGGTGAAAAGACAGGAGGGAGGTCAGTTCCTCTCGGTGTTTTTCGTTTAAATGTTTTTTGCTGATGCATCATAATATCTTAAATCAGAGGAAATGAAAGCCTTGTATTTTTTTTTTTTTTAAAACCCAACCTTTTATAGTTTGGAAATATTTCTGCAAGTAAAGGCCTTCTGGTCACCATAGAAACCACAACAAAGCGTTCTGCCTGTACGGTTTGAAGTTCTGAACTGACTTTGCCTTTTCCTTTCCTCCTGCAGCTGCTACGGAGGCCTGGGGCGATCTGCTTTAAGTGAGGACGGTCTGCTTTCACGTGACGACGCTCTCGTTTTGGTCTTTCTCTGACTCGCAGCATTTGTTTCCCACTCAGTCGCCGCCTGCCTGCTGCTCCAGCTCTCGGTGACGATGACGGCCGACAAAGCCATCGAGATCCTCAGAGAGCACAGAGGAGTTGGAGCGATACAAACGGTGAAGGTGAGGTCGGATAGAAGTGGTTTTTTTTGTTGTTTTTGTTTTTCTTTTAATGAATAAGATATTCAGCACTCAATCTCAGCACTTTTTTTTTTTTTTTTTTTTTCGCAGCAATACAATTTTCTTCACGAGTTTCGGGAGAAGTATACCGCCTACAAAGAGAGCAGAGAGGCTGCCCCAGAGAGATCGGTGTCTCGGTGATTCTGGAGAGAATAATCTCTAAACATTTGCATTCGTTTCTCTTTGCTAGCGATTTACTCTCCAAGAGCTGCACTTTAAAAAAAAAAAAAAAAAAAAAAATTGTATCACTTCCTTCGAGCTTTTAAATAAGCCTAAAGGTTTGGGTAGCGGAGCACAACTCAGCTTAATAAAATCTTAAAAAATATAAGCCTGTGTTTAAGCATTAAAAAAAGTTGAGGAGATATGTACATGTTCTGTGTTAAAATCATTTTAAAAAAATCCACTGCACAAGAAAAAATAAAATAAAAATAAATAAACTTTGCAGAAAATTTAAGTGTTTTGGTTTTATTTCAAATTATTTTCCCAAATGTGACACGATTAGATATAATCCATAAAACTGTCACTGAGCGAAGATGATTGACTGGTGCAAAATGAAAGACATTGCTCTGACCAGTGGAAGCTTGAGCTAAATGACTTTTATTGAACTAATGAAGTTTGATGATGGAGATGCAGGAGTGCTTGATGTCACAGAAAATTATATAAAAATCCAGAAAACAATAAATAGACCAGAGATGCTAACAACGTGGAGACTATTTGTGTTCAAATCAAGCAAAAACAGAACATCAAAAGTACGATTCAACAGTATGGCACATCAGCAGTTTGCTACTGAAGCTCTAAAATAAACGTCGAATACATCGCTGTCAGTCGGCCTTTCACTTAACTTACAGCTACAAGGGAAAATTTACAGAAAATAAAAAAAACATGATTCCCTCTGGATTTAAATGGATGCAACTAAATATTGGACAGGTAGAGCACGGTAGATTTTAAATATTGAAACAATTCATTGAAAAAAAAAAACTTGATAAGACCGTGTGCATGTTATGTTTCACTACAAGATTACACTCGTCTTTTATTCCTTCAGTCCATCTTTAGTCTGAACAGACTGAACCGTCTGCAGCTAAGATCTTTGAGATAAACTACCTGGTCAGAGTACATCAGCTGTAAAAAATGAACAAAAAAAACAAACAAAACCCTAAAGCAGATCAACACATGGTTTAGATTCACACACACAAACCTCAAATCCTAATCTGTAAACACTTGAAAGCAGGGAGCAAAGATGGAAAACTATTTTTATTTAAATCTCAAGCAAAAACCCCCAAAAAACTGTAAAAAAAAAAAAAAAAGAGGAAAACAATGAACTTGTCCGTTGAAATTTGTCCGTATTTCCAGATTATTTTTTTAAGTTGTAGTGCTTTGACGGAAACGCTGCGACCAAGATAGTCTTTAAAGAGGTTAGAAGTTTCCAGAATGACTCTCTGCACTGTGTGTGTTTGTCGGGGGGGATCATCCACTTGAAATGACGGCTCGTGTTGCTCATCAGTGGTCTCCAGCAGGTCCAGTGTTCCAGCACTTGGATCATAGTGTCTGGTCATCTACTGTACGGCCTGGTCCGTTTCCCTCCTCGTCTTTAGGAGCTCACCAGAACATAGATCATTCTGGAAGAGACAGATTAGGATTACGATCGGGTTCACTCACAGTCGCCTGGGTCCTAATGACCACAGCCAGTAAGATTATGTAACACCTTCAACATTTGTGACTGACAAAATAAAAAACGACTCGGGGTGTTGCCACAATTTCAATATATCTACTGGAAATTTGCAGTTTTGACATAAACAAATTGAGGAAAATACACCGTGTTCCAAATTATTATGCAAGTGATATTTTCTCAGATTTTCTTAAATGGTCAATGCAAATGATGATCAGTATAATTTAAGTCATGAACTATTACAGTATAAATCTAATTTTACTGAACAAAGCTCCCCATGAGAACAGTATTTATTTCAAAAATAAAAAACTCAAAATGCAAAATGTTCCACATTATTATGCACAGCAGATTTTCTAAACATTTTATGGATTATAAAGAACTGCAGAAGGTCATTCTTTGAATGTGCAGCATTAAGTGGTCACATGTACTAAAATCAAAAGCTATTTCAATCAAAAACATCTTAACAGACAGAGTTACATGTTAACATAGGAGCCCTGCTTTAATATCACCATTGAACTTGTGAGTTTGTGGAAAGTTTCTGCTTGAATTTCTTTGCAGGATGTCAGAAAACCTTCCCAGAGCTGCTGTTTTGATATGAACTGCATTCCACCCTCAAATCTTCTGCTTGAGGAAACTCCAAAGGTTCTCAATAGGGTTGAGGTCAGAGGTCAGAGGAGGATGGTGACCACACCATGAGTTTCTCCCCTCTTTCATGCCTATAGCAGCCAATGACACAGTTGTATTCCTTACAGCATTCATTGTCATGCATGAAGATGATTTTGCTACTGAAGGTACGGCTCTTCTTCTTGAACCATGAAAGAAAATGATCAGTCAGAAAGTCCATATACTTTGCTGAGGTCATTTTCACACCTTCATTGACTCTGAAGGGGTCGATCAGCTCTCTCTCTCTCCCCATGACTTCGGCCCAAAGCATGACTCCACCACCTCCTTGCTGATGTCACAGCCGTGTTGGGATGTGGTGGCCATCCACCACCGATCCACTACTGCATCCATCTGGACCATCCAGGGTTGCACAGCAGTCATCAGTGAACAAGTCTGTTTGAAAATTAATCTTCATGTACGGCTGGGTCCACTGCCACCGTTTCTGCTTGTGAGCTCTGGTTAGGGGCCGAATAGTAGCTTCATGCACCACAAGCCTCTGGAGGATCCTCCGCTTTGAGGTTCCAGAGGCTCCAGCAGCTTCAAATAACTGTTTGCTGCTTTGTAAGGACATTTTAACAGCTGCTCTCTTAATCCGATGAATTTGTCTAACAGAAATCTTCCTCATTTTGCCTTTATCTGTACAAACCCATCTTTGTTCTGAATCAGCCACAAATCTCTTCACAGTACGATAACGCTTCAGTTTTTGTTAAATATCTAATGTTTTCATACCTTGTCATACGGCACTACACTATCTGATAATTTTCTTCAGCAGAGATCCTTTCTCTTTCCCATATTGCTTGAAACCTGTGGCCTGCTTGATAATATGGAACATCCTTCTTAAGTAGATTTCCTTTAATTGAGTTCACCAGACAAACTAATCAACCCAGCTCTCTGAAATTAATTATGATTCAAAGAGCCCTGACACACACTACCATCTATAAATTTAATAGCACAACGAAAAATGTAATCTTTATGACACTTAAATCCAATTTGCATAATAATTTGGAACACGGTGTACACATTTTCTTACTGCTGTACTGGAAGTGTTTCTGTTACAATCATGCAACATCAACTTTCTTTTTGACATATTACAAATCTAAAACTTTAATTAAAAAAAAATAAAATATGCCTCTTCGGTATTCAATTAAATTTGATCTGATAGGTCAAGGGTAGCAACCTTTATAGACTAAAGAGCCATTTTGCTCTCAGGAAATACAAATAAAACTCATTTAAAGCTGCAAATGTCACATGAGTGAAAATAAAATACAACTTTTTAGACAAATATCTCCTTTGGGAAATTTCTTGCAATCTTTATAGAACAAGCATTTTATGTCTATTTTTGGGTTTTAAAATAGTCTTTTTTCTTTTAAAGGTCAAGGAAAACAGGTCTAATAACATATTAATGGGAATTTTAGTGTCTGTCGTTCTTTGTGAAAATTCAGTGCAAATATTGCAGGAGAATTTTTAAAAACCTTAAAATTGCTATATCTGTATTTAAAAACATTAACTGGCTCCTTTTCAGCCAAAGTTATTCAGAGCCAGTTGTGACTCCGGAGCCGCGGGTTGCAGAGCCGTGTGTTCGACCAATGCAGAGAGCTGCAGTACTGCTAAATGAAGCGAAAGACAAAACGTTCACTGATGCTGCACATCCAATCCGCCTTAGCTTGAGCTGTTTTGGAAAGAAGAATGGGCAGAACCTTCAATGTCTAGATGTGTGAAACCAATAGACTTTATCACATAAGACTCCAATGAAACACACAGGAGTTTGTTGTGACAAAATGGGAAAAGCTTTAAAAAGTGTGAATGTTTTCAAGGTACTGCATGATTTTCAAAGTGAGACAAATAGTAGAAAAAGCCGTGTACCCATAGAGATAGTAGAAGAATGAGAGGAGGTAGAAAGCCAGTTTGCACCAGCCTTCTTTTTGACAATAGGCCAGGATGTCGGCATTCATGATGGTAGTCGGGTCATAGAGTCCTGGACAGCTCATCACGGGTCTGCTCGTATACCTGTGGCACAGCAAAAATATTAATAAAAAACAAATAAATCTGTTCATCACAAGCAAAGCAGAGGATTCCTGCTCCGGTGGTCAGCCGGTTGCTCGGTTACCCACCTCCAGACGTGATAAGCCAGCAGCGGTAAGTTGAGGAAGAGGGTGAGCCACTCGGCCGCACACAGAAACATCACGCAGAAAAAGAAATGGATGAGATACTCTGGCAGCACCAGCTGAAACAGACCAGAGGAGAGGAGACGTTAAAGCACAGGTACAGCCGGTCGGCTCAAAACGAGACGTTTAGGAAGCCGAGAGTCAAGAGGACGACATGGGAGGATGCTGCAGCTAACTGAAGAAAACCAATCGTCTTTAGCAAAGACTGAGGTGTTCTCACTCAGATGTCTAAAACAAAAAAAAATAAAAAGGTGACATCATTCATAAAAAGGAGTGAAAGACAAATACTAAGCTTTAGTGTAATGCATTAGATTGTATGGTTACAATGCATGTAGCCAAGGTGACAGCAGGCTTCAGACGTCATATTTAACCAAATCACAGGGTGAAAAATCAAGAACTACCACTTGCAAATTCGATAATTCCACAGTATACTCTGGATTAAAAGAAAAATAATCTGATTTTCAATATTTAAATTAAAAACCACAAAGAAGCTCATCTGCTGCCATTTAAACGGCAGCAGATGGAAGTTCCTCCCTGACTTACAGCTTAGGGGTGGGCATTTATTGTATCGTTTATCGTGATACATTTCTTGTGATAAGAATTTTGATTTATTGTCACAGTAAAATTCAAATTAGTGATGTTTATAACCCCTAAAACTGTCTGAATAGTTAGTTTTTACTATTTTCGCCAATGTTTATACAAAAAGAGCATCAATACACTTTTAAATATGACTTAATGCAGCTGCTATGAGCAGTTTATTGATACAGACCACATTTTATTTATATATATATATAACTGTTATCCTATAGTGGTGTATTACATATGGGGATGTTTTTCATTAGCAGTATTTTTGTTTGTGGGGATATGATTGGTGTACCATTCAGTCATAGCCATACCATTACCTAAAAAATAATTAATAAATAGTTATCACTTTTATTGTTATCACAACATTACTACAAAATATCGTGATAAAACTTTAAGTCTCATTTCGCCAGCTTCAGCAAAAACATGAGCGGCGTTTCAGAGTTTAGAGATCGATTCTTGCAAGTGGACCAAAGAGATTTATTTCCCACCCTGGTTCCGTGACATGCATCACCATGTGCGTCTAAACTAAACGACGACGCTTGCTCGGGACAAGGTTGGTGCATCCGAACATCGACGTGTCTGCAGTGACGACAAATCTGCGCATCGTCCCACTTTGCGACAGCACATCGTTTGAGAACCATGCTGTGAGCGTGAGCGGCGTTGATGCAGCCAGTGTGCCTGAGGTCAGGTCGAGCGTCGGGTTCAGGGGGGCAGATGGAAGCACCACATGGAAGCCATGCATTTGGGGGTTGGGGGGGATAAAAAGAAATACAGCAGGTGGAGCCAAACCAACGGCCCACAGAAGGACAGGTGTGGGGCGTGGGGAATGTGCAGGATCTGCACTGCCCTGCCAAATACGACACAACTGAACAGACGGAGGGGGGGAACGATGACCCCAAACGGGTTCAAACTGGGCTCAAAGCCTGCATACCAGACTATGCAGAACACCATGGGTTACAGGTATGTGGAGCCTGACTTTTTTTCCCCCCTCTACACTAACTCCTCCTCCTGTGGAGAATTTCTAGCCAATCAGAGGTTTTAAATAGTGCTGAGCTGGAGAGAGGTGGGTGGGATTCTGCCGCCATCTGTTCAGAACCACAGGTGATGTAGCTTAGAGCCAACTCTGAGCTCACATACAGCAGCTTACATCGGACAAACAGTGGCTCAAACTGCAACCTCTAATTCATGAGGAAAAGAATACTTTTTTGTGTGTGTGTGTGTATTTTAGTGAAGAATGTGGTTAAGCTGTGACTTGAAAGCCTTGGAAGATCATCCAACCAACTGATTTAAGTCTTTGTCCAACACATGGAGAGTTTACTGAACTACTATCTGTAAAACCATAAGCAAACAAAGGGTTGATTGTAATAGAAATCATGCATGCTTTAAGCATTTGCCAGTCTTTTCAGTTAAAAGCTAACGCTTCATCAATAAGCCATAGCAGCTGAATATTTACACATTCTGCTCTCAGTATGTAGCTTCACTGTCTCACCAAAGGCGACGCGTCAGGAGATCCTTACAACAATCTGCTGGACTAAAGCCGTGTCCAGTCAAAGTATTCATTCCCCTTTGGCTTTGTCACATTTTGTCCCAGTACAGCGACAAAACTTCACCAATAGACCAACGCAATTTAGAAGTAGCATCCATGTTTTTCTCCTTTATTTTTTTTAAGAAAAGACATGGGAAGTGTGGAAGTAGAGGTGGGCATTTATTATATCATTCATCACGATAAATTTCTGATTTATTGATGTCACAATAAATTACAATTAATGACGCTAAAACCCGGCAAAACTGTCCATATTGTCGGGATTATTACCATTTTCTCCACTGCTTGTCCAATGAAAGTATCAATAAATATCACATTTGAAAATATGATTAAATGCAGTTTCGTTCAAGTTGTTTCGTTTAGTGATGAAAATTACACTTCTTTATGTGCCTGGTGTTGTAAAGAAATTAATATTTTCCAAGAGCAGTATTTGTGGGGCTGTAATTGCTGTGTCATGCAGTCGAACAGGGCGTGGCAGCAACAATTACAAGAAAATAGTCGACTCTGTTTGGCTATCTGCAGGTCACACTTTTCTGATTTTTATTTACAAAAAAACAAACAAACTTGCAAACCACGTAGTTTCATTTCACAATTAAACTCTATGCTTAGGTTGTAAGAGGACAAAATGTAAAAACGTTCAAGGGTGTGAATACATTTGGAATAAGTACAATATCAAAGAAAAGTCTGGCAATGTAAAATCTGAGTGTAGAGCCGAGATATCCAACCTAGAGATTAAACTGAATTACTTAAGAATAATACAGTCATCTTTAAAATATAAAAATAAAACAAAAATAAAAAGAGGGGAAAAACTTTATGTTTTCGTCTGATCCAAAACGCAACTCAAGTTAGTTAACTGAAAAGACCTTAGCAAACACTTCACCGTGCAAAATGACAAGACTTCGGACTAAGTTGAACTCAGCGGGCATTTTAAAGACTGGTACAAACCTTTATTGCAATTTTGACTCTCTTAATCTTTTTGACCTTTTCAATTGTCTTTTAGGCATTGAAAAATGAAAAGAAAAAGAAAAGAAAAAAGGGGGGCAAAAGAAGCAGATTGGAAAAAAAACAAAATGAAAACGCGTTAGAGTTGGACAGCCGACAAGGTCACTCAATTAAAATGACAAAAGACAGGCAGGTTATTTAGCATTACAGTGCAGAGAAATGATAGAAAAAAAGAGATATGTGGACAACGGTACAGTTGTAACAGAGAGCATCTGCATGCAGTTGTTTAGACAAGAAAAGCAAGGGCAGACACGCTTACCGGATTTAAAGTGTTACATTGATCTATAGGATTCTTGTAGTCAGTCTTCAGCTCATCAAATGCAATTATCTGGAAATAATGAAGAAATATGTCACATTAATGCTGGCATGATAATATTTATGATATTCCAGTTGAGTGAACAATCCACCAAATTTACACACACAAGAAGAAACTGTGTAAAATCCCTTAAAATGAACTGATTTGTTATTGCAGTAGCATAACAACATTTAATCTCAGCACATTTTTGTCTTCGTGTTAAGAGGTTTTCGTATTAAATAAACTGGTGCCACAACACAATCCCTTTAAAACCATTTGTAAGCCATGACAGCTGTGTTGGCCTGCTAATGCTAAATGTGACAGGGCAGAAGCTAATTTCCTTTAGCTCACCCTCCCACACCTAAATCCTACCTGGAGAGAGGAAGGGTCAAAGATCACTGTGTGCCTCAAAGCTTGTGCAACTTAATAGGAGAGGAGGAGTAGCAATAATTTGGTATAAGACACTTATTTGTGGGGGGTTTTCTATGATAGATTACCAATTCTTGTTTACATAACATTTATTGCAAATGAGTAACAATCGTGGTCTAAAGTTTACAACAGTGTCCAATAAATCCCAAAGCTAAAGCTGGCAAAAAAGGAGAAAGTTAATAAAAATAAGACTTAAAGTTGTTTCAACATTTGACAGTCACACTCTTCCACCCTCTTTACACCAAGTGGCGAGAAAATGGTCACTATGCAGCAGAAGAGCCATAAAGCATTTAGCTTTTCTGGAGTAAATATGTCGAAGTCCTTTAGATTAGCCTGCTAGCTGTTAGCACAATGTAGCCTGACAGGTTAATAGAAGCCCTGTGTGTTTTGAGGACGTCTAATACGAGCATTAACTACGGAAACACCTTAATTCAAAATTATGTGTTAAACCAGCGTCTGTATCGGTGCTAATAGGGTGAGCTTTCCGCCCGAGTCGACACCAGGGTGTGAACCGTTCATTCATTCAGTAGTAGACAGGTTTCTGACGTTAGCGTGCGTCAGTTTCGTTAGCGCTAACGCTATGTCTAGAGTCCTCTCCTGCGTCTTACAGGAGCTGACTCTGACCAGAAAGCGTCACTTCTACGTGCCCACTCGGAAGGCCTTGTTTTCAACCCCGCGTTTGGGTTCCTCGCTACTTCTTCTTCTACACCTGGACAGTCAGGAAAGCAGCCGGTGTAAATGTGTACTTACATGCCAAATAGCGAAAAAGATAAGCGCCGCCGTGAGCAGCAGAGCGAGCATGTAACAAAAGGCCGCGAATGTGAACGCCATTTTTCTACTGTTCTTCTGGTCGGTTCCTCCTGGCTCCGTCAGCGGATGATGCGGGCTTCCTCTTCTTCTTTCCTTTTTTCATGGCGGTTGGCAAACAACTTATAGGTGCATTACCGCCACCTTCCAGATTGGAGTGTGGATCAGATGTTTAACTACTATAATCTCCACATAATACCCGTTCTTCTATTATTACTTTTTAATCCTGTATGTCCAAATCTTATTCTGGATATAATGTCTTCTTCTTTTTTTAATTCTTACATTTTCTTAATTTCCCAACTTCTTCTTGGATACTATAATAAAACCTGGCATTGCCTCCTCTATCCCACTGTTCTTGGCATTTCTTCTTGATATACATTTTTATAATATTCTTGATCTTATTTTTACTAATTTAAATATTTAGATATTGTTTTTTTGCAGCACTCTTAGCAAAACTATCAGCCAACTCACTTCCTACCACACCAATGTGGGCAGGAATAAAAACTAGTTTAACATGTTTATACAAGATCACTATCACGTTTTAACAATATAGCTATCACGTTTTTACAAGACCGCCCGTCCTCCCCCGGACTATGCCAAGTACTTTTTTTCTTCAGTAAACAGCTAGAATACTTTGCAGATGTGCTACTGCCATCGTGTGGGTGTTTCATGTCATGCATAACATGAAAAATCTTTAATTCACTTGATTTACCTTGCTTTTTTAGATTATAATCTCTCAACTTGATACATTACAAACATTATGTATCCTAATAAATAATAATAATAATCTTTTTTTCACCCACATAGTTGCTGGGTTCCACACATACAGTATGTAGTAAATGGTACAAACAATTTGTCAACATTCTTTATAAAATTTCCATTATTTTCCAGCCTATGGTTTTACAGATTTTTTTTTTCTGGAAAATCTCCTGTATAAAACAAGAACTGCCCTCACAGTAGTTCTCTAGAAATCATGAAACAACAAAAGGCTGATATTGACTTGATGTTCAGAGGACAGGGCTTTTTCACAGCTTTGTTGGCATATGGACTAAAACAAATCTGCTCCACCTCTAAACCTCTAACACTTAGATCTGTGAGTAAAAACTGGAATAGCCCACACACTAAACATAGATTTATTAAAACAATTTGTGTACTGATACCTTTATTCCATTTTATTTCTATTGTTTCCCCCCCCCCAATTCAACCTGAGTCTAAAGTTATCTAGAGGCCAAAAACAGTGAAATATCCCTTGTTTGAGTTATGAACTAGTTAGTTCTGAGCTTGTCAAAACCAAAATATTGAGTAAAATTTTAAAATCAAACTGTTTTGTGGCATTTAAATGTAAATATAACATTTTTGCAACCTCTCACTAGGTTTATTATTTGAAAAGGGAAGATGGAAAAAAGTCAAGAAAACACCAGTATTGGTTGTATATTTTCCCCACTTGTAAAGATCTGGATAAAAGTAAATTCCATACTTTTCCATATTGCTAAGATCCCCTTACAAGCATTTTCTTTGGACACTTTTCTAATATTTCCATGTGGTTAGTGACAAGGCAAAAGCAGCTAATCATTTCTGAATAAAACCAGCGTCTCTGAAAAGCAGAGGCGTAGACATCACTGCCAGTTTATTTGGACAACAGGACAGACACAGGTATAGAAATACGTCAAGTTTCACTGATGTCATGAGACAGCTGGTTATCGCAGATGTTTCGGTTTTTAGTAGAAAGGAAAGAAAAATATCACAGGTATTTTGATCAGAGAGGACACTTATTGAGCAAAACTACACATTCGCAGGTTAAGATTCAAAGGGTCGGATTTACAACTGTTCAAACACGTAAGAGAAGCTCAGGAATCCACAGGATACAACCAGAGGCAAGGCTCGAAACCAAAAGTGAGGTTGATTTTGATAACACAGAAGACAGTTTACTACATTTCATTTCCACTTAATATAACAAACATTGAGTATTTTTTTGTTGTAAAGAAACAATAAGCATGTAAAGACTTCAGATAGAGCAGGAATACAGCTCAAATACAGAGGCCTGTACTATGAAAGTCGCCACTGGTTTTCAAGTCGTACTAAATAGGTGGAGTCGGTAACGGTTCGATAAACGGTAAGTCGTGACGCGCGGAGGAAATAAGCACCGTTCCTCCCTGCTGGGTGTGGCGCTGAAAAACCCAAGCGGTCAACCTGAAGTTGTCTCGCTGCTTCATAGTACCGGTTCTGGATGCTTGAGATGTTAAGACGTTGGTTCTGTCTCAAAGGGCAAAGAGGAAACAGTTTGATAGAAATAGTTTACATTCAGTAGAGAAAGCATCGATTTACAGTAGCTGTCCACATTTCTGGCATCTGGACAATTTGGAAAGATAGTCTGGTTGTGTTTTTTTTTTGTTTGTTTTAAGCACATAACATCAAGAAGATCGCACGTTTCAGAGTACGTCACAATGCCGTGACTGGATAATCCCCAGTATATTCCATAAAGTTTTTTTTATAAGAAGTTTAGTGTTGGTAGGTAAAATGACTTTACTCTAATTCTCTCTTGTAGCTTCATCATACAGGCTGACATGAGGCAGGCAGTGTATATCTCATCAGTAGACATATGAATTACCATCAATACAGGAGCAATCAAAGTCTGTTTCTACGCTCTTAGTGTCTAGCTATAAGCAGGTAAAAATAGGATTTGAGTAACAAAAATGTCAAAAGAGAAATTTATTTTAGTGCGACGTGCACTTTTCTAATGTTCACTTTGAGTTTTCCAGGAGATAATAAGGAATTAAGACGAGGCATTGGTGAGCTAGACCGTATGACATCTTTTTGTGGCGAGACAACAGCCTTTCACCCTCCCATTTTTCATTTAATAAAAACTGCTCTCGGGGGACGATGCTGATGAGACGTGGAGCTCGCATGTGCTCATTTAATCTCCTCTCAGGATGTGACCGATATACCGCGGTGGGACGACGCTTTTAATAAGAATCGGAAAACCTCCTGAGCCACGGCTCATTGAGGATTTTCCTCACCGTCGCATGAAAGTAAGTCACTGCAGGATCTGGAATACATTTCTTATTACTAAAAAGATGTTTTTCGGTGTTATTTGGAGCTGCTTATACCGATTGTGTTTTTATTTTATTTTAACAGAACATACATAAACAAAAAGCTCTTTAGAAATCCAGACAGTGTTTGACCAAATAGGCTTGGGTCGGTTTGAGGTGTTTTGGTAAATTTTTTATTTCCCCAAAATATAAAAAATGCAATATTAAACACATTAACATGTTAGAATAACACCTGATATTTATCAGACATTTATTACCAACTTGCAGCTAAACTTTATTGTGCAGAATATTTTACCATTCTGCTCTTTATAGAGTAACACAAGTATACTAAGCTAAAATTAGCTGCATTGAGCCTGCAGTCGGTTTCCTATTAACGATGAAATAATACTTCTAGGCCATGAGAGTGAAATAAGATTTTAGCAATAATTTGGGGAATACCAATGTTGCCGATAGAGGTTTCAGAAACTTCGATTTGTGTCCTGCGATTATCGATTTCATGTTTGTTCCCAGACACAGGGCTTCGAAGGACATGCCAACTTTCACTTCTTAGCGGCTAATAGTTAACTAGTAGAGGTGGAGTTTTTCCCCCGCAGGACTCAAATTGCTTCCACCCAAATGATTTAAGAATGTTGTCAACCAAAAATGATATGAAGACTGTCGATTCAGGGCAACTCCAGAACTACTTCCTTTCCTACTTCAAAATAAAAGTCTGAAAAATACAAGGGCATCACACTTAAAGTGTTTGCCTTCGTTAACAGGAAGAAAGGTTTCTGTAGCGATCTAAAAACAAACCTTTTAAAACCGTGAGCAGCCCACACCTATCGCACAGTGACACATTAAACATTGCGATTCACAACAGATTTTAGAATTTGACAAGAAAATACACAAAATACATAGTTAGCGACTGGCACCAATTATGAGCAGCTGCCACATTTCGGTATGAGGAAGCCATTATGGAGACGTAAACAGCCCAACGTCTAAAATATGAAGCACAACCGGCGTTTCGAGGAGTTACACCATTATTTTATTTAAGGCTGCAACAGCTACAAAGCAAATAAAGTGGCTTTACGTGAGAATTAATCAACATTCAGTATAACAGTAGGAGTTCCAACGCACAATGATAGATGACAAGCTCCGCATAAAGAGAGGGTATTCCAGTAGATTAAAATGGGGGGCAGATATTTACCACCCTGTGTGCACCGTTGTGGTTACTAAAGTTTTGAATGAAAACAATAATAATAATAAAAAAAGGTTTGTGTTTGGAATGTATGTGGAAATACTATACCCTGGTTAGAACCTTTCAAGAAATATGCAGGTCAAAGACATTATCCATCATTCATGTTGAGTTTTTATTTTCTTTAAAGACGAAGAAACGTCATCCATATTGAAACCAACAGGGCTGTGGTGCCTTGCAAAAGTGAAGCTTTGAGCTTTTCCATATAATGTTACGTTATAACCACAATCTGTAATGTATTTTATTGGAGATGCTGTGTGATAGGTCAGGGGTCAGCGACTTTTACAAACCAAACCATTGTTGCTCTTTCTCCTACTGAAGCAAGTATGACATAAAATTTTTTAAAATCATTTTTCCAATAAGATACTATTGTCCTACATAAATTTATGAAATTTGTCTTTGTATTTTAGGTCAACTAAAAACATCCAATTTTTACAAAAAGAGAATGATTTCTGTTTTTAATCGAATGTTCAATATTTTTGGAAGCATCAGAAAAAAACTTAACAAAAACACATTTCTTTAAAAATGACTTCTTGTACGATTGGTGTCACTCTGTTGCAGAAACTGTATGCAGATAGAGTACAAGAACAAATAACTGCAGAAATGATCTTTGTGAAGTGGAAGGAGGACAACGCATGGCTTTCAAAATTTCTTACCAAATAAAAATCTGAAAAGTGTGTGTATTTATTCCCCCGTTACTCCAATGTTGGAGTAAATCTCTGGATGTTGTCAGCTGTCTGAATGAAGAGACCTCAGAGTTTCAATTGAGTACATCACTGAAAAGACAGTATCATAAAGATCAAGTTTGTGTTTATAACATGACAAAATGTGAAAAAGTTCAACGGGTGTGAAGACTTTCGCAAGGCACCGAATACTTTTAGCCACGGTTTCTCGCTCATGTGCTCAACTTACTTCACTAGGTGTGAGTGTTAGTGTTTTTGTCTTCTAGGGAGCTACTGACAGTATGCACCTTGTCATTTAAATGCCCTCGGGTGAGTACTGAAAGACCTCAGTAGTGTTTTCTGGATTCTAGCTACAACTAATAGGAAAAGAAATGCTCTAAAATCAACATAAATCTAACCTACAGACACCAGAAATAATAAAAACAAAAAAAGATTAGCCAATAGGATTTCCAAAAAACCGTGAAAAAAAAAGGTAAAACCAGATCGACTGAGGAGGGCCTCAGTTGCAAAATCGTTGAGTGTAAACTTCCTAAGGAAACAGAAACCGTAGCTACGAAGGCGCTACGGTTCCCCCCCCGGATGATGAGAGCATGCTTCGGAAAAGGCGGAAACGCACGTTTCATTTCTGTTCACTTTAAAAACCTACAGGAGTGATAATTCAGTACAGACACGTCACTGGCACATGGAGAGATGGTATGGGAGGCAAAAGCAGACCTGAATCAAATAGCATTTGCAGACTGAGGCAACCGGACGGGCGAAGTTTAGATATGGCCGTGATTGTTGACGGTCACAGAGGTGGCGCTCGAACTCTCGTGATGGTCTGAACATTCTGGCACATGCCGAGTTGTAATACAAAATATATATATATATATATATATATATATATCTTAAACCTCACCGATGTGGCCGTTAAGTGCAGAGTATTTGCAAAAGTTATTTAAAATCAGGTCCGCCGAGAGAGGAAGGTAACATCTGTAGTGTGTTCTTCTTGAAAGATGGAGCATGGTTGTGCGGTCAGGATCCCCCTCGCATCCCAAGCCTCCGGATGAGAAGACCTTACTTAGCGAAAGAATCCAAGTTTCTCTCTAAGCCAATCTTCCGTTAGGTCCTCTGTGTTCCTGATCTCAAACGCCTGTCAAATAAGAAAGGAAGAAGGAAAAATGACCAAAAGTTGGTTACTGAACCCCCCTGCATTGACATGTAGAACTGCTGCAGAGTAAAAGAGAACCTTTGTTCCAAAAACAAAAACATCTTGTTTTTCCCTACTTCTTCCTATGGCCAAAGCTAAGACAGGAATTTAGTGACATCTAGTGGTACAGGTGAAGACTGCAACTAACTAAATATGTAACACAACCATTTTGTAGGCGAAAATTGTTTGGGCTTCGTGGGCCAGGTTAGAAATGAAATCACAACATCACTCCTCTATCAACCCTTTAATAACATTTTTACCAGCGTTTTACTGAGAAGTAGCTGGTATAATAAACTCAGCAGAAGGGCAGTTCCGCCAGGTATTTGCCAATTGCTGCTGGCTAGTCTGAAGGAGCTGAGTGGGGGAGCCGGGCTCTGTGAGGCGGAAGCTTGGAAACTGCAGCTCTGAGGAGGAGCTAGGTCTATTTTTGCACAGCTGAATGGTTGCTGTGGGAGATGAAACGATTTCTCAAACACCCATGAAAGAATCAAGGCAACACTCCAGGTATGTTTTTGACGAGGGAATGACATTACGACGCAATGTAAAGCTTGAAAAAGTACATTTTACGTAACAGTGCTCCTTTAACACCTCTGAGCGCTAATATTTTTAGCACCTTGTAGTGGATACAACCGGGCCACGAAAGACTCACTCAACTTCTGAGCTACGTTTACACTGAAACTGATTTTTTTTTTAAAATGCGACTCGCGCCACTTTGATATGTCATCCTAATCTGATGCACATCTGATCTTTTAAAATGCGACCCGTCTGTGAAAGTAGCCAAAGGTTCACCAACCTTGGTCAGTTGAACCGTTTGCACCAGCTTGTTTTTGCTTCCTGCGTACATCATCTGTTGCTCCGGTTTACATCCTGCCAAGCGAAACAAATATATTTAAGGAAAAAAAACAAACGTGTTGTTTTTTTTATCAGTTGAGTCTTTGGTAGACGGTGTCCTGCAATCCTTCAATCCGACGCACCACAGACAAATGAATTACATCCTCAGCATGCATCCAGGTTCTACAAAGTCAGATTAATGGCCGTCATTTGGGTTTTGTTGAAGCAGGAGCACATTTAAAAGTTGCGGGACACCGTCACCCAAAAGACTGCTTTTTGGGCCTTTTTGGGTTCCCTGCAGAAGAATCAGCCTTACCCACTGGACTGGAGAAGATGAAGCAGAGCGGATAGGACACGCGCCCGTCATCATGTTGATACTTATAACTGTAGACGATGAATGTTCCCTGGGCTAAGGACAGCAACTAATGTGTGATTACATTTTATTATAAAGGTAGGTACTCAGAGGTTGTCAGTTCAAAGGATATCTGGGTTGTCTCTCGGGCAGTTCATCCTTTAGAGCATCAGGTGAAATATCCTGAAAGAAAAAAATGGTTTCAAAAACGTGAATATTTTGAGCATAGTGAATTTAATAATCAAAACAAGACTAAATAAGCCATTTAAAGGTGGGAGATTTAAAAAAAAAAAAACTTACCTCATGCTCTTCTTCGAGAATAACGAGCTGCTTGTCTTTATCAATCTTCACTGAAAACACACACACACACACACACACAAAAACAAAACAAAAGTCAATAACTATAATCCGCCGGCATTTCAGAGTGAGAAATATCAAGAAGCTGAAGCAATCTCTTCCTCTACTTGTGTCCTGTAATATTTGGTGTGCTGCCTCTGTGTTGAGAGTCCCTGTCACGCAAACACGCGGCTAATCCCATTCAGCAGAAATGACATTCTGAACCGGACAGGGTGGAGGATAAAGCTTTTCGTCTTTACAGTTCTCCACCTCGCTGCAGTCAGACATGACTCAGTGTCACCATGGCCACAAAGCTTTTTAAGACGTGTAGGTTTAACTTTTTTTTGCACCCCCTTCAATGCACTAAAAGATAAAAATAAACAAAAAATTATATTTCTTCTTTAAAATAAGAAAATAAACATTTTATAGCTTAAAATGCAATAAAATTCCTGTAGCGACTGCTTGATCATTTGTTGTAAAATCTAAAAAAAATAAAAATACAGCTAACATCAACATGTGAAACGTTCAGGCTTTTCTGCTCGACGACAATCCGCTGATCAAGTTTTAGATTAGCTGATTAATAATTTGACAGCTTAATAGCAAATTTTTATTTACAAAATTTGAATCAGGTGAAGCTAAACCTGCCACTTGAGGTGTTTGTGGTCAGGGTTTCCGCCAGGTGTATTATAAGCCTGGCGGGCCACCAGGCTTTACCTGTGCCCCCACCAGACTTAGCGTTGCTTATTTATTTAAGGGTTTTTATTATGTTTGCATTTTTTAAGATTTCCAATCTTCCAAAAACACATAACTATCAAGTGATATTTTCAAATTTCCAACATTAAACATTTTTTAACTCAAAAAGACGGCTGACGGCTGGATGAATGACCGCCCCAGCACCCAACCACCGGACTTAGCAAGTTTTCTGGGAGAAACCTTGGTGGTAGAACATATTTACGGACAAATAAGGTTTAATATCTAAAATGCAAAATGTTCTGAATAGGCTGTTCTTACAATCACATTTTGTCACTTTTTTTTTTGAGTCTGTATGCTTCAGTTAACGACCGATCGATTGCTAAATTAGTTGCTTCCGTAAGAGATTATGAACACAAACAAATGAATAATCAACATGCAACAGAAGAAGGTGAGCGACGTACTAATGATGGCCGCATTGTTGGTTTCCTTCCGGAAGCGAAACTCCTTCAACTTCTTCACCAGATCTTCATCCACGTCACACACGACCAGTGATTCACTCTGACCAGAAACGGGGGTGGGGGAGATGGGGAATGTCAACAAATTTAAAAAAAAAAAGCTAAATAAATACATACAAAAGTAAAATCTAAGCGAAGATTAACCCAACTACACAACAACTTCATTGTTCTTATTTATTTCTTAATATGAAAATCTAGTAAGCATGAACTTCGAGTGTCATCACAAAGATGCTTTTGCTCCTGGAAGAAGTAGAGAATGTAAACAGGGAAAAAAAAAATCACATTAATGAAATGTTCATAGTGTCAAGTCTGCTTTTATTTTGAAAGCAGGGTTTCTTTGTCTTTAAATCACTCTAAGGTGTTAAGCATCCCAATGTGAGTTTGCATAGGAACCAAATGTGCGATAACAATATTAGTAAAACTCAGAGCCCACAACAAGAGCAGATACACTGATGCTAATGAGCAGCGTATGTTATGAACACACAATGGTTGCATAACAATTTAATGTAGCTTGTGCGAGACATGTTCAACAATCTGTAACGCTCTCCTCTTCATATAAACAGACTCACTGCTTGGGCAACAGGAAGTGTGTCCTCACATCCACCCATTGTCCCTCTGACTTCTGCCCTCAGGGCAAATAGTCCCGTTTTCTGCAAAGCTTCACCCAAATAGACGCTGCACACTCTCGTCCGAGTTGAGCGTTAACAGATCCTTCACCTGATTCGTCTAGATTTTGGTTGTTGTTGTTGTTTTTTTTAAACACTGAAAACGACAAAGAAACTAATATAACATGGCATTACGAACTGCGTTTTTGTAGCTTTCGTCCAACGGACACGATGACACAAGAAAATAAGTCGACACACACACGTGGTATTAGTTAGCACTGCTACTTCTGTTTCAGTCAATATATTAGTTTTGCTGTCGTTGGATTGACTTTTCTTTGTGGTTTAAATAAAAACTCATGTCACGCGCATTTGTTTATGAAAATATAGAGCAGCCATTATTCTTATGTTTACTCAATATCACACAGCGAGAATCTCTCATTGGGCCCACAGCTGCCAGCAACAACAAGCGTGTTCTCCCATTCAACCTCTGCCCTCAGGGAAAATGATTTTCAAGGCATAAAATAAACAAACGGCTCCACACGCTCGTTTGAATCGACGGTTTGGACTTCCACCTGCTTCCGACTCGCATCACAACATTACGAACACTACAGAGTAACAGAGTATCTCATTTAGCATGGAGAAATGTACCATTTTAAGATTGGTTTGTGCATATATTTCTACGTTAGACAGAGCCTCAGACATGATCAAGACATTAAGTGTTTTCAGGCAAAGCTGTGAATTTTCTTTTTCCCCCCACTAAAAGCTATCCGAAAAATATTTCTCTCTCTTATTAAGGGAACACAGTTCCTTTATTTTTGCTTAAATATATATTTTTTTAAATAAATCAGCGTTACATCACTCTCTACCTAACAGAAGGATTATTTCTTTCGGGGGGAAAACGTAAGCCTTCTCAAAACTAATATTTTCATCACAACAGAGTTAATCAGACAGCAAAATCTATTGGTAGTTAAACTATTAATTCACACAACTACGGCTTTTGAAATTTATTTATTTCTTACAAACAGCAACAATCCTGACAGTCCATACAACTCAGAGGATTTCATCCACAATCCACCAGTCTGAACAGGATATTATTTTTTTTTCTCTGTCACGTCCACACGCAAGGCCTTACATAACCACATCACAAAAACATTTGAAAAGGAAAATCTTTTAAAGAGTCTCTCTGCAGACACGAATCTCGCAAATCTTTGATTGCACCTTCCTGAACAGATGGCTGGTGGGAGTCGGGATTTCACTGAGCCCTTGGAGAGATCCTTACAGATTAAGATGTGATTGCTGTGTGTCTGTGGGCTGGATAAGGGAACAGACGTGACAACTGAAGGAGACCGCGGCTTTTTCTTTTTTTTTTTTTACTTTTAGCCCACATTCCTTTAGGCCAGGGGTGTCCAAAGTCGGTCCTGGAGGGCCGCCATCCTGTGTGTTTTAGTTCTCTCCCTGGTTTAACGCACCTGGATCCAATGATGGCTCATTAGAGGCCTTAGGAGAACATTGACAAGCTGAGAAGGTTGTTACTACAACCAGGGAGAGAACAAAAACATGCAGGATGCCGGCCCTTGAGGACCGACTTTGGACACGCCTGCTTTAGGCTCTCCAAATCGCTGTGGTCAGTGAAGGTTGCTTATTCAGCCGGGAGACGCCAGGGAATTAACCCCTGCTGTTTGACCATTGCTGCCTCTCATGTCGGGGCAGCGAAAGAGGAATATTGACAGGCAGCGCAGAGCATCGAGCTGTCACAACACGCAGCGGAAAACCGGGAGGGAAGCGCTGCTCAGCGCAATAAGCAGGGCAGCTAGCGCTGAGGCAGCTCCCCAGCAGCCAGACGTGTTAAAACCCAGCACTGCTGCAGCAAAGTGCCCGCACACCGAGGCAGGAAACACGACGCTTTCAATTTCAAAATAAAAGCATTTGGCAGCTATTTAGGGAATACGATTTCTACACTGTAACAAACCCACGTATTATTCATGTCTGTAGTGCTGAGCTACTTTATCCAAGTTATGGGAGAAATTTCTACCGCTTTAAATTTAGATTTTGCAGAAAGCCGAGGAGTATAAAAAATAGGAAATAAAGGAATGGGGTGGAAAGAAGAAAGAAAGGACGTGGGGGAAAAAAACTACTGAAGTCAAATTCTATACTTTTGCAGAATTGTCTGTGTAAACCATAAACTCAAAAGAAGAGTTAATTAATTATTTAACAAATTACTCAACATTTAGGCTATTTGAGTAAAATAAAACAAACAAGTGAAACAAGTGCCTGAAATTGGCAATATCACAGCAATTATTTGTTGATAATATGATTTGAAATCAATCATAATTAAAATGTACGAACTATGAGTCTTTAGTAAATATTTGCCGTAACCTCGCTGCGGACTGTTTCAGACTTCTTAATAATTCTACCTTATTTTTTTAATTCCACCGGAAGTAGATTGTGTCTGTGTCGGTTACTTTGACGCATTTACAAAACACGGAGGGTGTAACTGATGCTAGGCTAGCAGGCTAACGCTCAACAATCCCTGATATCACTTTTCATGAAAACTCCTAAAAACTTCCTGTCTGTTGCCACTGCGGCATTAAGCCGAAAAAGCCAAACCGGAAGCAGATTGTTCGTACGGAAACATAACAACTTACCATAATTGTAGAGTTAAAAATCTCCCTGAAGCCGCAGCTGCTGCTCTGAATGGCAGAAACGCTTTCAGTGTTTTTTTTTTTTTTTTTCTCTTTACTTCCCATCATCCCGTGACTGGGTTGACCAATCCCTCACAAGCTCCCCCTTCCTTCACAACATGCTCTGCAAGAGAGTGAAAAGCTAGGAACAAAAATCAAGTCTTTTAATGCTGTAAACAATCAAATACGTATATTTCATTTCATTTAATCAAAATTAATTGGCCATTTTGGGACTTCTTTTAATAGCTGCTGCAGCTCATAATTTCTTCTTATTTGTTAAGAAATTTTAACACATGCCGCATTGTCTTTAAAGATAAGTTTGTTTGTTTTTTTAACTCAAATTTAATCTTTATTGTACTTTTTTAAATATATAAAACATATAAAAAATTAATATAATATAAAAATCAACATTTTTATTATTTGAAGTTTTTCTTGCATGAAACGTGAATAACTAAAATACTTTAAAATAAATAAATAAAAACATTCCTTCCTGAAGCACACAAGCTCTAAGCCCAATTAAAACAAAAATAATTTAAAATCATTTTCATATTTTTACTGTTGCCCCATGCTTGCTGGGCATGGGAGACAACATCGTAACTGGACTCAATAGATTCAATATGAACATGACTGGAATAACCAGTCATGTTACAGCTTGATAAAATAACCGGAATGATTAATTGGAACATTTGAAGTGTTGACGTTACTTTTTATTTTGAATGTATTAAATAATGATTATGATCACTATTATTCGTTGTCGTATTTGTAGGCGTAATGGTATTATAGTTAGACGTAAAATTTAGAATTAGGATGTTATTGGAAATTTTACCGTTGAGAAACAAATTGCTTGTATTTATCAATTTTTCTAGAAGTACAAATTTGTTATTTTAATTACTGAGTTAAGACGTAAGCGGAATTATAATACATCGTTTATTTTTGTGTCAAGTACAATTAGAGTGTGACATTTATGTATATAATACGAAAACAATTTTTGCTTATTTATCATGTGTTTATTTTTTTTTATAATTTTAGAAGAAAAAAAATGAACACATCAGAGGAAATAATACTTAGCTTAAATAATAAATTCCCCCATTTTTGATTTCCCGAGGTCATGTAAATGAAAAGCGGATGTGTGTGGTTTTGCACCGGAACTCGCCCGTGCGCGAGCTTCCTTTCCAGGAGTTGTAGTTTTTCTTAGCAGATCTAACGTTAGCTTCCAGTTGTGAGCCTCGTCAGGCCAAAGGAGTTGGCTAACTGGTTTTTTTCGGAGCTGTAGAAAACATCGCTGTTTCCTGTTGTCGTTCAAACGGAGCCCAGCTTTCGACCAGGTATAGTAAAACATCAGCTTTCACTGTTTATTTATTCTCTCACCACGAATGTAGATCTGACAAACCCAAACTAACAGCTAGCTGGGGTTAGCTAGATTGCTAGCCAACTCTGTAGCATCAGTAGTTTACATATTTCAAAACAAATACCCCCCCTATAGATAATGAGGCAAAGTGCCGTCTTTGTTATTGCTGTGGTGTTTTAAATTCTTTCAGTAATGTTGAGTTATTTTCAGTGTGTCGCAATGGACTTTGTGAATCATCATTCCAGGGTGGAAACATTTACTCAGAGACTCTTGGAACTGCCCAGAGACATTTTACAGCTTGATAAAATATGTTGGAAGTAGTCAATAAAACTGATTAAAGTTGTTTCCTGTTTTGTTTTAGATCATGGCAGATTTCTCGGTGAGTTTAACGGATCGTATCCCCTTAATTCCTGTCATAATGGTTGGATTCCCTGTAGCTTGCAGTGGAAATGACCTGTTTTTCTTTTTGTTGTTGTGAGTGGAGATGGTTATTTATACTTTCTCTTTTTGTTCTGTAGCTGTCAGATGCTTTAGGAGATGACACGTCGAGCCAGGCTAAGAAAATAGGCCACACTAACCCCACGGCCCCTGCCAGCAATCACCCTGCAGCTCCGAACCCGGGATGGCCCGGTTCCGCCCCAGGAGCTCCCACCCAGCCCTCAGCTCCAGCTGACTATAGCGGTGGATTGTCTGGCCCAGGAGCCCCAGGGCCGTTCCAGTACCCCTCTGGTCCTGGAGCGCCGGGGCAGTACCCGGGGCCTCCCTCAGCACCCGGCGGCTTCCCTGCTGGTCCCGGAGTACCTGGACAGTATCCCGCACCGGGAGCTCCGGGTCAGTTTCCCTCCAGCCCCGGGGCGCCTGGACAGTTCCCCGGGCATTATCCGTCTGAAGGAACTCCTGGACAGCTGCCCGGAGGCCCCGCTCCTTACCCATCGGGGCCGTTTCCTTCTGGCCCTGGCGCTCCGGCCGGCCCTTACCCGAACGTGCCTTTCCCTGGTGGGCAGCCAGCAGGAGGCAACGGGATGTACGGACCAGGAGGTCAAGGTGGATTTCCCCCTCCGGCCGGTCCAGGATCTTTCCCAGCGTTCCCCGCAGGTGGATTCCCCCCAGTACCACCCGGGTCGTGGGGATCACCCGGAGGAGGTTTCCCGACCCCGCCTGCTCAGTTTGGCCCTGGACCCATGGGTCCGTACGGTGGTCCTGCCGGTCCAGGAGGCACATTGGTGAGTGTGAGCTCTTCCTGGAGTAAATACGTCGCTTCTCTTGCTCGCTATTCTGCTCTTCTGTAAATCTACTTTGGGTGTTTTGGTGAAAAAAACTCAAGCTTTAGCGGACTAAAAGTTAACTTCTCTCCGTCTGCTGGTGACCTTTGACTGGGCGGTGCGTCTTGATTCCAGGTTTCTGCTCGGGTGCGCTGCAAATGTAAAGTAACGGCAACAGCAGAAGTGAACGGAAATGTATTTCTGTCTTTCAGCCCAGATATAACCCACCGTTTTATTGAAAGCTCAGCTTTTCAGCCGGACCAGGACGTCCCACCCCATCGGCGCCAAAAGATTGAACGCATCAGCACCGACGAGTTGCGTTGGAACGCAGCGTTAAATTCACTGGATTTAATTGTTTCGGCTTTTGTTTTGTTTCAAAGTGCAATATGATATAATTTTCTTTGATTTACGAATAATGTAAATTATGCTGGTTTAATCTACTCATATAATCTAGTCGGACGCAGTTCTGACTTGTCACATGTATGAATTTTAATAAAAACCCTTTAATTTGCTCCTTGTTGCTCAGACTTCAGTTTGTGCAGGTGTTTGACTTTTGTTGAAATACGTGGAGATTACGACTCACTGAGGTATTGCACTGGGACTATAGGCGGAGTCGGAATTTAAGTTCTTTTTTTTTTTTATTTGAACTTTTAAATTATTTGCCAATAATTTAAAAGTACCTGGATCACACCTACAGGATATTAACAAGCGGGTAAACAATTTCTCTTTGTATCACATCATTCAAAAGCAAAAAAACAAACAAAAAAAAAAAGCATTCTGAAAACTGTGGCGCAGAGGCAATGCTGTCAGCATTTACACTGTAAATATTTCCTTTCAGATTGTGCCATATGATCTCCCCCTCCACGCTGGGATTATGCCGCGCCTTTTAATCACGGTGATAGGAGAGCCTGTTCCTGGGGCAGACAGGTACGGACCCCCCCCCCCCCCAAAAAAAAAAAAAACAATTCTCACAGTCTGCGTTTAAATTCGCGGCGTGCTTCAGAAAGAAGACGAACGCCCTCAAAGTCATATGAATATGAAGTGGATCTGTGCTGTTTAACTCGGTTATTATGGACAGTTGTGTCAGAGATTAGTGAAAGGGTTTGCACTTTGTCCCATTACAACCACAAACTTCAGTGTGTTTTTATTGGGATTTTGTGCGGATCCGTGACATGACTTGAAATTGACAATCGGAGTTTATATTTGTGTAATTTATCAATTCTGCAGGTTCCAGGTTGACTTTCTTAAAGGTCCGGATGTCGTCTTTCACTTCAACCCTCGCTTCAACGAGCAGACCATCGTCCGAAACTCCAACCTAGGAGGTTACTGGGGCCCGGAAGAGCGAGAGGGGCCCTTCCCCTTTGTCCAGGGTCACCGTTTTGAGGTAAGATATTTATTAACAGCATTACAATTTAATGAATGTAAAAAAAAAGCTATTAATACAATAAATATTTCTTTTTTTTATGTTTTATTGTAATCTGGTAAAAGTGTCGATTCACCGTGCAGAAATACTAGGCAGTAATTACAAAACTAAACTACAGGCACTAACAATACTACAAAATAGAGCAATAAGAATAATCTACGAGTTGGGATATTAAAAAAAAGAAAACACCAACAGATATTTGTAAAAATTTTAATTGTTAAAGTTCATCGACGTAGAAAAACTACAGATGGCTCTGATTTTTTTGCAAAGCCAAAAAAATAAAAAAACACCAGACAACATTAGAAAAATGTTTAAGATGAAGAAGCAAATATACAAGTCATGGGAAGAATCGCAGTTTAAAATGAAATTCATAACTGCTAGGAAATCCTTTCGTGCATCAACAAGTGGAGTCGAACTGTGAAATTGACAACGTCCGAACATAAAACTTTTCAAATGATCATACAAACACCCGATTGTTGCTGGGAGCAATTGGGATATTTTTTTTAGTCGATCGTTGTTGGTGGCTTCGTTATTGACGCTAGATTTGGTTTTTGACGAAATTTAAAGAAACAATGGTTGTTTATCTACCTTAGTTCAAATTAAATGGATACAATATTGGTAAATGGACTGAACATATATAGCGCTTTTCCAATCATTTTGACCACTCAGAACGCTTTACACTACAGTCACATTCACCCATTCGCACACAGACATGTGCTATTTTGCAGGTGGTTAAGTAGTGGGAATATTGACACATTTTCAACTTCCACCCAATCCATTGAATATGCAGAACAAAAGTTTTGACATTATGGCTTCATCCTGTATTTTATTTTATTTACTTATTCAAAGAATGAGCAAACGGATCATATAGCTTGTATTTTGTCGTTGTGTCAAGCAAACATTGCACATTTTTGAAGCACCAATCTCGCATTTCACAAACACCAAAAGTAATTTCTAATCAATCTGACACAGAAACTGCTGAAGTTTTCCCACTATTTGAAAAAAAAAATTACTTTTTTTTTTGTTTTGTTTTTTTTGCGCACGCCAATTTTCTGTGCAGTTTGTGTCCAAGGTGTCCAACTTTTCAAACTGTTTTCGCAGCAGAGAAAATTCAAAACGAATTGACCCAAGCATATCTTGGTGTTTGTCGCCCCATCTCGCAGTTGAAGATCCTCGTGGAGGAGGACATGTTCAAGGTGGCCGTGGACGGCACCCACCTGCTGGAATACGAGCACAGAGTGGGCGGCCTGGAGGAGGTGACCGTGCTGCGGGTCACCGGCGACGTCGTCCTGTACAGCGCGGCGCCCAGCATGATCTGAATCCCCGGCCGCTCGCTCGCTCACTCGCTCGCTCTCGAAACGATTAGCCCCCCCCGCGTTTCGGACGACCGCCTGCCTCCACGTGCCCGGAATCCCATCAAGCCCCCCTCAGACACACGGAGGCAGCTGACGAAGTTGCAAGTGCGGCCAGCAAAGTGCAATTGTCCCTCGCGTGGCACATTTTATCGCAACGCCCTGACGTAGATTGAATTAAGTTCGCACTTGATAATCCTGTTTTTTTTGGGGCGGGGTTTTCTACTGAATGATGTCTCATTACAAAATTATGTTCTCACTTTCCTCTTAGATAATTGTATGAACTGCTTTGCATTTTTTGTTTTCCTTTTTTTTTTTTTTTTACCCAATTCTAATTAAGGAAAAGATTGAGTGACGCAAATGTGTAACCAACTAAATAAGGAATAATTTATTAGATATAAAAAAAGAAGATTGTAAGCTAAGCAGGGAGGAAGACGTGTTCCATGTGTTTCATATTATTTCAGCAGTGTTTTGTTTACATGTTCATTATTTTGTCACAACATAGCGCGACAAGCCTTCGTAGTGCATGAAAGTGTGATGCTGAAAATTTCACTTTTATTTCAATGCTGAACCACGACCCTCTGGAGTCACACACACATATATAGTAGGCTAATCATGAAGTTTCTTCAAATGTAAGTATTTATATGCAGTGTTTGTTCCTCTTCTCTTCAGCTGTTTTTCTCCCGACCTTTCATGTTCCCCCCCCCCCCGAGTTTGAACAAAACAGCGAAAAAGTGGCAACTACTTATTAAATTGAAATGTATGTGGGAGAGATTCTGACTCGGTGCCAAAGAGAAGTGGTACATATTTTGAATTTCTAAATAAAAGGACTATGTAAAACTTTCAACTTGTGAGCTATCAGTTTTGTTGTGATTAGATTGTCGGACATGTCTGACTCATTCAGATTAGTTTTTATGAAACTAGTCTGTTTGTTGTTTTGTTTTTTACTTTATATTATACATATGAGTAACATTTTAAACCTCAGAGTATTTTTTTAATTATTTTGAATAAATAATAAAAAATAACTTTTACTGGATTAGCATCCCATTTCTTCTAGCCGCCATATTTGACTTTTTTTCTTTTGTGTTGGTCAGTAGAAACTGTTGGTAAAAAGATAACAATTTTCTTCCACTTATTTTTTATTTTTATTTGTTTGAGCTTATTATCCCTAATATTTTTGGTCAAATGTTTAGATGGTTTGTATATACAATGTTAATACTCTTAAAAATAATACTCTTTGATACATTTTTTGGTGTCCTTGGCAAAAAAAAAACCCAACTTAAAGTAAATTCATCAAATGATGCCTTTAATTTGATCATTCAATAAGTTTTTAACAAAAACAATGTTTGTTTTTAATAAAATTAGTGAGGATGTAATTATGAATTTAACTTTTTTTTAAAAAATTATTATTATTTTAATTTATGCTTGAAATTAACTGATAACTGTCCAGGAATCTTTTGTTTTCCTAACAACAGGGATATGAAATTACAGAGAACTCCACTCATAACTATGATGGGCAGCATAATCAAATTAAAGGCTGGGTTATTCAAATATAGTCAGTATATGTTTGTGCTACTTTTGTGAAAGATATAATTTTTTTTAGGGGTGCCAATTCATTTTGTCTGTGTCTGGAGGAGGAAGAAAGGGGCTAGACGTTGTGTACAAACAGAAACTACATAGTAGCTCTTCAATTTCTGCTGATTTCGGAGCTCTGAGCACGTCTCGTAACGCTGGCTTCGGTTTAACTTTGTTGCAAGTTGTAATAAATGTCATGTTACAGGTATGGGAGGTTTGTTCTGCTTTAAATTTCATTCATGTGTCAGCCTGCAGTTCCCTGTTCTCCCGTCAGGGGGCAGCAGTTATACATAACCTGATCGCAGCGGACGAAGAAAAATCGAAACTCTTCAATGAGTCCACCTTCAGAGAAATAGTTTGTTTCCCCCCCCTATCTTCTCTTATTTTAATCCCTTGCAGTATTGGCAAAAATGAACGGGTCGTTGCACTCCCGCCCAGGACTTGTAGATATAAACCTGAACCGAGGACCCGCAGGTAAGGAGAAGGCTTTTGTCGGACAGTTAGCAAACCGTGGTGGCGATGCTAGCTGACTACGTTGCACCGAAACCCCCCCCCCCCCTAAAACAATCTGCTACGCAACCTGGAGCTAAAGGCTAATTAATCTAGAAAGTCGAACTTCTTCCCGTGTTACTTTGTCTCGTTGTGTCAAAGTTGTTATTTGCTTATGGACGCTGCCAGGGGCCAGAGTTTCAGTTTAATACATTGGAAAAGACAAACTTGGCAAAAACTTGAGTTCCCCCCCCCATTTAAAAAAAAAGTAGCATTACTAAGCTGGTTGTTTCCCCGCGTGAAGCCAGTCGGTTAATATTTTAAAGCTGAATTGTTTGAAACTTTGTAAGATGGCGCTTCCTCACTACTCGCTTGAACTCTGGTCCACTGAGATGCATGTAATGGTCAGCAGCTTCCTCTGCTAACAGCTACACTCGATGTTTGCTGCTTGTATTGCTACCAGGCCGGCTGATTGATTTTAGGTCTTTGTGTTTACTTCCTGTTTTCTCTAGGTCTGGGGTTTAATATAATTGGGGGCATCGACCAGCAATCTATCGTGAATGATAATGGCGTCTATGTTAGTAGAATCAAAGAAGGTGGATCAGCAGCACTAGATGGACGACTGGAAGAGGGAGACAAAATTCTTGCGGTAATATATACTTTTTTTAAATTTTTTTTTTAAGTACTTTAAATTGTTCACATTCTCTCACGTTACGGCCACAAACCTAAGATTATTCTGTTGGGATTTTAAGTGCAGAGAGCGACGTGAACTTGTGCTTAGTTGCAGAAATGGCAGGGAAGTGATGAAACGATCAAACTTTTGATCTCCATTGCATTTTTTCCTTCTTTTCTTTTTCACTTTTAGAGTACCTAAAGTTGTATCAGATTAGGTGGAGAACATGTTTTCACAGGTCTGGCCAGAGATGCTCCGTATTGTAGAGTTAAGCCTGGGCAATTTTACCAACATGACTATTGTTTCGTTTAAACTATCCCACGGTAGCTGCGGTTGTTCAATTGTTTTGGTAATTTTTTTTTTTTTTTTTCAAAAATAGCAAAATTGTGTTCGTCATGACTGATTTTTTGATTTATTTGTGTTTTTTATTTTTATTTTAAAGCAACAAATGTGTGAAAAGTCCAAGTGGGGAGAATACTTTATATAGACACTGTAAGTTGGGCAGACACTTATTTTATTTTTTCCCCAGTTTTCAAAACTGTGCATCGTGGAGGGTATTGATACTTCAGGAAATCTAGCAGTCTGACCTAAAAGTGAAACTAATGATTAACTGCCGTCTGGCCGCACAGATATTTGATCGCAGCGTTCTGTGTTTGTCATGTGGGTGTTGCAGATAAACGGAGCCTCGCTGGAGAACCGGTACCACCACGAAGTGGTGGAACTGTTCCGGTCAGCCGGGGAGAACGTCCAGCTCCGCGTTATGAAAAGGGTAGCTGAAAATATTCTGATTTTTCAGGTTTTTTTGTTTTGTTTTTTTTTTCCTTTGCTTTTTAGATGTAACTCCACTATTTCTCCTCTTTTATCCGAACAGACTATTAAATCATACTTGAATAAAAATTTATGTGCCTCTGCACTACACAAAAACTTGTTCTAATTGTTTTCACATCCAATAATGCTTTAAAAATATCTCTGTTTTTGATATTTTATTTCCGAAAATAACAGACAAATGGCGGAAGAAATACAAATAGCTAAATAAAATTTTGGAAGTAGTCATTTATTTGTCCTTAATGACTGAAGCGCGGTCTTACAGAAATTAAACTTTGCTCTCCAAAATCAGTTTAAAGAGTGACTTTATATGTTATTTCTTGCCCAGCCCTGTTTCTATGTGATTTTTTTTGTGTTTGCCCCTCCAGCTCAGCTCTGTTTTACCTGTTTGTTTTTTTTCTGTCTTTCAGTCTCACCTAAGTAACGGACCAGCCGCCTCCAAACCTAATCGCCAACCTTCCACGTCTACTCTGGGAATGCTGGCGTTATTTGCTGGAGCCGTGTCGATCATTGTTGTAGTAGCTCTTTATAAACGGCTTAAATAGGCTTTTTAAAAATATATATATGTATTATGTATCTAAGCTGACGATGTCTGTATGTTTGTTTTAGAATCAAAAACTTTGCTAAATGCCAAAAAAAAATTCCACGAAGCAGACGGTGTGAACGGTCGACCTTTTCCCGATTGGCAGGTAATGGCGTCCCGATTTATTTCATTTCCATATTCGTGCGTATTCTGTGATTTAATGGTAGCTTCTTGAGGACCCATTCTTATCGTCGGAGTTGTGTCATGCAAAGAAATGTGTGCCCTATTGAGGTGAAGGGTTCCCTCTCTGAGCGGGTGAGAGCAAACGAAAAGTATGGACAGACGTCGGAATAATCGAGTCATTGGTGAAACATAAACGCCGTGTCGCGTTAGCCGCGCAGAGCTCTCCCTGTGCGCCGAGAGAGCCCGCCGCGTTCCTCAGTGCTGAGACCAACTCCTACAAGATAATCGTAAGATACAAGCCAGGGTTTGTATTCAGACCCACCTGAAAAAAAAAAAAAAAAAATCTGAGATTACTCGAGGGACTACTTTCAGCTGGAGATGAAGACAAATTGCTTTTTAGTGTGTCCCCCCCCCCTCCTCCTTTTGTCTAAAGTTTTAACGGTTGTAAATAACAGTGTGGCTCTGTAAATTAAAGTATCCCAGTTATCCTTCATCAGACCAGTGTCTCATGCGTTTAGGCCAGTTTATGTCAGACCGATTCAGGAAACGTGTATTAACAAACAGTTGGTTTCCCTACGTCTCAGTGCCGGACATCCATTTGCATGAATTACTGCGTCGGCGCAATGGAGGCCACCAGCCACTGCCGCCGAGGCGTTCAGGAAGCCTCGGTCACTGTCACAGCGGCTTTCTGTCTATTTTCCTCTTTGACAGTGCTTCGTGGATTCTCTGAGGGGTTTAGGTGAGCCAAGTGTCCCGACCAAACAATCACATTTTGGTCGTCAAAGCAGGTATTTGTGCTTTTCTCAGTCGCTCGTGTGACATTTTCCTCCACATGTTTTCCTTCCATTTAACGTCTCATCAGTTCTCTTGGATTCTGTGCTCTGTGTACGTTACTATTCAAAAACCCGTACAGCTGATGGGGTTTCCATCAGCTGTAAGCCATGATTGTCGAAATTAGCATCAATTGTTCAAATATATCACTTTGTGTAAAAGATTTTGAGTTTCACTTTCTGAATTTATGTATGGAATTAAGGTTTTTAGTAATCTAATCTACGGAGATGCACTTTCTTCCCTCGCGTCATTCGGAGGTGCTCTCGTCACTCATTTAACCCAGCTTTTGCCGATATAATTCAATAATAAAAAAATATATATATATCTTGATTTATTTCTGAAATGGAGATGTTTTGATTGTACAAGGGATCTATTTTTTTGTTTGTTTTGTTTTGTTTCATTGTGAGCAGTTTGTTCTCATTCCTGCCTCAGACTAACAACAGTGTTGCAATTAACTCACTACTTTCACGTTTTGCACTAAAGCAACAATCATGGAGATTTTCTGATAGCGGTTCCGAAACAAGTTTGAACAGAAATGAATGTTTTTGTTGTTTTCTTCTTCTGGTCACAACAATCACATCGCCATCTCTATATGTGGCTAATTGTATGTAAATACATTTCTCGTATGAGACATTGTGAATATGTGCAGTATGACAGACAAGAAAATCACAAGCACTAAGTTATGCAAATATTCTGTTTGACATGCAGACATGTAATAAAATTTGTTTAATTCACCTATAGTGTTTACTGCTTTATTTAAATTGTAGAAGTATTTTGATAGATAATACTTGTTGTGTGTTATTGATTGAAAGTGAAAATTATAGTAATATATGAGCTTTGACATTCATTTATACCTCCCACTTTAAAAAAACAAACAGGATTTTATTACTTTTACTTACTGTCTCAAATAGACATGTTTGCTGATCAAGCAGTAAAACTTAAATAAATGGCTAGATTTAATCCTGCGTTTGCTAGCAACATCCAGAAAAAGATACTTGTTGATCTATTAAAAACCAGCCAAGAGAAAAATAACATTTAATAAGAATTTAATTTAATTTAGGTTTATTTGATAGGGACAGACACATCAACATAGACAAACTAAACAGAACAGCAGTTTGCATCAAAGTGCTTATAGCACATGCTGATTCGATATTGTCAAAATAAAAGTTGGTAGCCTCCCCAGGTTGGGTTTGACTTGGCTTCTGTCCAGGGCGGCATGATGTGGAGGGCGCAGTTCAGCATAAAATAAAAATAAAAAAATCTTCAAGTTGTCAATGAAGTTTAAAATAAAACAGCATTGTCAAATTTACTTTCTCAAAAAATAAAAAATAAAGAAGGCTCTTTTGTGCCTGATTGAAAAACTATTTGTCATATCCACTGTTTTTTATTTAAATGTCTCAAGTTATGTAAGTGAATAATTTCTTACCATGAAAAAATTAAAGCAAGTTTTAGAAGTGTCTGTGTGGGTTGTGCAGCCCATTTATTTAAGGGGCCAGAAGGAGGGCATTGGACAGGGCCTCATAAATTCAAGTACCACCCCTGGATTGCCACTGTGTTTTGGATCTGACAGGGCAGCTGCTAAACTAGTTGTACTTTCATATTAAATTATAGGTCGTGATTTGATACATACAGTTTTTCTCACTATTTCAGCACGTCTTATACAATAAAAGGCGAATATCTAACGGAATTTGTATTACTTCCATTAACCCTATTTTATTAATTTTTTTTTTAAACGAAGCGGAAATTTGACTGAATTTCCCCCACAGAGCTCGTCTGATTGAAACAAACGGCGCCTTTCGTGGCCAAATGCGCTGCTGGCCTCCCACCAGCGGCTCAGGCTCCCATCAGCTGTTTGGAGGACGGCTCGGAGGCAGAAATGATGTAATCAGGCAGAGAGGCAGAGCCAGAGCTGGGTCCAAGCCGCGCAGCTGACACGGACGCGTCTCCGCTGCGAGGGAACGCGCTCGAAGAGCCCGCCTCATGGAGCCGGTGAGCGAGGGAGCAGGTCGGTGGACGCGTCATGTCGCAGGGGCTGTTTGAGCCGCGCGTCCTTTCTCCTCCCAGGAAAGACAGGGTTCTGGATGCGGTCCGGCGGCACCACCACCGCCACCTCCTCCTCTTCCACCTCCAGCACCGGCCCAGAGATGCTCGCTGGTGAAATTCCTCATCCGGGGTTGTGGATGTAATTAACCGCCCATGCGGGCCAGCAGTCCTCTCCCCGCACCGAGTGGAAATGCTCCCATCGCCGCCGCCTCCTTCGTCGACAACGTCAGGCCGCTCGTGCTGTCGCCTTCTCGCCCACGATGATGACAGGAGGGCGCCCGCTTCGGGTTTCAGCACATGCAGGCCCCCTCCATCCCCCACCTTTTTTTTTTTTTTTTTTTTTTACTCCTCGTACGAATCACAGAATCGGCTCTGATCTGATGTATTAAGAAGAACTAGTTTCCGCTTTTTTTGTTGTTGCTTAATCACATCTACTGCCGCGATCGATTTTCTTTTGTGTGTGTGTTTTTCCCCCTGACCTCGGGAGATGATTGCGGTGTCTCAGCGGGGGGGAATGAGCTGAAGCCTGTCGTGAGCCCCGGTGACTTTACAGGAGCGTGGGGGGGTTGCTGACCGTCTGATACAGCGTGGGGTAAAGGATCGTTTGTCCTTCCGGCTCAGGTTTGAACCATGGCCAATGAACCTGTGATCCTTAACGTGTATGACATGGTAAGCACAGCACTCGCCTCATAAATGCTACACCTTTGCTTATTCGCACTTATTTTGATTATGGGGAAACTCCTGTAATGACATAAATACATGAACTGTTCCACGTCTTGACTATTTTACAACCAACATCACAGTAATGTCATGTAGCTTGATGTACTTAAAAGTGGCAAAGGAAAAGAATAGATCTGAAAAGTGTGGCGTGCATTTTTTTTTAATCCACTATGACAAGTCTTCAGAATTCGCCTAATGAATAATTTAATCTCAGTATAGATGCAGCTAAATGATGAAGGTCTTGGGAGTTTGTCACGAGAACATCAATGGACAATCAACATCATGAAGGCCAACCATAGCAGAAAGTTGTGCGGGAGTTTTAACCCTAAAACGTCACATCACTGCAAAAAAATAGCACAGCTTAGGTGGGAAAATCTGTCAGCATGAACAGAGTGGCCTACAGACTTTAATCTAATCGAGAATCCGTAGACAGACGCGAAAACTGATGTTCCTATATGCATGTTCTCTATCTCATCTGACTGCGTTGGAGGCATTTTTCAATGAAAAATGGCAAAAATGCTGCATGGATGTGCAGACAACCCATTCGATCAGCTATAGTCTTGTTGAAAAGTGCATTTATTTCAGGAACGTAATCACAAAAAGTGAAACATGTTATATAGATGGATGTTTACAGCTAATAAAAACACGATTTTTTAAAAGTAGAATATTACATCAGGCCAATTAAGAAAAAACATTTTTAATATAGAAATGTTGGCTAAGTGAAAAGCGAGCTTAATACTTACTTAAAAGGTGCTTTTATTCTAATAAACCAGCCTCATCAGAATGGATATTATAATTTTCTTGATCAAGATTGTACATGGATGGTACTTACAACCGTAACTGCAGCTGAGGATAATACTGCAAAATCAGACATTAATCTTTAAAACTGTGCCATTTTCCTTAGTGCAATTCTGTCACATAAAACCCCTTTTAAGTTTAATAGAGTTTGTGGTTTTGATGTCAAAATAAAAGAGAAAGAAATTATGGGACAAGAATCTTGTTAAAGGTTATTGTATCTTCTTTTTTCTTAGATGGTTTAAAAATCTCACACAGTCTTAGAACAAAACACAAGAGCACAGGGAGCCAACGGCCCAGTTGAAAACCGTGAAACGCCTCACGAACTGGGGAAAGTCTTACCGGCGTCCTCTCTTTCTTCGGGTTCATTCACAAGAAAGCGGAGAAGACATATTGGGGGGAAAAAAAAAAGCCTATTTATACTCTGAGGTCGAAGCTGTGAAACATGATTCTCTGTCGGCTCTCTGACCTCTGCTGCTGCTGCTGCTGCTGCTGCGTCCTCAGTCCTGCGGGCGCGACTCAAAGGCAGGGGTCCTCCTTCAGACCTGAGCGCACCTCTCGCTTTTCGCATACTGTCCCGCTTGGTGGATCATATGCATGACTTACAGCCTGTCATTGCAGGAGCTGCTTAATTTTCTGCAAATCGGTATGATTGGATGAAGATTCGAAAAAGACAAATCATGATTTCGAAGCAGTAATAGGTCATAACCTATTGGCAATGCCTGTGAAGAAGCTTTTACATGCATTTGCATCCGCTGGCACAACTAGCATGTAGCGTTGTAGCTACAGAGAGAAACAGCTGCGTCGCGAGTGATTAATCAGTGCACCGCTTGAATAAACTATAGATGGGTGGTGTGTGTACGATCTGCGGGATATGGGCAGTTACTCAGGGCTGTATTAGAAATGGAGCGCTAAAAAAAATAGAACTTACCAGTTGTGTCTTTTACAAGTTTTCTATTGCTTTTATGCACAAGAAGTCAACGCATAGTTAGGATCCCCTGCGTGGTGCTGAGAATAAAGAGGCCATTTTTTGGTACATTGGTCATTTTTGATTGGCTTTGGGGCGGCAGAAGGAGGAGCTTTACCCAGGACACTGTTTATGCAAGAACCTCCACTGCCTGCATCCCACAGACGACCTGTTAGTGGAGCTGTGAATGTGAAAGGAGAAAACTAACTTGTGCCTATTGGCACAAGTTGGCACAGTAATTGAGCTATCAGTGATTTTGTTAAAAAAAAAAAAAGAGTAAAAGGAAAACATGTATTTCCTTTTAGTGTGGGATTCTCATCCTTCATTGAAGAAATGTACTCCAAGTAAACACTGACCTTTTTACGCTTCTTTACCAGACATATTTTTAGCATTGGATACTTTCTGGCAGTAAGGGTCTCAGTAACAATGACTCTCAAACGTCCAGATTAATTTCTAACCAACGAGTTACATTGGGCTGTTTGAGCCCTGGAAGAAAGAAAAAAGTGATCATGGGGGCGGCAGCAGTCGAATTCCTCCACAAAAATTTACCACAAGAATAACAAAAGAAGGCAGTGGGAGTGAGTCACACCAGCAGGGAGGAAGATGAACTGATTGTCAACAAAGGGACCGGCAAGGCATGGAAAAACAAGAGTGACAAGAGTGGAGAAAGGCACCACTGTCTCTGCGTTCCATTATGAGATTTGTGTTTCCATTATGTCGGATTTACCACGGTGCCAGAAAACGTTCGCTGCGTTATGTTGTTTCCTGCGTGGAAGCCGAGAGCTGAGTGCTCCCGATGCATCCCAGGTATAAAAACAGCAAAGAGCCTACGGAGTGTTTGGTGCTCACTGGAGAAACATGGCGAGACTCAGCTGACACAAAGTAATGCCGTGGGAATGCGTAAAGAGCGTGACTCTGGGACCGGAAATGTGTTTTATTATTGATAAGAGGCAGCTGGAGAAACTCTTAGCATGTTTTCTCGTGGTGCCTAACAATCTGGATGCAGCAGTGGGTGAGGGAGCTGCTGTCTCTCCACGAATTATCTCCTAGCTGTCTGTAGAGAGAGGTCAGGAAGTAATGGCTGCCCATTTCCATCTTTTGTGACTCGCTGTAAATCGTTGACCTGAAGGATCCATAAGTGGGGGCTTTCGGTTTAGTGTTTTCCAGAAATGCTCTGTTACTACTAGTAAATACGTAACAGGTTAACACTAACTTTAACCCTGAGTGCCGTTAAGTCTTTGCCTCCTACAGATTTCTTCTGTTTCGCTTCCTTCGTCAACCTTAAATCCCTATAAGATCATCGATCAGATCGTAATATTGAGACCAAGCTTATGGAGTAAATATGAAAAGAACTTTAAAACGATTATTTCATTTATCAAAATAAATTATCTGTTAAATTAATCTGACCCTTTATGGAAAATAAAATGAAATCATGACAGTTTTTCTGAGTTCTCTTTTACTGGCTAGACCCAGACCCCTGATTAGCGCCAGATATATATATACTGTATATATATATATATATATAGTCAACAGAACCTATTTGGCAGCATGAAGTTGGATAGAAAATGTCACTGACATCAGTTTGGAATTACAAAGTCTTTGTAATCAAGTTTAGGCTCAAAGGGAATGCTAAGTTTTATCAAAATGTGGCAATCTTTTATCAACTACTGTAATTCCTCGAAGATAAGATTACACCAGACTAAATATCATGTGGATCCATAATGGATTTATGACGACGGCCTGGGAGTGTGGACGATGCACGGATCTTCGCCAACTCCAGAATAAACACAATCTTGGAGTCTGGTGAGATCCCAGCCCTGGAGAAGCAGATTGTGGAGGACGATGAAGCCGTACCTGTTTTTCTCCTGGGAGACTCTGCCTATCCTCTCCTGCCCTATTTGATGAAGGACTATCCCAATGATGGCTCTACCCCTCAAGAGGAAAAGTTTGGACGTTGTTTCAGTAGAGCTCACGAGGTCATAGAACACATGTTTGGACGACTGACGGCCAGGTTTGGGTCTCTTAGGCGGCCCATGGACCTAAACATGATTGACATGCCTCGTGTGATCTATGCATGCTTTGTTTTACACAACTAATGTGAGGCCATGGAAGAACCAGTGGGTGAGGATCTTGTGTCCACAACAATGTACGCCGACCAACAAAGTCAGCCACCGACAAAAACTAACGCCAAGCTCACAGACTGTGACGAGGAAGATGGAGAAAGAGTTAGAAGAGTTGTTGCCAAGTTTCTTGATTCACTGGCAAAGATTTGACTCGTGGTTTTGTGTTATTTTCCATACTTTTGTGTAACTGATTCTGACTTATTGGATAAGGAAACAAGAGTTTGCTCATGTTTGCCTTTTATTTTTTCCACACACTTTAGAAACAATGGCACAGTAGACACTTTTTAAAGGGTTGTGTTTTTAATAAGTAGCACTCTTGAAGTGCCAGTGCTACATAAACACGACAGAAATCCAAAGTTTACTTTTATTGCACATTTCAGCAATAATGCAGTTTATAGAGTTTTATGTCAAAAAGGACAAAAATGAAAAGAAAGTATGGAAAACCTTGTATCATGAGTATGTCCCAAGTCATACAAGAGATTTGATGTAGTGAAATTGAAAAAAAAAAAAAGCAAGTCAAATTTTTATTAGAGTTTTATAATAAATAAAAATTTGGGACCTAAGTTAAAAATGTGTATGCTTATTTTTTTTTTTAACTCATTGCTCCTGGAATGATAAGGCATCAAAACCAGTGCTGTTACTATTTTTTTTGTCTTTTACATTAGTCAATGCTGTAACACCCGCATCCAAAATATTCCACTTTTCTGTTTATTTTAGGAAAATATTGCATATTCTGTGTTTTCTCCTTAAAAAAAAGTGTTTTGGGGGAGAGGGGGTTTGACAAAAAGGGCATCAAAACAGAAAAAACCTTAAAATATGAAAAACTTTATACCTGTGAATAGGTCTGAAGTTGTTGCAAAGATTTGATTTAGTGGAAGCGAACAAAAAGAGTGTAGTGGCACATAATATAGCTGTAATATTGAAAATACTAAGGTAACAGAATCATAATGAGAAAGAAAAATTGAGAGAGTGGTACGCTTGTCGTTACACCAAGTTTTATAAACGGGTGAAGTCCTGCTCTTCCGTTGTGTCATCCAGCAGCAGACTTTGTTGGAACGATGTTGCTGGAAGTTGCCGGTTGCTGGGGAGGGAAGTGAAAGGGGCCAGGTGTGCAATGTGGAGCAGGAGTCTGCGCTAATCCAGATTAGGGCCGTTGCAGAGGGCCAGGTGTGCTGTCAAAGAGAATGTTTATGAATCTGAAGAAGTAAAAATGTATTGTTTTTCTGAACTCTAGATCACAAAAAATAGTTTTAATATCCAAATCCTATTTTCGAACCGTTTTTAAAAAAATTATTATTATTTTATTTAAAAATGGGTATTAGCTGCACTTTTCAATGTTAATCCCAAAATCAAGACGAACAGTTCTGTCCCCAATCAAAAGTTGGCTAACGTTTAGAGCTATCTCTACCTAAACTTTGAGGAAATGTCAATTGACCGTTCAATTGAATGTAAACAAAGCTTAGCTTAGTAACATTATTATCTCTAACATTATTGTGTAGCGCAAATATTGCAACATTTTTTGCAAATATTTATATAGTAGCTCCACAAAATAAAGTGATTTTAACTCCTTAAAATGACAAAAATAAAAACAATCACAAAGTCCTAGTGTGAAAAGATTTCCAATGTCATTTAAAAAAGGGCCTACTGAATGCAGACACAGCTGTAATATTTTAATATTTTAACAATCTGTTAATGGCTAGGTTTATCAATACATTCTGGCTCAACTGGTCCTTTGAGAACATTTATGATCTTGCTCTCGGCCCAAAATCAAAGTGACCTTGTCACCCCTGCCCTATAAGAAGGCACCAGTTCCTTCTGCACAGTTTGTGTGGTTATCTTGTCAATAATCCTTAAGTAGAGATCTTGAAATGAACTATTGTAGGAGAAACTAACTCATAACTAGGAGGCTTAAAACATTTATCTCAGCCACATTGTTTTGACCTCCGAGATCTTTGTGACAATACAAAGAAGGCATATCTTCCAAAAATGTGAATCTAAACAGCTGACTCGAATCATTTCTCTTATTTAACCTGTGCCTTAAATGGCCTCTGCTACTGTCAGGCATTGTGGGGTTTTGATTTAGGAGCTGGTATATCCTGCCTGTGCTTTTTCTGCATTATTTAAGGTGACAGGATGAGAACATGTCTGTCGAGCTGCCGCACAGCTGCTGCTCCCTCACTCTGTCTTTCTCTCCTCGTTTTCTCCGCAGTACTGGATAAACGAATACACCTCCAATCTGGGCATTGGAGTCTTCCACTCAGGCATCGAGATTTATGGCAGAGGTAAGACGAGGACCGTCTTGATGTCTGTGAAATCCCATTACGCATTCCCGAGTCGAGGATGGCCCTGGGGCGACACGGAGCTGCGCTCGGTGATGGGCGTATAGTGAGATTTGTGCAAGGCAGATGAAGTTTGGAGAGAAAAAAATGGAATATGGAATTGTACTCCGCATAGCATGACCCCATTTCTCTTGGTTGAGTCACCACTGACTCACTCTGTGTTTATGTTTATGTGGGGGCGGGGGGGTGGACTGAAATAGAGGGGCAGGATCTCTGGTGAAACTTGATCTCTGGAAATCCAGTATGCCCTTGGAACTGGACATATTGGCTCTGTGCACAGAGAAATATGGTGATAGTCTGGGGCCTGACTTTGGAAAGGCAGTAGCCCAGGGCGCCATTCTTTTGGGAGAGGCAAAGACTTTTATTTTCTTTCATTTACTCGTTTTTAAAAAAATTTTATTTGATAAACGCTGACTTTTTCAAACATTGTACTTTATAGGCCCAAATCATGTGCGTTGTATTATTATTTTGAAAAAATTTATATATCAATATTCAAGTATTTGACAATTACAAAGTTATCGTCGATTTATTTAGGAATAATATGGATTTATGAGCTATTAAGCATCAGTTCATACGTACTGAAGTATTCTAGTAGGACTACCTATTAATGTACTTTAATTTACATTAGTGAAAGAATTCTTCCTTAGTGGATCGGGCACCGAAGCTGGGTGCAGCCCAGGGCCCCACATCCTGGTAAATACACCCCTGGTGACAGTGAAGATATAACATAAGCTCTGTAGTTTGCTGTTGCTCTCTACTCTCTGTGCTCTAATGACAGGGAGTAAAGCCCTGCATTCAAGCCAGCCCAAATGATTTAATTACAACATCCATGATTAATCGGTATCTTCTCTGTAATTACAGAAGCGGAGGTCTTTTCTTCTTCTTCTTTTTTTGGGGGGAGAAACGTCTAATCTGTATTTTGCATCTTCTTGCATCATCTTCAGAGTTCGCGTACGGCGGTCACCCCTACCCTTTCAGCGGCATCTTTGAAATCAACCCCGGCAACGCGGCGGAGCTGGGAGAGACCTTCAAATTCAAGTGAGCGCGCTTCCTTATTGCGGCACGTGGGAGTGCGCGCGCTCTGACGCCACGCTGTTTATCTATTTCCAACAGGGAGGCCATTGTTTTGGGCACCACGGACTTCACAGAGGAGGACATAGATAAAATCATGGAGGAGCTCGGTAAAGAGTTCAAAGGGAACGCCTACCACCTAATGCACAAAAACTGCAACCACTTCTCCTCTTCGCTGTCTGAGGTCAGTCTGATGTAACGCTTTCTTCCAAAGTGCTGCGAAGCCACACAGGAGAGTCAGCATAAAAAAATACCACGTACTGTATGTTTTCCGTACTGCATTCTCTCTGCACACAAAGGCTCAAACTTGAAAAAAAAAATATAAATGTTTGGAATAAATAATAGCCATTAAAATGAAAAGAATGTTCATATTCGTGAAACAGTGCTGGTGATCTTAAAAACAAAGCAAAGAAATGAACAAAAGGTATTTGATTATTTGAATTATCCTATGCGTTCTTCTGAACTAGTGGCTGTAGCTGTGCTCTGTCTGACTTGTTTTTTTCTTTTTTTTAGAAAAGAAGCAAACAAATAAAAATGAGCTAACCATTTTTATCAGCCTTTGTCTCTTCGGAAACAGTAGCAAAATGCATGTGTTGAACAACACAAAACGGAACAAGTTTGTGCTTCTTGTGCGAAGAAAGATCGTTAGTTGTTAGGGCTGCAACTAACGGATTGTTTTTGGTAATCGATTAATCGATTATTCTGACAGTAACTTGATTAATGAGACAAAAAAACATGCCCCCCCCCGCCCTCCCCACACACAATTTTTTCATTTAACCACACCTTCCTTTTTCACACTATATTAGAAATAAACTTAAAAATGCAAATAATTTTTTTTTACCCTCTGTTTCAGTTGCTCTGTGGAAGAGAAATCCCCCGCTGGGTCAACAGACTGGCTTACTTCAGCTCCTGCATCCCCTTTCTTCAGAGCTGCCTACCCAAAGAGTGGCTGACCCCGGCCGCTCTGCAGAGCCACATCAGCCTCGGCCTCCACAAGGAGGAGCAGAATGACTCGAGCGACGAGGACCCCACGTCGCCGTCCGGCGCGGCTGCCGCCGGCTCGGGCTCCTCCCACAGCTGTCGCCACACCCGGGTGTGACCCGACCGGCTCGCTCGCCCGCCAGCCCGCCGACCTCTGGACCCACGCCGCTGTTGCCGGCGGCTTCAGTAGGCTTTGAACAACCAACTGACCTCAAACTGTTTGGCCTCTGAATGAAAAGAGACTGGAAGCGTGAGCTTGCTCTTTGGTGCGGGAACTGTTGACGGACTCTTCAAACCTGGAGACTCTTTGACGGAAAGACTGGAAGAAAACTCTGAGACCTCGAAGGGTCGGCTCTGACTCCAACCGTACACACTTGTAGATCCGAAGTTTGTAGTGTAACATTCTTAGTCTTTTCCACAAAAATTCAAAAAAAACCTTTGTCAGCCTTGTCCCCTGCCCTGCCTTCGAAGCTGCTTTTGTAGAAAAAACAAAAACTTTCTAGATAGTAACACTACCAGGAAACTGCTAATCTCCGCAAGTTCGGCAAGTCCTCGTTTAGTAACCTCTATGTGGCCTTCAGATGATATCGCTGATTCCAGTTTCTTAAGGTGTAGCTATTCTGCGGCCATTTCAGAGGATGAACAGGTCAGTTTTGGGTGGGAGTTTGGGGTTGATATTTCCTTAAAGAGAGAAAATGTTGCATGTTGAGACAATGTCATAAATTAGACAACTAACCGGAGATGCGATGGGGCGACGCAGTACTTGACCTCTTACAGATTTCTTTTGTTTTAAATTTTTATCTCAGCGAAAGATAACCCAAATAGGTAAAAAAGCTGCTTTTCAGATAATTCCCTTTCTGAAGTGACAAAAGTTACCCAAACCAACTTGACAGTAGATGAAAATAGAAATGTCCTCTTTAATTTCAGCAGTCAGATTCTAACTATTGCCAGACATGGATAAGTCCCTTCAACCAAACCTGTCTGACAACTCAAAGTAGGCTAAAAGCTCACAGAAACCAACTGAATATTCCCAAATTTAAAGAAATTCAAGAAATTTGCACTTCAGAGAACCACAATGAGTGCCATCAACCACAAATGGAGAAAACTTGGAACGATAGAAAATCTTCCCAAGATTGTCCACCTAACCCAAAATTACTCCAAGAATGCATCAACAACTCATGCAAGAGGTGAAAAAAAATAACTCCTGCAAAATTTCAATCTTGGCTATGCAAACCTCAGTTATGGTCTCGGTTTATGAATTAACAACAAGAAAGAGACTGGGCAAAAAAACAAACAAACCCCTGTTAACTATTGACGAGACAACAGTAGGACTTGGCCACAAACTCTGGCCAAGAGTTTGTGGCCTCAAACAAGCACTCTTGGGTTATTCAGCAGGACTGAACCGTTGGATCCGAACTGTCCAACTGCAGATCGCCCAAATATAGGTTTGAGACTTTACAGTTTAGTGAGGTTAAGACCTAGAAACATTAAGTTCATATTGTTCTCTTTAGAACATACATAGCTTGCTTGCGTATCCAAGGAAACACCACCAAGTCCTCTATCTGAATGGCTAAAAACATCAAAAATAAAGATTCTTATGTTGACTAGCCACGATCTATTCTGATTTACTTTGAGATACCTAGAAAATCTTCTTGTGTTGCTGACTGACTGGAAACAATCCTGCAAAGACGAGAGGGTCAAAACTAATCTACAAAGACATAAAGGTCTCTTAGCGGTTGCTACAAATGCGTGGCGGAAGATGTTGCCACCAAAGAGTGGAGGGCAATCGCATTTTCTCAAAAGACCCGGTTGGTTTAAATAGCCTTTTTGATTGGATTGCATTGGATGCGTAATGGAAATTGCAAAAATAAACCGAAGAAATCTGTGAGCTGGCAAATACTTTTTACCCCTGTCGAGTCGTCATGTGAACCCTCTCATGATCTTTTTGTAGAAGAAAATCTCTTTACTGGGAATTATAGCGTGAATAAGCCATTAGCCGAGTAACCAGTTTCTTAACGGTTGCAAACAATCAAGAGTGAACACTTTCAGTTGAAACAGCTGCTGTTCAGCGAGCCTCAGGCAGCTCGGTCACTGTCTCTGACCGTCTCAGAGAAAAGGTTCTAGCCGCCGTTCTCTCAGTTAGCGACTCTGTGACCTAGCGCATTTTTTCTGGCTACTCTTTTATATCCAAGTGATCTTTGTACTGTTAACATTTTTTCCAGCCAGAGTCAGCTGGACTCCACCCCCCCTTTTCATCATTAGAACCACAGAGACAGAGGTGCTGCAATAAGGAGGAGCAGAAATCTGTCCTTTCCCTTCCATCAAGAGTCCATCATGTTGTGTGTGCAGTTACTGTGAGTTCGGCTTAGCATTAAGATTGGCCCCTTCATAGGTCACAGCTCAGCCCCGCTGTATTGACTTCTTAAACTGTTTATTGTGCCGGTGGCAAAACACAAAAGCGACAAATCCGGATTGGTTTTGAGAGATTACGTGCTGAACTGTTTCTCGCTTTAGCACCAGCTGCACGGAAAGAGACGTTCCTGGAATGTCTCTGGGTATAAACACATAATAATCGTCTAAAAAAACAAAACAAAAAAGATGCATTGTCTTGCCATTTGATTTTTTGGTGATTTTTTTTTGGTGATGATTATGCAAGCCACATGTTAGAGATGCTGGAAAGAAGATTTTAATACCCTGGGACACCTCTGTCTGCTTTACAACTCTGTTTCTCAAAAGGTGAGATGACGTGAGAAATTTAACCACGCGCAGAACGAGCCCAGAGGCGTACAGAAAAGGAAATGACGACAAACTGAAACGCATGTTAAACTGATTTGCATTTTCACAGCAAACGTTTGGGTAGTGCAGTAAATATCGTGTGTAGTTTGGAGTATGTACTGATTTTATAAGTCGTGATGTCAGCAAAGTGGAAGGTAATCATGTCGTTATGGATGCCGACTCCCAAAATGTGCACTGGAAACAGTCTTATAGGAACGGTGCCTTGCAAAAGTATTCTTACCATTTAAGGTTTTCCATATTTTTGTCACGTTACAACCGCAATCTTCAATGAATTTTAATGGGATTTCACAGGATAGATCAAAACTAAGTAGTGCATGGTTGTGAAGTGAGAGGAAAATACTACAGCAAAGTTTTTGTAGCTTTGTACAGAAACTATTTTAAAATTATGCCATGCATTTGATGCCACCTTTTGTCACAAAAATAGCTGGAACTCTTTACCTATTCTCCTTTAGAATACAGATTTACTGAATTTCATCCACGCTTAAAAGGGGCTGAATACAAATGTGTGCCACACTTTTTAGATTTTTATTTGTGAATTTTTTTTTTTTTTGTGCAAGTGCCACAATTTCCATTCGTTACACTATTGTGGTGTAGTTTTACTGGCCTATCAGTTTAAATCTCAGTGAAATTCATTGACATTTGCAGTTAAAATGTGAAAACCGAGTAAAGCTCACAGAGTATGAAAACTTTTCCTAGAAACTTTCACCACTTGTCTTTAGCAAGGAAGAAGATGCAGCATAATATGGTCCGACCCAAAGAATTGTCAGAATAAAAGATTTGTGGTTTACAATATGAGGGCTAAGGTTTTCACACCGTAGTCTTTGTATTTCCATATTTCTCCAAATCTTTTAAACATATATTTTGTTCTCTGGATAATAACATCAAGCGTCTCCTCCTGAAAAGCTGTATACTGGCCGGGATTGTTTGTTTATTTATTTATTTACCTGTTTTTAGGTAAATTAGTCGTCATTGGACACATTTTTCACAATTTTACTTCTTGTGTGGACTCTTTCTCTCCCCAAGCTTTTTGAAATATCACACCTAATTTAAAATGAGCATGTTCAATACGATTCATTTTTATCACTCGACATGACATGTCTTAATTCAATAGGATTTCTGTACTGGCCCCTACTCTTCCCTATATCTGCAGACATAGTAGTGGCATCGATCCCTCATCGCCATGATTGTGATCTCGTGTGTTTACAGACATTTTCCGTAAAGTTTTATTTTTCTGTCGCAAGAACGACAGATTTCTGCGAAGAGACTATATCGTCACGTGTTTCATCATTCCAATCATAATTGGGCCCAAAGGCATGACAGCAGACCAACATAAACGACTGCGGTGGTCTGCAGTGAGTCCGGCTTGCGTTGGTTTTGTCCTCGTTGGCGTAAGGTTACACGATTTGAATCACTTTTCCTGGTCGTGCTGTTAACTTGTTGTGCTGCGTCGCTGAACAGCCGCCCCTCTCTCAGGAAGGAACTCGCATGGCTTCTGGTACGACTGACTGAATCCCACAGGGAATGGGCTTAAAAGTGCAGATCAATCATTTAACTTCTTCGTGCTGCTGAGTAAGCTGTATCCTCATTTACTGACATGCTTTTGTCTTATTTTCCCCCCACCAGTTTACTGTGTTGCAACCTTCAATATTGTTTTTTTGGATTTTGTGAAACTGTACAGTGGTTCAGTGTTAAATCCTGGAATCTCTTTTGACACAGCAGGCCAGAGAGGCGTTGGAGATTTTTTTTTATTTGATTTGATTGTGTCTGTCAAAAAATTGTATTTCCTTCTCCTAACTCCATAAATCCCCCAAATGATGATAATTCTAGAATAAAGAGATTGACTGCAATTAGACCTTGTCTTTATTTTTGTCAAATAAAACATGGTAAACATTGCATTAGCAGATATCTTAATGTTAATATGCAACCTTCTTTCGTGGCTGACCATTGCATGTTTGGAGCATCTCTATTCAAAAATCATTAGTACATTAAAGACATTTATTTTAGATCACACAATATAATTAAGCATGGAGTTGCTAATTAAGAATCATGTTTCTGTATGTATGTTGGGAAAATTCTATTTGTTAGGTAATTTTTTTCCCTCTCCTTACAGAACCCATTTTGTAATATAATGTATTTTTTTAGCCACCACGCTGTTTTAAAAAAAATGCCTATTTATTTATTTGCGTTTTAGATGATTATTAATAAAGTAAAGGATATAAATTAGTCCTATTTTATTCCTTGAAGACCAGTAAGACTAGCTTTCTTATAATCTAGTTTCTTATTATATTATTATATTCTATTTACTATTAAAATGCGGCGTATAGCTAGCTATATATACAATTAATGTAATAATTTATGTTTCTATGTATTTATAATCCAGGACAAGAACAACATGTTAAACAGAATACGCCCAGATGGGTTGCCAAATAGTAGTTACATCCCTCTTTAATCAGAAAGCTTAGTTGCGCTTATTTATTTTCTTTCTGGCATCCACATAAAATTCTTGTCTGTCTGAGGATTTTTTTTTTTTGTTCATCTGTTTCTGTTCTTTCTAAAATACTACCGCCGATTATGTTGCAACGGTAAACTACAGTGCAAAAGCTCTCAACCGGAGGTGCTCGAAAGTGTATTTATCATAAATACCTGGCAACCTAAAGGCAACCCATGGTCTTTCTTCCTCTGCGGACTCATTCGCCATTTTGATCCAGTTTTTCTGGGTGACCTACATTCGGCTAACAACCCGCAACGTAAGCAACGTTTCAATTTTCCTCGGCAAGAAAAATAGGTAAGCATGCCTAAAATATTACGTTAATGGATTTCAGCATATTTTCGTGTGTTTAACGCTGTAACGTTATTTCTACTGTCAACGGCGACTGTTTTCGTACCTAACGTTAGCTCTCCTCGGCTAACTGAAAGCGACCTCGAGGCGAGTAAAAAACAAAACCAAAACGGAAGAGCAATTTTTGCTAGAAAACCTAAGATAAATTAGTTCTAAAAAACGGAATCTTTGAAGCATGCTGTACACAAGTATTTTAATTTTTTTTTTACCTGTTAAGTTTAGTTTTTTTAGGCGACAGTAAATTTATTAACGCGTTGCGCAGTAACAACAGGGGTTTTTCGCAGTGTTTTGCGAAGGTCTGACGGCTGATGCAGGCCCGAGATCCTTCTATGCGTCCCTTCACCATAAATGGGCAAAAATGGTTTACACTTTTATTTTACTTCTATATTAGAGGAACCAGCAAAAATAACGTTTATATCTGCGCTACTTTATTTACGTTTTGACTTGCAGTAAATGTTGCGTTTGATTTTTAGACCGGTTAATCGGCTCAGAAGTGAAACGGTTTTGACCAACATCCTTGAACGGTTTTCATCGTTTTTGGCTCGGAAGCTGTAAGTAAACCTGATTAAAGTTGAAAGATAATTCTTCAGGACGTGGTTATGTTGTTTTACTTTAAAATTCAACTCAAACATATTTTATTGAACCCAAAGGGAAATTAAACATCAAAGATATGTAAACATTGCGATATTTATGCGAGTGAAATACCGCGGAGGAAAGTTTTACTTTTTAATGAGTACTTTTTTGTATTGTTTAACTAATAAATTTGCATAAAATCATTGGGATGATCAAATTAACCACATTTGCATCAAAGCACAATTTTGATTTGGAGTATTCCAGTTGTAGTTTTGGTGTTAATGTTTGTCTTTTGAATTTTAAAACAACAATGCGGTCTGAAGAGGGATGTGTGCTGCTACATTAACTGCGAGAGGAAAGTCAAAGGAGGAAATAACTTGTTGTTTACGTGGAGGTTTTCTCACCAAGATGGTGATTAACTTATGTTCCTGGACAAGGGGTAAACTGTAACTACAGTTGGTGTAAGACACAACAATAACAAGATGTTCTTGTTGTATTTTCCCCACACAAAAATCGTATTATCTCGCCGTTCTCCATTGTTTGAACATTTCCCTTGTTATCTCTTTGCAGCAAGGAGCAACATGAGTAGCAGTCGCGTATTCATCGGCCACTTGAGCACACATGCGAGAGAGAGGGACGTGGAGAAGTTCTTCAAGGGATATGGACACATAAGAGAGATCAACTTGAAAAACGGATTTGGATTTGTGGTCAGTGTGGCAAGTCCTTTTGGTACATTTTGATTTGGTTTACTCTTAAGCTTAAGGGAAGTAACGCTCTCCGGTTCTTGTCAGGAATTTGATGACCACAGAGACGCCGACGACGCCGTGTATGAGCTGAACGGGAAAGAATTGTGCAGTGAAAGGTAAACCGTTTTCTCGGTCCGGGATTTCCCTGTTTTGCCACCTGTTGGGAGTTGTTGACGAGCGCAGGGTATTCTGAGTAGCTGCCAAGCAGTTAAAAGTTATCTGCTCCATGAGTCAGCAGGTTTTTCTTCTTTTATATGTTTCTGTGACCTTCCACTTTAATCCGTTGTTTACATTTTCTTCCTCAGGGTCACCATTGAGCACGCCCGCTCCAGGAGAGGCAGAGGAGGCGGCGCCCCAGGAATGGGACGATTTGGCGGCGGCGGCAGTGGCGGCGGCAGTGGCGGCGGCGGTGGCGGCGGCTATCGCCAGTCCCGCAATACCAGAGCTAGGTAGATGAGACTCGGGTTGCCATTTTGTTTCATAAAAGTTTAAAGATGATCGTTTTCTTTCTCAGTAAAACCACCATTTCAAACCAGACCGTATGATTTAGAGTCTTAAAAATAAGACAGTTGTGTATGGCTGAAACGATTAATTGTGATGAATCGATTATTTATTAATATTAGTCGTAACTGATTTAGTTATCAATTAATCATTAACTGCAGTGTGCGTTGTGTATATAATTAATTAAAGGAATTCTGTTATTGCATTTTAGGGAACAAAATGTTTATTTTCTTATTTAAATAAAAATGTTTATTTTCTAAATAAAAAGGGAATTGAATTGATAATGTGCATCTTTTAAAGTATTTTTTAAAAATATTGTATAAAAAATGCTTAAGAATTTAAATGATAAATCTGCAAAATGCGCAAATCTTTTTTTGACCGATTAATCAATTCCTAAAATAATAATTAACTGCAGGACTGTAGAAGAGCAAATGTATATTTTCCAGACAAGCTTGCTTAAAATGTGGCATATTCTAAGCCTTTTGGCTGCATGGACTGGAAGAAATTGTAAACGACAGCCTGTTTTTCCACAACTGACACCAATGCAAATATTGACACAATTCTCGGACAAAGAAAACCACACGCACAAAAGTGAGCAAGAAATGAATGAATTGAACATAAAATTGTGCTGAAAACCAAGAAGGCTGCTGTTTGACATAGAAGTGTGTGTGTGTGTGTTTAGTTTTAAATTCAGTTTTAAACATTTCTCTGCAGGTATGGCCCTCCAATGCGAACTGATCACAGGCTAATTGTGGAGAACCTCTCGTCCCGCGTCAGCTGGCAGGTATGAGATCACATAATTACATTAACCTCAATTTACTATGACATCTTGTCATGTGATTTAATAGTAAAGTAACAGTTTCTTATTTGGCTATTCTATAAGTATTCTGTTAAAAATCTACACATTTTTGTTAAATTGGCAAATGTTTTTCTTTTTTTCATTTTAGTGTATCATTTACTCCAAAAGTCATATTACTGCTGTTTAGTATTTTACTAAAAAAAAAAAAAAAAAACATATTTCATTTTTAATAAGCAGCTCCTCTGGTATGGTTTCCTGTTTTGTATATCAGAGGTAAATAGACATCCTCCACTTGGGGGGTCAGAAGTATGTAGCGCCCTCTGCTGGTTGTTTTTTTTCTGAATAGTGTCCATCTGGTGCCTTTCCTTACACGCAGTTGCTGCCGGTCTAAAGTCTTGGCTGGTCCCCCGTAGCGGTGAAAGTGGTCTAGCGCAGGATACGGTAGCCTTAGGAGGGCCGTAGCCACAGTCTGGAGGTTCTGTGGGCTGGCGTTCCCGGCTGCAGGAACCCCACGCCCCCCTCAAATCCACGGCCTCCCACAGTCTCTGTTGGGGCTCTTTCTGTGGCTGGTGGAGCTGGGGGGGTGTTGAGTCGGGCACACATCACACCCCCCTACTTTCTCTCTGGTGGTTCCTTACTTGAGGAGGCCGGATGCTGATGCAAGGCTGAGAGCATTTCTCGAGGGCGTTTCTCAAGGGCTTAACACTGCATTGGTTCCCATTTGCTATTTGGACAAGTGGCTCTATACTATTATCTACCTTGGTTTGGAGCGGTAAGTAGCATAAAACTCATGTGATTGGGTTTTTTATTATTATTCTTTTTAATAGCGGGTGGTAGAAGGGTGGAGATTTAGTCCCGAAAGGGAATCTTGTAAACAGTTGACCCCCTTTTTTAAAGTCATTTGGTAAATGTAAAAAAAAAAAAAAAAAGTCCCAACTTTTATAAAAAAAAGAAAATAAACATTTTTATTGTAAATTCAACACACAATCTGTTTATCCCACAAACTTCTACACAAATTTGACTTACAAAAGTCGAGTATTGGCATCAAATTCCTCAAACATTTTGCCTGTTTTCTGTAAAGTGTTTCACCGTAAGGCTTAATGTGGTCTTTTAAATTAATAAGTTGAAAGCAGTAAATTTTAGTTTCTGTAGCAGAAAAGGGCAAAACCTGTCCTCAGATCATTTTTATGGCTCTCTTGTTTACACGCCCTCTAGAGTAGGATCTGATACAAATGTGTTAGAAATGGGTTACTCATGTTTCTGTTTGATGTCTTTATTTTTTTGGTAATTTCTTAAGTTCCAGGTTCGAGAAGGCTCTCGGTGACGCTTCGTGTCTAATTCCCTTACTAAGTCAGTGTTGTACTCTTGAAATAGGACCTTAAAGACCTGATGAGAAAGGCAGGTGAAGTTACCTTTGTGGACGCACACAGACCCACTAAAAATGAAGGGTGAGTTAAGTTTTTTCACCTTTTGTTGTTGTTTTTATTATTATGTCTAAAGTATGTATGACTCGCTGTCGGTGTGAATGCAGGGTGGTTGAGTTTGCATCTCGTTACGATATGAAGAACGCCATCTCCAAACTGGATGGAACAGAGCTAAATGGACGCAAGTTGAAGATGTTTGAGGACAGCAGGAGGTGAGACATTTTATGTTGTCTGTTTTTTTGTTGTTTTTTTAAAAATTCTATGGTGAAAATGTGCCTGTCGTTACATGAACGCTGCTGTTTCCATTCCACCAACAGGAGCCGTTCTCGCAGCTACTCTCGCTCCAGGAGCCGCTCCCGGAGCAGATCCAGGAGCCGCTCCAGGAGCCGCTCCCGGAGCCGCAGCCGCTCCAGGAGCCGCTCCAGATCTCCCAGCCGCACCCCAGAGAAGAAGATGTCAGGAGGGAGCAAGCCTGCGGCTAATTCCCCATCCAAGTCCAAGTCTCGCTCCAAGTCTCGCTCCAAGTCTCGCTCCAAATCTCGCTCTAAATCTCGTTCTAAATCTCGCTCCAAATCCCGCTCCAAATCCCGCTCTCCTGCTCCCGCTCAAAACGGCAAGGTTCGCTCCGGATCCCGCTCCCGATCTCGCTCGCGTTCTCGCTCCGCCTCAGCAGACAGCAAACACTAAGATGGCTGCAGCTGCAAGTCATAGGACGGATTCAGAGTAGTTTTCCTAGCGAGCCTCGCCTGGCGGCTCGTGTGTTTGTTTTTACTGAAGGGGAGAGAAGAACCTTTATGTGGGGTCTTTTTGAAAGCAGGAAAAAAAAACATTTGTATAAATGTTGCTTTTTTTGAGTGCTTTTTAGTTTTGAACCTTCTTCCACTTGAGTGAAATTATTGTAAACAAAATTTAAACAATTGATTCTTCTGACCCCTTCATATGAATGGCGATACCCATTGTCTGCTTACTGTCCCTCACTGGATTTACTTTATTTCCCAATCTTTGTGGGAATACCATTGATTCCCTTAAACTGTTGAGAATATAAAAGTATCGATTTGGTCTTAAACGTCGATCATTCTTCTGATGAGGCACCTATCTGTGTTTGAAATTCATTCCTTTGATATTTGAACATGAGAGCAGTTCAGCTGGGGATTTAGACTTTTTTTTTTGTTTCTCAAAGTGTGGCTATCTTAAATTTAGTTTTCCTAAGCATCTTTAGTCAGTGCTTTCACTGATGTCTTTACGTTTTCTTCTGGGAATCGGGAGTCTGACACAAGTTTGCTTGTAAATGTTGCATATTTAGATGCTGATGAATCTATATATTGTAATTTTTTTTTTCTTTGTTTACTACGTGTGTTTTAAAAAAACTGCACACAACGTTTGCATTTTCAACTCAAGTCTTTCATTAACTGTGAAATGTATCAATCCCTCTGTCCTACACTTATTGTGCAGTACAAATGCAAACAAAGTTCACTTTCTTTTTGCTTTGTTATAAAAATAATAAACTTCAGTGTACTAAAAAAAAAAGTCTTCGGCTTCATATTGTCACGCTTTTACTAAAAAATATATCCTAATTCAAATCACTTTGGCTGGGACTGATTCAAAGACTTGAATGTTTCAGGAAACGACTTCAGATAATACAAAAAAAGTAAAAAAATTCATTTTTTTTCAGGAAATATTTGTGTTTTCTTATTGCAAATCGGAGATAAATCTTGCTTCAGCCGTTTTGAAGGGAAGCTCAGATGGGTCCGGTTTCAGTGGGTCATCATTGGAAATGACCTGAAAAGTAACCAGACTGGGTAAGTAAATGCCAACACTGCCAGCGAATAATCTCTATTGAAGGAAAATTTAGTTCTAAAAGTCATTTCTAAATGTGGGAACAAAATGTTCTGACTCATATTGGAAAGACGCACTGAAACTCCACTCAAATGTTCCACACCTAAGAATAAAACTGAACATCTTCCTCTGGCGAGATCTTGCATAGATTTCTTCTTGTCCTTCATTGTACATTAAATGGCCATTGTTGACAAACCACGACAATAATCTGGATTAACATAGTAACAGCTAATCCGACCAGACATAGTAATCCTTGAAGAGATTATGTCCATGTATGAGAACCTGAAAGGCAGTTAGAGCTGAACATATACGATCGAAAATGAAATGTTTTAAGGTCAAAAATAACTACTTTTTAGTTGTTTTTTCCCCCCCACTGCAATAATTATGAACACCACAGGGTGGCAGCACTCGATTGCGTTAATGTGTGAGCAACCTTGACGGCTTTCCAAATGAGCTGTTCTGTTTACACTATCACAAAGTCATTTGAGGCAGGAAATGTTTTTGAAACGAAGAGATTTGGTTGATGAAAACTGATCCAAGTAAATAGAAAAAAATAAAGAAATAAAAGTTAAAACTCTTCTACAGTAGATATTCAGCATACGCAGCTATTCATTACATACAGTTTAAAATGGCAGGTGAAAATAAGATGGATCAACAAACAGCCACTCACTGCAGTATAGAGGTTACTATCCACCACTTCACTGTTGGGACAAATGGGACCATTTCTTTTATCATATATGATAGTCAAATTGGGGGGAAATATAGTAGAAAGTAATAAGGTACACTGGACGGACATTTTTCTGCAGAATCACTCCTTGTAATCCCACCCTGTCCTCTGAGCCAGAGAGCTTTTACTACCAGCCAGCGCTGCATATCCCTATAGACAAGCATATGACGGGTGTTTAGTGCTCCGCTTACTTGGAGCAGTGCTTCTGGTATGAACAAATGTTTGACACTACTAGCTTTCTTTAGCTATCTATCGGCATATTGTTTGGTTAAATAATCTCACCGGATTTCTCGCCTGTTTCTGGCATTTTTACTTCTGACCTGGAAGCCATTTTATGTTGGAATTTTGAGTGCGAATGCTTGAGATTTCACTACAACCCCGACCCTTTTCCAATATGGCTGTTACATCACATGTATAAAACATAGTGAAGGTTGTAGCAACAAGCACTTTATCTTTGGTATGATACATCTAACTGTGAACATGTTCCTTCGTTGTTTGTGCAGTTTTATCAGCTTATGTCGCTAATATTAGTTAGCCTATTCACTGAACAATTAGGAAATCATGACAGATTTCCAACTTGATCATAAGTGGAATCTAATCCTACTTCTTCAGACAGCTATAACAGTTAGTTACCATGGAGACTGAACAGAATTTCTTTTGCTGACCAAGCAGTCACACTGACGCATTTCGCGTGTCGCTTCAAGTGCGTGAGCACCTTGAGTGCAGATGCTGGACATTTTGTTCTATGAACCCTTAGCTTTTTCTTTATCTTGAATATGTTTATCTGTATTTGTTTTTTCTTGAGGCAGAACAAATGAGGCATAACTCTGTCGTTATACAGTGTGTCTGCGAATAAAGTTTAAAAAAACAACATCTGCCCCCCTCTCTCTCCCCCGCACCCAACAGACTTCTTGTGGCTTTGAGTGAAGCTGTGATGTCACTCATCCTGTCTGTGACATCACAGGCGCCTGTCTTTGTATTCCCAGATTCCACAGAGAAATTCATTTGCAGTCTTCAGTCGCACACAGAAATCAACGATGGCCGGACAAAATTTATTGCTGGAGAAAGTGGACATTTTGGAGAAGAGCTGCTGGAGGCTTAAAGAAGACAACAAGCAGCTTCAGAAAACTGTTGAACATCTGAGGCAGAAAATTGAGAAACTGTCTCGCAAAAAACCATACAACAGATTGCAGGCAGAAAATGAAAGGCTGACTAATACAAATGATTACCTGAAACAACAATTCAGCACTTGGAATAATGAATTGGACGAGGCTAAAGGGACAATTGAACAACTAAAATTAGATAACGACGCCATGACAAAACATAATTTGATGGTAGGTTGGAGAACATGTACAATTGAGACAAATTTTAAGAATTCAATGAAGGAAAAATTACAAAAATTGGACTGGCTTGAGAGGGAGAACAACGAGCTCAATCAAGAAATTGTTAGCTTGAAATTAAAGATGGACAGAGTTAAAACCAGGGAAGAAAATTCAAAGGCTGAGGCACAAAATGAGGAAAAGATGGAGAAAACAACAAAACAGTCCGCAGAACAGGAAATTCAAGAAGAGAAACCTACAATATTACAGACAATTGGGAGAACTTTCATAAACATGTACAAATCAGGGACTTTGAGATATTGGGTGCCACCCTGGATATTCTAATTTCGACATAACATTTCTAAATAACGACCCCCAAAGATGTGTGTCTGTGTTCAGGTAATTTAAACCTAACATAAATTGGTCCTTTGACGCCGGAGTCCGATACGCCTGCAGTTTCCAGCGGGAGGGACGGACATCAGAAGCAGGCTCCTAGGAGTCTCACAGGTCCTTTCCAGGACTGTGTCTCCGACCCGCTTGCTGGAAACTATCCGTCGGATAGTCGAACCTCGGATTCAGGAAGAGCAGTGTGGTTTTCGTCCTGGTCGTGGAACACTGGACCAGCTCTACACCCTGCAGGGTCCTAGAGGGTGCACGGGAGTTCGCCCAACCAGTCTACATGTGTTTTGTGGACTTGGAGAAGGCGTTCGACCGTGTCCCTCGGGGAGCCCTGTGGGGGGTTCTCCGGGAGTACGGGGTACCGGGCCCTTTAATACGGGCTGTCGGGTCCCTGTATGACCGGTGTCAGAGTCTGGTCCGCATTGCCGGCAGTAAGTCGGGCTCGTTTCCGGTGAGAGTTGGACTCCGCCAGGGCTGCCCTTTGTCACCGATTCTGTTCATCACTTTCATGGACAGAATTTCGAGGCGCAGCCAAGGTGTTGAGGGGATCCGATTTGGTGGCCTTAGGATCTCATCTCTGCTTTTCGCAGACGATGTGGTCCTTTTGGCTTCATCAGGTCGTGATCTGCAGCTCTCGCTGGAGCGGTTCGCAGCCGAGTGTGAAGCGGCCGGGATGGGGATCAGTGCCTCCAAATCCGAGGCCATGGTCTTGAGCCGGAAAAGGGTAGAGTGCCTTCTCCGGGTCAGGGGGTTTGTCCTGCCCCAAGTGGAGGAGTTCAAGTATCTCGGGATCTTGTTCACGAATGGGGGAAGAAGGGAGCGGGAGATCGACAGGCGGATTGGCGCAGCGTCTGCAGTCAAGGGGGCGCTGTACCGGTCCGTCGTGGTGAAGAGAGAGCTGAGCCAAAAAGCGAAGCTCTCGATTTACCGGTCGATCTACGTTCCCACCCTCATCTATGGTCATGAGCTTTGGGTCATGACCGAAAGAACGAGATCGCGGATACAAGCGGCTGAAATGGGTTTTCTCCGTAGGGTGTCTGGGCTCTCCCTTAGAGATAGGGTGAGAAGCTCAGTCATCCGGGAGGGACTCAGAGTAGAGCCGCTGCTCCTTCACATCCAGAGGAGCCAGTTGAGGCTCGGGCATCTGGTCAGGATGCCTCCTGGACGCCTCCCTGGTGAGGTGTTCCGGGCACGTCCCACCCGGAGGAGGCCCCGGGGAAGACCCAGGACACGCTGGAGAGACTATGTCTCTCGGCTGGCCTGGGAACGCCTCGGGATTCCCCCAGAAGAGCTGGAAGAAGTGGCCGGGGAGAACTGACTGAGTTATAGGATGAAGTACGACAGAAAACAAAAATCAAATCAGAAAAAGATGAGTAGTGAAGGAATGGGTGAGTTAGAAAAGTGGATGGAGGAGCTAAAAAGAGAGAAGAAGGCAATCAGAAAAGTTAGGATAAAAGAGGAGAGCAAAGAAGGATGAAGCAGATCAGGCAGCAGAGCAGCGAGGAGCTCAGGGAGGAGTTATAAGAAAAAAGCAACCAAACACAGAAAGGAAATTTAAAAAAGAAGGTTTTGAAGATATAGAGTATAGATAAATAAATAAATGTCTAAGTAGATAGATAAACAAAATGAAAAAAAATTAATTATCTAAAAGCTGGAAAGAAAAGTAGGTATAGTTAAAGAAGGCAAGGTGTAAGTGAGTTAAAGAGGATGAAAGGATGATTTGAAAATTAGAATGATAATTGTGTTTAAGGTTCATAGCAGTTTGAAAGAACGTAATGATTGAAAATAGAAAATAGATCTTAGAGAGAAACAGCTAAAAATGCTTTGCATGATCCTAAGGATGTTTATGAAATACGAGTAATAATTATATAGAATTGAGAACTTAAAATATTAGATAAGAACGTTAATTATTCCTCCTAGGCTGAGAAGGTTGTAGAAAAATAGAATAAATTACAAATGAGTTACAGTGGGAGCATTTTATTGGAATGAGAATCAAGATAGAGAAATATTATTAAATCTATAGGATTTATTGATTCAGTGAAACTAGAGGAAACTCTCTTGGTAAATAGAAATTGATCAAACAAAGGAAGTTTTGGTGAATTTATGAGATTTGTGGTAAAAGGATACTTTAGCTTAATTTGAAACATTTAGCTGAAGAAGGCCACAAAGTTAGCAAGAACAAACTCCAAATGTTTAAAGAAGAGGTGAAATATTTAGGACACAGATGACTGAAAGGTCATTTTATGACCTCAGTGTTGGTTCAACAGCATGGAGATAAAATGAAAAGAAATAGGAGAGAATGTTGCAAATAAAAATAAGCAGAGAAAAGCAACAGGTTTGTTAAGATCAGACAACAAAGTGCAATTAAGACATTTTCCATGATAAGAATGTTAAGATGAAAAGAACAATGAGACTCCAGCAAAGGAGCTGGAACCGTAGAAACCCAGACAACAGCTCAGCAGGAAAGAACAGGCAGCTGTAATGCAAATCATTCTCTCTCCCAACATTTAAAGTACCTCCTGACAAAATATAAGTTACAATTTTAGTAGTGGAACAACAAAAGGTACAGAAATTTAAATTAGATGAAACTAAAACATATCTCATGATACAAGTGGCAAATCCTAATGAAGCAGTAGAAGAATCAGGAGTTTCTCCTGAAATCCTCATCATCTCTCTTTCCTGCCATAAGATCATCCTCCTCCAAGAGGTGAGAGGAAGTTCATGAAAGATGTAGTTTTAGTTTTCTAAATTCAGAGAACAGTTTTCTCTTTAGAGTGGCTTGTTTAAGTAAGCAACTGATTTATGAGTAATGAAATAATATGGAAAGTTTTAAACGTTTCACAACTGCAAGGAAAATAATAATTTGGTATTGTGATGCCCTGAGTGGACGTCCAGAGAGGTTGACAAGCAAGTGTTAAGGTGCCAAGCTGAACATTGTCCAGCTGAAGACCTCAGTTTAGGCTTTGATGAGAAAAGAGCTGCTCTCTTCTCATCAAAGCCTAAATTGAGGTATTCAGCTGGATATTAGAGAAGATCTCTGAGGTTGTTCTGGTTACCTCTGAATCCTGGGAAGAAGCTAAAGATTAGGAAACCGTGAAGTGAGTCTTTAAACATTTAAGTTCTGCAATGAGCTAACACATTATGTTATGGAATTCCACCAACTATAAATCATTAAAGATTGGAAACGAATGATGGGGTTTTAGGGATATAATATGGACTGTTTTGGGAAAATAGAGTCATCTTGACAGTTCCTAGCGTTTCGCGCATCTGGTTTCACAAAGTCTATATGGAGGCGCGTCGACGTCAGACGTGTCAGCCGTTGTTTTCCGCTGGAATCGTGCCGCGTTAGACGCTCGAAAAGCTCCGCAAACGGCCCTCGATGCGACTCCACATAGACTTAAAAACGCACCATTAGGCAATTAATTCCCCTGCTGGTTTGCAGTCCTACTTATTAGACTGTGTAGTTATAAACATCCCTCTAAATGTCAGCTCCCCTTTATTAGTCATCCACATTTCATACAGTGCAATTCCGTATGAAATATGTTCGGCTTTAACATTCACCAGGGAATTTATTTTGAAGTGTGGGACAGCGCAGACCAGGTTTTCTTCCTCGCGTCGCAGTGACAGTCTTGAGCTAAGCCTCTCCCACCACCGCTGCGCACGAGCCACCCGTCATACCCCGGACAGCGTGCCGGGCACAACAAGCTCCGCGCTCGAGCTGCTCAATCCCGCCGCCGTAGTTCCCTCCCCGACTACAGAGGACCCCCACGGCGACCCGCCTGGCTCCGCTCGGACAGAGAAATGAGCTCGGCGTCCGACGACCACACGTTATTTACGTGAGCGCGTGACGACAGTTTCTTCGCGGAAACACGCACATTACCACCTCACACACACACACACACACGCAGACAGACGACCCGCGCGCCGGTTCTGCTGTTTACCAACCGACCAGCTCGGTGTCAGGACTGTCCCACCCGCCCGTGCCGACAACCATGGCGGAGAGGAGCGGCAGGCTGAGTTTCCCCGGGAGCGGAGCTCTCAACCGACCGGTGCCCATGAACCTGTTCGCAACGTGGGAGATAGACGGATCCTCCCCGAACTGTATCCCGAGGTAAGGCGCTGCATGCATGGCAGGGCTCTGTCCTTGATGTGTGTGTGTGTGTGTGTGTGTTCAAAGTTTAAAGCTCCCGTTTGCAGCGCAGGCTGTGTCATCAGTGAGCGCGCTAACACTGCAGCCGCAGCGACCCTGCTGTCTCATCATGCCCACTGGATGCCCATGCAGGCCCTTCCTCAGCTGCCTGCAGCACCGAGCTGAGGCGTGTGCAGAGAAAAGGCGTGAAAACTCCTCAGTGCATCTTTATGGGTTCATAGGTGGGGGATTCTGCAGGCATCACGGTCAGCCTGTTGGGAAAATCATACTACTGCGAGTTTTAGTGCTCCAATTTGATGCAGTTTACATTCACAAGAGCCCAAAATGCCAAATTAAAGCTCCGAATGTTTTCATGATGAAGTCGTTGTTGCACCAGTTGTTAACAAAATGCTTCCCACATGGTCTTCTTGTTTTAACCTCCTGCGGTTTTTACTGCATGCCTCAGGTCTCCAGACAGATTCACAGCTGAGGTGCCGGAAACAACTGCTCTCCGATTGTCTTTGTTTGTTTATTTCTTTTGTTTCTTATTTATTCATGCATGAAAACTTTTCGCTCAAACCTATAGCCAAGAGAAGCTTCTGCAGGTTAGAAGATAAAAGAGAAATCGGTAAATTGATGAGCAGATATGATCGATTCGCCTGCCGCACCGAGATTTGCTTCTCACGCGTATCAAATTTGTTGTGTCTAATAAAATGGCACGTTTAGTTTTTCTTGATCAGAGTTGTGCTTCTTTGTGGTCATATTCCTCAGCATACTTGAGAAGTTCATCTGTGAAAGATCGGGTTAATATTTAAGAAAAAAGTTTTCATTTCATTCATGTCCTTCTCTGTCATCATAAAGCAAAGTAACCCGCTTTGTAACATGTTTATAGTCTGCAGACGTATTAACAGTCTTGTTCTCTGATCTTATAATTTTGCTTTGCCTGCTGAAACCATCTGAATCCTCGAACGCGACATAAATAATTCAACTCGCGATGTGTTTATTGCATTAGACCGTTGATGATGCCAGAGCTTGTTATTGCTTTAAATCACCTTATGCTCAAGTAATTAAACTCCATCTACTGCCTTAAAATCAGAGTCAAAACCTTATTAGTCGAGGTCAGAACGACCTCCTCCTGTCTGACTTAAGAAAAAAAAGAAGCCTTAATTAATGTGGGAATTTGGGTGTGTGTTTTTAATTATTATTATTACATTTTTTTTTCAAAAGTGATGACTCCTTCTCGGCTCCCCCCCCTCTATCCTCTTAATTTAATGCCTTCAACGGACAGCACATCGCGTGGCTTTAAGCTGAAACGAGACCAATTCATTTCCAGGAACAGCGTGGCTGTGATATCATTCAGCAGACCGGATGAGCAGATGAAATGCCTCTGTAACTAAAACAGACGCGCTCGCTCCTCGGCGGCCTGTCGGCAGCCGCGTTATTTCACGGCCCAGTCGGCTCACGCTCTTATTTTGTCCACCGGGCCGCTTCGGTTAGGAGCAGACAGTGAGAAGTTGTCGCTGCTGTTGTCTTTTCCCGAAAGGCTGCAGCCTCGTATTGAGTTCTGTCGGTCAGAGTGGAGGCCGCGGGATCCTAGCTTGTTGACCCAGTGGCACAACCACAGTCTGGTCCTCAGTCAAGCTGGATTCACTGGTTTTTGCGTCTTTTGCTGCAAAACTGTTCAGTTTGGATTGTATCAGGGTGACGCTTACGGCTGTTTTCAGTTGTTTGACATTCTAGGCACTAGGCACAAACTCAAGGCCCCGGGTGCCAAATTTGGCCCGCCGTAGCTTTTCATGTGGCCCTCTAGACTCCAAAATTACATCAATAAGTCCCTACAGTTTTTCACAAATGTGCAAAATTCAAAATGAACACATCTCCACATTTCTTTCTGATTTTACTGCAAGTTTTCTCAAGATTGGTCTAAAACATTGAGTTTAAGTGACTGCTGCCTCAGCCTTTCATGATGTCAACATATAGTCCATAATAAAGAGTCACATTTAACAAATATCACAAAAATTCCTTACAAAGATTTCTAAGTTGGTGCCACAAGATCTGTAATTATGATTGCAAAAAAACACAAAAAAAATCTCAAACTCTTGAAGGATCGGCTATTGATATTTATTTGGTTTCCTCAATGTATTCTGGCACAGCCGGCCCTTTAAGAACATTCAGATTTTTGATGTGGCTCAAAACGGAAATGAGTTTGACTCTGCTGCACTAGAGCAACACAAAACAGTGAGTAATAGTAATTTATTAATTGCTCTTTTTTAATGCAGCGCCCCCTGAGGGAAACTCTTTGTTAAACCATTGGCTTCGAGTCTTTTTGCTCTTCCATTTGTGTGCGTCCAGAGTTTGACCTTTTACCTCATTCTTCTTCATAAAACAGCTCGAGTTCAGTCAGACTGGACGGGGAGCATATGTTGACGTCAGGTCTCAAGTGTTGTCACAGATTGGCCCAGTCAAAGTAAAGATGTCAGATACAATCAAGAATATAACACACGTTCTGACCATGGCTGTTTGTAGGATCAGTCTAGGAAAGTGCACCTGTAAATCCTGTCTTTAACGTCGTTCATCTTCATCTTTGTTGCCGTGTTGCGATCGCAACTACATAATTATTTTCCCCTTGTAAAGAGTCTTTGAGTCTCTTTAAAAGCATTGCGAGTTTGATGTACTATTATTATTTTTATTATTTTTGTAAATTCACTGCATGACTTTCACCAGTCATCGCAACTTTGGACCAAATCTGACCAATCACCTTCATGTTTTTTGTTTTTGTACTTCCTTCTTTTCTCACCAATCACTGCAACTCGGCTGAATTTTGACCAATCCGCTTAGCTGCCTTCTGATTTAATTTCCTGTTTCGCTATGTGTTTCTTGAAAGCCGAACCTGGAAGTTGACAGCATGTGTGACGCTAAATGATAGCATTTGCCTTTATTTTTTTAATTTTTATTTATTTGTCTTTTTTTTCTCCGAAGAGTTTTTGCGGCACTAGTGGCTCGTATTTTTTTTGACAGTAGGCAGACAGGAAGGAGGGTGAGGAGAGGTGAGAAGACATGCGGTAAAGGTTGTCGGGACCGGGAGTCGAACCCGCGACGTCCGCGTCGAGGACTAAGGCCTCCAAACGTGGGGCGTGCTAACCCCCTTCACCACCACAGCACGCCCCAACATTTGCCTTTATTTTGTTCTTGGTTTGTTTTTGGAAAAAAACATTTTGAGATGTTTTCCTTAGGATTTGTTTCTACTGTGCAAGCAGTTCATGTTAACTTTAATGACCAACATGGAGTTCTTTTGCTCTTTGACGACTCCTCGGAACATGGTTTGATTTGTATTAAGTTTGCTGTTTCAAGAAGCGACTTGAGTTAAAAATCCAGTCCTTTCCGGGGATTTTTTTTTTTAAATGGGAAAAGTAAACCGTCAGAAAAGTCTCAACTTCTTGGAAAAGGTGTCGCAAAATCAGCCATTTTAGTCTGCAACAATCCCCCCAAAGAACTTCACAACGTCCTGAAGGGACTGTTTCACTGTGGCACCTGTCTTTGTTCATCTGTTCGGGGTGATGTGGAGTGTTTGTTTTCCGCCACACGAGTGTTTTGCATGTAAAATTTAAGTTTGGTCTCATGTGACCGGAGCACCTTCTCCCACATGTTTGTCGTCAGTCTTGGTAGCTTCTCATTTTCGGATCAGAAGTGAGTAACGGTAAATGACCGGTGTCGTTTTTTTTGTTGTTTTTTTTTACATTTGCGATTGCAATGTGAGAAAACGTGGAAAGGTTTGAATAGTTCTGTACGACGACGAACAACCAGTGAACTCACCCGGAGGATTTTACAGCCTATAAATCGGTGGAAAAACAAACTGCTGCTGCATTTGACGTTTTAATGTGATTTATTCAAATGTGGCTCAATGTTGTGAACATTTTGTATTTTATCCTAAGCCATTTTTCTGGAAGCACCTCAGAACAGGGATGGCTTTCTTGGTGGCGTATTTATTCGCTGAAGAGTTGCTTCGATAATTAAAAGACTTCGACGGGGTTTGATTGTGTTGTTGGAACGGCTGATGAGATATTTCCATCCGTGTTGTATAGAAAACGGAAAAGGAAACAAAGAGGTGAACAAAAATGGGATGGATAAAAAGTTACTTTGCACTGCGACCACAAACTTTAATCGCTTACTGAAATGTTATGCCAGTGGTGTCCAAACATTTGGCAGATTTAAACTAAAAACTAAAAAAGCCACAAAATTAATTCAGTTAGTGGCTTACATAAATGAGTGTATTTTGATTTGTCTCAAAAATTAACAGTTTTTTAAACGAAATATAAATCCTCAAAGATGAAAAACACAGAAAAAAGGACTTCTTACTGTTTACCTTATTAGAAGAAAAACAGACCATTTCCAAATTTTTGGGGTCATCGTTTTGTTTTCTAGTGTCATTTTTCCCTTCTTGACTTGTGGTCGGCGGGGCCAATCAAAGTCATTTCAAAAGCCACAAATGGGCCCTGGGCCACACTTTGGACCCCCACGTGTTATGTGATAATCCAACACAAAAAAGCTAGAAATTGTGAAGCTGCTCGAGTGCAACCTTTGATACTTTCATCCAATCTGATATAGCTAGATTTATTTTGTGAAAGAAAATTTTAACTCAACTTTTTTTTTTACTATGTCAGATTTATGCCGCAAGTCGACTTATCACACAAAATCCCTCTAAGTTCATTAAAAAACAGTGTCAAGTGGAATCAAAACATCTGCGCCGCACCGCTGCAGTGTCTGGAACAGAATTTTCACGAACGTGTCATTTTTTCAGCAATAAAATCCTCTTTTCTCTGACATTGAGTAAAGGCCCATTAATTTGGATCAGCCAGCTTTCATTTTGATGATTACGGCTCGTAATGAAACAAAAAGTGTTAAAAGTGCCTGCAGGTGTGAAAAATGATGGCTTAGTGTGCTTTTTCATCTGTTTTCAGAAACCTTGCCCAGATTGGTATTAGTATCCAAACTGATGGGACTTTTGCTTCCGCTTCACGAATGTTTTGAGTCGTAGAGCAACTGCAACCTTTACAACTCCAAGAGCCAATTTTGCCCTCACTCCACCTAAATTACGCTCGTTTAGCGTGGGTGTTTAGAGTCGCAAGTGTTGCTTGACATTAAAAAAAAAAAAAAAAAGACAATTTATAATTTTGGATAAGTAGCTACTGTAGGAAATGTGTTATTTTGTGCAACAACCACCATTTTATTTCTAGTTTTAGGTTGTAAAATAAGGCAAAACATACAGGTTTTGTAAAATCTTCGATGGAATGTAGATATTGGTGGAAAATGATGGAGAAAAAACCGGCACACAATTTCCAACCTAATGACAAGAAAACTACAGGCACATCTCAGTTAATCCGAATATGTCCTTTCTGATGAGACCAGTTGTTCAGACTAAAAGTAGCTTTTTATAAATGGAAACCTTTCAGCAGGTAATAAATATACTTTTCATTAAGCCTACGTTTCTGTATTCAAAATGTTTGTTGTTGGTCTGATGTAATATCAAAATCTAAATTGTCATGTTTTCATTCACTGTAAGCAGAAAATCACCATCGTTAACAGAAAGAAAGGCTTAGAAACATCAGTTTGTGTTGAATTGATCAATATAATGCTCTTAACTAGGGCTTTACAATAAATTGATAACGATACATATCGCGATACAGACGTGATCAATATCAATGAATAATACTTCTGGTAGAATATTCAATAATTTCATTGAACTTTGATCCTGAACCGCACAGCATTCTGGGGAATGTAAGTAGAGGAAACGCTTTAGCTGCTCAACCTCTCTCAGCCTAGCTAAGCTAGGTTGGTGGCATCAACTAACTCACTCACTCTTTGGTTACCTAGCAACAACCTATTGAGTAACCCGCCCAGCAGCAGTTTCATGTTTCGCTACTGTGCCCCAAAACGACATAAACATGTAAAACGACACAAAGTGAAAACTGTAGAGAAGTCACGCCGAAACTCAGATGTTTGGCAGTATTCCAGATATTTAAAACAAACAAAAAAAAAATTATTATCAATATCGGCTGATATGAAATGCTGATATCTCGATACGTTTTTCAGCCATATAGTCCAGCCCTGTGTTTCACTTAGAGTTACTGACATAAATGAACTTTTCCATAACATTCCAATTTATTAAGACGCGCTTGTATATCTAAAAAAAAAAAAAATTACTGGTACTTTTTTTGAGACGTTTTATTCTGTTCATTGCAAATACTCCAACTGCTCAAATCTACTTTTTGTTATTGTGCGTGTATTTAGAAACATTTATCTATTATTTTTAGCCAAGATTATTAAGTGCCACTGTTTGCCGCTCCATCAGACTTGTGTGAGTCATGTGGAAGCGCGCTGCTCACCTGGTGCCATCTTGTCTCTCCGTTAAAGCTGGTCGCCGTGGCGCGGTGGTCTCCCAGGTCCGGGACTGTTGGGGTGGGAGGCTTAACGATGTGCTGCCTCTGCACAGATCTCATGTTTCCCAGAGTCACGCTGGAACACGTGCCGCCACACGCTGAGGACGCTTCATAATTACCTGCCAATAAGAGCGGGTGTGTGTGTGTGTGTGTGTGTGTGTGTGTGTGTGGTGCGGGGTCTTAATCTACCTTAATGGTTTCTGGGTTGAGGACCAGTGATCTCAGAGCAGTTTTAGATGTTAGAACCAGGCGCTAATGAGATCTCTGGTCTGTCTTTGAGGAGAAATGCAGAAATAGAAGGAAAAATCACTACCAGAGATAAATTTACTCATATATACTTTAGTAACTTTCTGGAAAACGTATACCGGTACTTTTAGGAGTCCTTTCACTATGTTGTACTTTCACTTGATTATAAAGTATTGCTGCTCTGGCGTTTTTACTTTGACGCTTACTGCTGACATGTTGATTCATTCTAATTCAAATAAGAATAAATCCATAAATAAATAAAATACAAAAATTTCAACATAGCCTATATTTTGGTCCATCTGATGATGTAATTTTTTAATATGAAATGGTGTTTTGACTCACTCACGTCGCCTTTTTGCCAAATACATTTTTTTACTCTTATTTGAGTCATTTCTTGGACAGCTACTTTTTACCTTTACTTCAGTAAAAACTATACTGAGGTAGTGCTACTCTAACTTGAATTTCCATCAGGTCCTTATCATCGGTGGTCTTCCTGAGAGTCTTGTCTGAGACACTGTGAGCGTCAGTGTGAAAGCTCTTGTTAAGCTGCGTCACTTCTCCTTCAGAGACGTCTAAATTAGCATTCTCCGTGGCTTTTTATGGCTGCGGCCCTCTCATTCTGTTCACATAATTGCACCCAATTCCTTCAGACGGACATTTCCACGAAGGACCTTGTCCCCCCCCCGCTTACGCAATCAGACTCTCCTTTCCTCGCAGTTCGCCCGCTGAAGTCTCTCAGCTCTTGAAAACCCCTAGAGTGACGAGCTGCGCTTTCATAATAGCGTCTCTGAAGTGGGCATCAGTTGCATTTTTCTTTTTTTCCCCTCGCTCTCCCTGTTTGCCCGTCAGCCCACAGGCGAGAGAGGCTAAGTGCTGCCAGATACGGGGCCAATTTCAGAGACAAAGGCGGATTGAACGGGCCCTCGGGTGGCAGCTGGAGCCCGTAGGCTGTCGTATTTGGGCCTGTTGGAGGCGAGAGTGCTGAGATGTCGCTTTGAGCGGCGGGGAGACACTTGCTCTTTTGTGCCCCGGGCTGCCGGGTAGTCACACTGCGGGAATTTAGAGTAGGACGGACGGGGGGCTGTGAAAGCGTCCCATTGTTTCATGTTCCCTTTGTGGCTTTTGTTGTCCTGCAGTCCAGGCCTTGTTCCGTACCGATGTTTGTAAGTTTGCTTTATTTCGCCGTGGCCCCACAAAAGCACTCAGAAGCCTAAAACCTTATTTAAATGTACAAATTATTATTTTTTTAAATCTAGGAGGTTTCTGAACCTGTTCTGTCAGTTTGGGCTCCATCAGCTTCTCAGCAGCACAAGAGGAAGCGGGTCAGGCAGGTTTTTTTTGTTGTTGTTTAGAGCATATTACATATTTTTACCATAATTCTAATCTATCTCAGCAATCTGTGAGTTAAGAGGAGAGAAAATTCAAGTTCAAAATTTTTGCCTTTTATCCTTCATCCTGAGCTGAATCGTTTTTATGCTGCTTCTGTAATAACATTGTAAAACCTATGCTGCTCTTGCTTCTTTCCATCCTCTCTTCTCATAAATACTTTTTCCATCATCCTTCTTTTTAACAATCTTATTTCAGAAACACTGCAATAGGTGCAATCTGGAGATGTGCGTACCTCTCCTCTACTTGGATAACATAGAATGTTTTTTCTTTTTTGAGAGAGTATGGACTAAGAACGCGCAATATATCGGTACCAACACCGGTGTCGGTCGATATTAGTCATTTTTAGCATGTCGTTATTTGTCTGATAAATAAAACCGGACTGATATTAACAACCGATACTTATGTCCATCTTGTTGCTGTTTGTTTCTGGAGGTTGGTCATGCAGTATTTCTGTGATCATGTGACAGTCATGCAGCGCAGAATTGTGAGAAGTTATAAAGCAGAGAAGCAGTGGTGAAGTCAGAGGTTGATGTTTTTCAAGGCGTCACAAAGGTAGTGAAATATATATCATATCAATAAATATTGGTTATTAGTCATAACGGCAATATTGATGTCGCATATCAATATCTCCTCAAATGTTCATGTTGGTACATCCCTACTTTTTACTGACCACATATCTCTCTTCTTATAAATACATTTTCAATCGTTTTACTTTTCAACAATCCTGCAACAGGTGCAATCTGGAGATGTGTGTACCTCTTCTTTATTGGATGCTGTACTTTTTTTTTTTCTTTTGGAGAGCATGGATTTTTTTCATCTGTGTTGCAGACTCTTTAGGTGGCCACGTCTTCTGAAAATGTTCTGATAGTTCCTGGCTTCTCCACTCTTCTAATCCTTCTTGATGAACCTGTGAGCTTTTCAAGACCCAACAAATGTATTTCTCAAGCCTGATGACTAAGTCTTTAATCCACATGGTCTTTATATATATATATATATATATATATATATATATATATATATATATATATATATATTTGACAGTAGCTTGGGAGAGGGAAGTCTGGGTCTCCCTACATAGGCTGTTACCCCCGCGACCCGACCCCGTAAGTAGATGGATGGATGATGACAGTGGAGTGAAATGGATGAGAAATGACTTTGCACGCAGATATTTTTAAAGTGTTTCACCACCGGGTCCTTTGAAAGTTAAATCAGGGTGCTGCTGCAGCTGGGTTTGGAGGGCAGAGAGTTCAGTACGGAAAAGGACGGTCATCTTCTCACCAGACGCACTCGGCATACATCTGAGATGCTTTGTGACTCTGCAGTCCGATCAATTTTGCCTCCTGCTGACCTCCCTCATGCCTCATGCACACCTGCCTCCCCGTCTCACTGTCTGCTCTGTTGTGCTCTCCTATTATTTCCCCACAGACAACGTTTGGTTTCTGTGAACCTGATAATATCTGTGCAGAAGCAAACAAACCGGGAGCACAACAAAAGGCCGGCGTACGACAGGCGTTGCATACTCTTTGTGTGTTTCCAATAAATTAAGCTGACAGAGCAACTCTTTTCCACTGACCATGTAATTCTGCAACTTGGAATTACAAAAAATACATTCGCTTATACGAAATACTTCACGTTTTTGCACTGGGACGAGACGAAGTGGTTTTCCGCGTCAAAATTTGTGTCTTTCAAAAAATCTGCAATGGAAACACTTTTTTCGCATCACAGGAGTCACATGACTCGGGTGTTTGACACTAGCAGAAAACAAGAAGAGGACGACAGGAAGTGCTAGGAGGATGATGGCGCGGCATGTTTTTTAATCACTTATCACATGAACAAACGTATTCACCTGCGATTTTAATTGCGTTTCTAATCCAATGGAAATACCACAATTGCGAAATTGTGTGGGTTTTTTGGGGGGTTTTTTTAAACATTAGTCGAATATCGACACATTTTCGCTGACATTTGTAGCGGAAACACAGCCAAGCTGGTAACTGGTTGATAGTAAGAGAAGGAATTAACTCTTTTGATTAAATAACCCAAACATAAATGTTGCTTTCATTACATGGGCTCATCTTTATGTTTTGAGGCTCCAGAGGTCATCCGACCTTAACCGGCTGTCGCCAGTGTTCACTTCACGGACAAAGCGCTCCGATGTGCTCGTCTTTTAGCCCAAACAAACCTCAAAGTGAAGGACAGCAGACTAAAGGCCAGCTATCTGAACCCAAAGTCTTATCAGCGCTCTGACTCAGTAAAGTTACTCTACCCTTCACATCCGCAGCAGTTAATTTAATCTTCAGCTCATTAAAGACATTCTGTCTGGATATTCAAAGGCAGCCTGCAGGGAATGTTTTAGGTGGGGGTTTTTTCTCCACCTAATATTAAAGTACTCCTGAATCCTTAATTCATAATGCGGTCATCTAATTAAACTAGATATTTCTGAATCACACAGGAAGAAACGCAAATAAAGACTGAGCTCTGATCTTTTATTTGTTGGTTAGATGGTGGAGCAGTGTGACTACAAGACCACTTTGTGTATTAGAAAACATCACTTGTGGTTATGAGTAACTCCGTGGTAAATGTTCATAAAAACTGTGAGCTAAGATCATAACCATACATGTTTTCACAGGTACAGGTGATTTGCAGGATCTACTTTAAAACAGAAATTTCAGAAATTACGCCAAAATGCAGTTGGCCAAAAGTACCTGGACGTGTTGCTCCATTTAGTTTTTAACCAAACACGTCCTTATGCATAATGTATTACACGTTGCACCATGGATAAGTGCTTGCACTAAGAATTCACTGTAGCATGCTTATTAATCCTTCAGCACAGGATGCAGACGCAGATGAATCAAGCAGGTTTTTCACAATAAAAGTCCAGATTCATTTAAACTTGTTTAAGCTGACTACACTGACGTTTGTTGTAATAAATAAATGAATAAAAGACTGAGTTACATGGTGTATTAAAAATTAAAAGTAAACGCTGTCTCCCTGTGTGAATGAGAGGTAGTTGTGGGTGTAAAACTGAACTCAGCTATGATTTAAAAGCAGAGAAAAATGTACAATTAAATCATAACATTAGCATGCTTAGCATAGTTAGCATTGCCCTCTGTGCATAGATTAATTACGATATTTCTGAAAGACTATATCTCTTCTGAAAATTACTATCATTGTCTTCTCGGTGCAGCAAAAGTTTGTTGCTAGGGCAACATGGTAGCGTTTAGCCATGGTGTGTTTACTGATCAAAAATAGATCAGATTTTCAAGCTTCTAACCAGTCGGTCACCAATCAGGGTTAAAAATCTTCTAATTCCAGTCGATTCCAATTGAATCCTCATTCAGATGTTTTTAGTGTTATACACAAAATGCCACTTACTGACCACTGTGTGACCCAACAACGACATTAAACAGTTTTTTTGTCTGTATTCTTCATAATATGCTCAGGGGATTGTTTTATGATTCTTATCTAAAGATATATGTTTTAGTGTAACAGATTCAAAACATTAGTCTGTGTCCTACCAGGCGGCTGGTGTGAACCGGTCAGAGCAGACTGGACTGCCTGAGCAGAAGAGGAGCTTATCAAACATATGTTTTTATAGGGACTCTGGGGAAGTATACAAAGGACTTTAAATAATCAACTGTTCAGATAAGGTGTTCTTTGAGGAGATGTCATGTCAGTGTTGTGTTTACGCATGTTCCCAAGTTGTCTGACATGAGGGAGGCTTTAACTTAGTTATCGGTTTTCATTTTTAAAGCTGTTTACAGAATCAAGGAGAAAAGACGACAGCAATGCAAGCTACAGGTTCTTCACAGTTTATTTTCCATGTTACATTCAATGTTTGCAATCTTTATTTAATTTCATGTTTTCATCTTTAGCTCAATCCTATCTCTTTACTAAATGTCTACAGCTGGACCTTATTGTGCTTTGCAAAAAGTAGGCATATTGATTTTGCTATTTGTAATATTGCAACCAAACTTCAAGGGGACTTTATTGGGATTTAATGTGAAACGCAGCATCACCCATCACTGTGAAGTTTGATTTGTTCTTCGTTTTTACTAAAAAAAATAAAAATAAAAATTTGTAAAAATGCTAGTTTTAGTAGTTTATACACATAACATTCCCACAAAGAATAACTAATAAGGTAAGGAATACACTCATTTTATAAAGTAATGTTATTGTCAGTAGGTTCCAAAGTAGTCTTTTTGTTCATTTTTGCATCATTTTGGCATTGAAGAAAAGATATTAAACCTAAAACAAAAACAAAATTAGTTGTTCTTTAATTTAAAAAAATGAAACAAATGTCATAAATACAATTAAAACAAGCTTAGCCAATTTTGTTCAGCCGAACAGCAGGCAAGAATGGTGTCAGGGTTATAGGTCACAGATCCCCGGTGTATACATTTGTGAACATTTTCTGATTTTATCATTCTTTTTGTTTTTCTTCTGTAAATTCCTATAAAAAAACAAGATTTTTTTATATAGTTTGTGGTTGGAAAAAAGTTTAAAGACTCTGTAGTTGGCATAATTTTCCCTTTGTCCAAGTATGTTAGACTTAATTTGGTGGCCTAAAATCCACAAAATCCCATCTTAATTCAGTTAATAGACGCATTTCATTTCAGAGGAGCACCATCGTGTGAAACTGGATTTTCTGTCACTGTTGACTCCGGAGGTGACCTTATTTCTAAATGTGGCTCGTATTATGGAAATAGCTCTGTGATTACACGGCCCGTCCGGGGGCCTGTTTACTTGCTCCCGTGCTCCAGCACTTTCAGGGAGTAAAAAAAAAAAAAAAATAAGGGAGAGAAAATGAGGTTAATAGGCTGAAACAGCAGCGATGTGTCAAAACTTTGGGCCAGATGCAGATGAGATTACGCTCGCCAACAGTTGTGGCTTAGTGGCGTCGAAAGGGAAATGTGGAGCTCGTTTTTAGTGCTGCATCGTCCCTCTATGAGTGATTTGAACGTAATTACGAGATAATTTAGGAGAGATGAGACGAGCTTCTGTCCCATTTTGACGTTGAGTTTGAACCGAAAACCGGTGGAACGGAAGTGCCCATTTGATCCTCACCGTCACCCGATTACACAGAACATAAACGACGTGGGCTTTTGCTTGATGCTCGGATTCGTTTGTTCCGCCTCACTTGAGACGCATTACTTGTGTTTATCAGCCTGAACGTGACTAGGACACACATGTTAACATTTAACCTCGCGCTTCACCATTCATGGCGATGCGCAGAAGGTGCCAGGTTGTGATTCATGTCGGCTCGGTTCTCCTGCTGGTCCCGGGGGGAGAATGTGAGTTCCTCGCCTTGTAATTCCATTCTGGGCGCGTTTGTTGCTTTCCTTCATCAGAAAAAAAGCGACTTTCCAGGGAAAACTCCGGAACATGTTCATCATTAGTTTCCACAGCAGCAGAGAGCGACAGGTAAACTGTGTCTGGGGTTTTATTTCCCTTAGATGTTGTTTTCACCCAATTTCAGTTCATTTCAGCAAACGAGGACATTGTTAAACATTTTATTCATGTCAGTAGTTAAATTAGAAAAGTCATATGTTTCCTTGGTCAATGCCACACAAAATGACACATTTCAGGTGTTTGTTTCTGTTTGTTTTAAACATTATCCATTGCAGCTGAATGAAAAGCCCAAATTAAGCTTATTATAAAGTGCAAATGTTACATGAGGCTAATTTAAAATAAGTTATAAATTAGTAATAAAATAAGGGATGTAAATGGAACAATCAGTGTTGATGGTAGCGGTGCACCGATTGCAGTTTTCTGGCCGATCTTTGAAAAGCCTGACCGGCCGATTCAGATTTTTTGTGGCGAGAGTCCTCAATAAAACAGAATAAAGTTGCTACATTTGTCATTAGCCTCTTTTTTGTAGATAATAAAAGTTTCTCGAGGGGTCAAACATGTTGGCTGTTTTTTTAGGTAGCTTCTCACTAGATTTGGCAGGTTTTTAGAAAGTGTATCCTGTATTTTAGGCTGCGGGTTGCTGTTGTTCCTGGTAGGCGTTGGTTTTACGTGTGCTCAATCAAGATTCACTATGCCGATGTTAAATTTTACTTATAATCATAAAGTCTTTTATTTTGTGTACAAGCCCATTATCTCGTCATTTCCACACATAAATCAGACATGGATCCAAAACCAAGCAAAATACAGAACCGTTTGCCCCTTCCCATTAGCACCACCTGACCTTAAATGACCCCTTCCCTCTTCAGACATACTCAGAACACAACATGAAATACGCTGCCTGGTGGCGATAAACACAGCAAAAGGTAAACTTCTCCTGAGGAAAGTGCTCTTAGAAAACCTTTACAGAAAGTTGTCATTGTGTGCCACAAACTGTTCTCCGGTCTGCTTGCGTCCGCCTACGAATTCGAATGGCGCTAGAGCTCACGTCGACCGAACTGAACTGTGGGTGTTTAGACGGATCAGAGTTCGCGTCTTTGGTCCGCACAGTCACATCTCCCCAAACAACTTTCTAGAGTTTGATTAAACCTGACTAAGTAGGGCTGGTGTGAATGAACATCTCCTATGAGTATCACTTATTTGATTGGATTACTGAAATAAACTGATGTTTTGATTAACTTCTTGTACGCAGATGTGCATCTATCTTCAACCTTGCATTTAGCAGGATGTCTGGTACTTTGTTTCCTTCCTCTTCCCCGGACTGACTGGGGGCTTGCAACCGGGGAAAGGCGGAGAAGCTGCTATTTCAGTCCCCTCAAGCTTAAGAAACTTTTTTTCCTGAATTCAGAGCACGGAGCAGAAATGTAGGTCAGGTTTTTTTTTTTTTTTTTTTTTGGAAAACTTGGAGAGCTTCGAAGGTCTAACATATTGTAGTAATTAGGAGCGCCACTGCATGTGTCACGTCTGGCATTTTGCTCCTCGGGCGACTGATGAGTGATATGACCGCCGTCCATGTTTCCACCCGGCTGATGTATCGGCTGGACAGATGGACACGGAGAAAATCCCGAGGTTGGCGTCGCAAACCGAAACCACTCATCCGTGCCACCGAGCAAACGGGCGGAGTGAGCACTCATTACAGCCAGCAGTTGCAGAGGAAAAAATAAATATATAAATAAATATATATATATATATATATATATAAATAAAATAAAACAGCACTTTACGAGGCTGTAAACATGACCTCTCTGACCTGACGGATGCTGAGCATAGTCCTGCTAATCTGCTGCTCTAAAGCCATCAACTGAAGTCATGGGGATTTAAAAAAAAAAAAAAAACACACAAATGATTCATCACGTCTGTTAACTAGGAAACACTGAGTTTATCCAAATCTGCTCCAGAGAGTGGGAACGTTTTGTTTTTTCTTTTAAATTTTATTTCCAGAGCTTTCAGTGAAATAGAGCCCCCACTCTCCTCCTTTCTAATCCACACTAGTTTTACCAAACAGAAGGTAAAAGCTTGAGCGGACTATGTGTGGCCGCGCCGCAGCGCAGAGCAGAGCAGAGCTCCCCCGCTGCAATAAGACCGGTGGAAACAGCCAGCGGACATGATGAGGTTGTTGCTACAGCTGAATCTACAGTAGGTGGAGCGGCTGGAGCCCTTAGCTTCGCGAGTGAGGGGGCGTTTCATTCAAAAGCAGAACCGGCTGAAAAAGACTTGATGCTTTTATGGAGGCACAAAGAATGGGTTTATGTGGTACAGAGCAGAATGTGGTGGAAACCACAACAGGATGAGCCAAATAAGAGAGTTTTGTCCCTAATTTCAGTTATGTAAATCTCTGAGTAGCTGCTTCTGATTTGAACTTGTTTTCTCTTAAAAATATGTTTTAACAGCATTCAATATATATATATATATATTGAGTACATTATTACATTATTACTCTTCCTGCCAGTCTTTAAATACTCATATTAGTAGTAGAGGCGATGTCACACTGTGTGTGTGTGTGTGTGTGTGTGTGTGTGTGTGTGCGTGTAGGGGTGTGTGAGAGAGAGAGCTCTTTTTACAAGAAAAACAAAATGATGGCATTTTAATTGTCTTTATTAATATGAAAAAATAAAAGCTGTCATGATAAAATTTCAATTAATGATGTTTAAATACGCCCAACACCATCTGTCTTTTTTTTTTTCTTTTTTTTGTGGCATTTTTAGTTTTGCTATTTTATCCACCGTTTCTTCAATGAAAGTCTCAATAAGTAATAAATTTGAAAATATGTTCAAATTCAGTTGTCGTGTGCAGTTGGTGAAACAAATCACACTTCTTCTTCTAGTGTCCTAAAGAAACACTTTACCAATTCTTTCATGAGCAGCATTTGTGCTTGTGAGGATGCAGTTATCTTTAAAAAAAAAGCAATGAAAAGCTCTTATCACTTTTATTGTTGTCACAATAGTACCATATAACATTGTGATAAAACTCTAAGTCCATATCTCCCACTCATGATAGTTTATCCAAATGTTTCCTTCCAGTTGCAAAAGGGAAGTAGGAAGGAAGGAAATGGGAACTCTAAGGTAGAAGATATTGTTAGGAACTGGCCTGCAGCTCTCAATTTTCACCTTTAGCGAGTAAAAAACAGTGGGATGGATGAGCTACTAGCACCGTAGCTACATGATGAGTCCTATTCAAGCTCAAGTCAGAGCTGTTGGTCTTGCCTTCTCTATTCGTTAATAAATACAACGGCTGCTGCTGCTCCACATACAGCACTCAAAGGTCAACCACTGACCCCGATGTTAGGAGCTTTGTCGTGTGCATGTATTTCAGAAGTGAACTTCCTTAGCAACCAGAAAGCAATGAAATGCAAAAACTAATGTAAGTTATCAATTCATATATCCAAAAAAAAGAAAAGTAATTGATTCTTTTTGTGTGTTTGCAGCGTGTGAGATGCACTCACTTGAAAAAGTCTAAGTTCATTTGACTTGCTCTTTGACAAACACTCTGGTCTAGTCTCTTCGTGTTCAGTGTGTGTTACTCCTGCTCGTTGTTTGGACTAAGTTATTTTCATTAAAACATCATATTCATCATACCTGGGTCCGCTGCATCTGCCTCACCACTCTCACCACCCGCACTTCCTGACAGAAGGACCCGACCAAAAGTACGGTGAGGCACGCTAATTACATCATGGACCCAGGGGGCTTGCGGAAAACCATAAAGGACTATGTCGAAGAGGTGGCAAGGCCATACTCTGCCCGTCACCGCCTGAATATAGCCACACGCTTGGTGATTATGCTGGACGAATGGATCCCGCGACTTCCGCATCTGGGGCTGGCGGAGTTGCAACAGGAGGCAGAGAGGGAGTGCCTGACGGCGGCTGCCGTGCTGAGAGGTAACCCTCTGCCTCCCAATCCGCACAGTTTCTCCGCCAGCCCAGATCCAGCTCCAGCTCCGGGACCAGCACCCCCAACCGGCGCAGACGGCGCACCGGAGGCCGTTCCAGCCGGCGTTCCTGCCGGCGCACCGGAGACCGTTCCAGCCGGCGTTCCTGCCGGCGCACCGGAGACCGTTCCAGCCGGCGTTCCTGCCGGCGCACCGGAGGCCGTTCCAGCCGGCGTTCCTGCCGGCGCACCGGAGGCCGTTCCAGCCGGCGTTCCTGCCGGCGCACCGGAGGCCGTTCCAGCCGGCGTTCCTGCCGGCGCACCGGAGGCCGAATCAGCCGGCGTTCCAGCCGGCGCACCGGAGGCCGAATCAGCCGGCGTTCCAGCCGGCGCACCCGAGGCCGAATCAGCCGGCGTTCCAGCCGGCGCACCCGAGGCCGAATCAGCCGGCGTTCCAGCCGGCGCACCCGAGGCCGAATCAGCCGGCGTTCCAGCCGGCGCACCCGAGGCCGAATCAGCCGGCGTTCCAGCCGGCGCACCCGAGGCCGAATCAGCCGGCGTTCCAGCCGGCGTTCCTGCCGGCGCACCGGAGGCCGTTCCAGCCGGCGTTCCTGCCGAGACCCTGACCTCCAGCGTTCCACCCGAGACCCTGACCTCCAGCGTTCCACCCGAGACCCTGACCTCCAGCGTTCCACCCGAGACCCTGACCTCCAGCGTTCCACCCGAGACCGAGACCCTCAGCGTTCCTCCCGAGACCGAGACCCTCAGCGTTCCTCCCGAGACCGAGACCCTCTGCGTTCCCTCCGAGACCCCCTGTGCCCCACCAGAGACCCTGCCTCGGGGGGCTCGTCGTCGCCGTCTGTGGGCGGCCCCCGGGACTCCCCGTTGCCACCTCCGGCGCCGCGGGCGACCGCCGGACCGCCTCCGTGGTTCCCGTCTCCAGCGCCGCGGACGGCCGCCGGACCGCCTCCGTGGTTCCCGTCTCCAGCGCCGCGGACGACCGCCGGACCGCCTCCGTGGTTCCCGCCTCCAGCGCCGCGGACGGCCGCCGGACCGCCTCCGTGGTTCCCGCCTCCAGCGCCGCGGACGACCGCCGGACCGCCTCCGTAGTTCCCGCTGCCACGGACGACCGCCAGACCACCTCAGTGGTTCCCGCCTCCTTTGCCTCCGCCCACCCTGTGGGTAGTTTTTTTTTTTGTTGTTTATGGACTCTTGGCCCTTCTTGTTTTTCCGCCCACAACTGTGGGTTGTTTTTTTGTTAGTTTGGACTCTGGCCCGCCGTCCGGCACCCCTCCACCCACCCTTGTTGGGTTTTTTGGGTTTTTTTTTTTTTTTCTTGGGCGTCTGGTAGCCGCCCTTGAGGGGGGGGGTACTGTCATGATCTGTGTCTTTCTGTGTTTATTTAGAGTTTTCTGTCCCCTTAAGTCTCTTCGTTGTCCTGTCCTCCCCTTGATTGTTCCCAGGTGTGTCTCGTTTCTATGATTACCCTCCCGTGTATTTAACTCCACCTGTGTCCTTTGTTCCTCGTCGGGTCCTCGTCAATGTTAGCTTCTGTGTCGTCAATGTTTAGTCTCTTCGTGTTCAGTGTGTGTTACTCCTGCTCGTTGTTTGGACTAAGTTATTTTCATTAAAACATCATATTCATCATACCTGGGTCCGCTGCATCTGCCTCACCACTCTCACCACCCGCACTTCCTGACATTGGGATGAACAAAGTATTGTTAAATTGAATTGAATTGGACTGCTATTTTCATGGTTTTTTTTGTTAGTTTATTTTCAATTAGCTAAGCAAATATACTTGTTATTATGTAGGGAAAGAAATGGGCAACTTGGATTTTCCCTGTTTTCCTTGTTAAGACTTGTATGAGAAAGCTTTTTTTAATACATTTAATCTATGAATGATTGCATCTATTAATCATTCTAGTATTTAGAATGAGTGCAAACTGAATACATGATCCACTGAACAGCTATTCTAAAAGAACATTGCATTTGTTGATCTTAATTTTAGCGCAATAGCATTTACCCAACCAATAGAGACCTTGTATTTAATCAGCTTTTCACACACAGGGTGAGGCAGCCGCTCTCTATTTGGCCTCAGTGTGACCATCAAAGCCACATCGGTCAATAAACGTTACTATGAAAAGGGTGCAGGTCTCTGTATGTCCATCTGCAGCAGCTCCACATCACAGAAATCTGCCAAAGCAACAATAAAAGATCCTGCCCACTGGCTCGTTAAGTCAACAACATGGAGGCGATCAGACATGAGATTGATCTGAGCTTTGTTAATGAGCTCTATAATTGCTCAGACAGAAAAAAAAGGTCTGATTTGTATGAATGTTTTACATTGACAGCTTGCAGTTCTCCTGGTCCTGTTGGACTCTAGGACAGAAGTTTTGTGTTTGTTTGATTCATTCGTAGTTAAACTTGTAAAATCCTAAAGTCATGCAAGGACTCTGCAGGGTGTTACAGAGCATACTACTCACAAAAAATATGATTTTTTAATGAGATTATTAATTGTCGTAGATTTATTCTGAATAGCATGCCAAAATATCTCTCATTTTACCCTGGAGCAAAAACAACAGGAACTTTTGATCATTAAAAAAAGCATCCCATTAATAAGTTACTTTTGCTCTCTATGAATTACGTTTTCCACAAGAGTTTGCTCAGATTGCTCAACAATCCCATCACTAAGAGTGTCTTATACTGCCTGAAAATGCTATGTTATATATATTTAGCAATATATTATTATTTGTAAATTATGTAATTATAGGCACACTGGAGTTTTTGTGTGCGCTCCGGTGGCCAAGCGATGACATTTCATTGCTTTTTCATGTCTTTATGCAAGTTTTGTCTTTAAATCAATTCAAAAGTTTGACTTAAACTGCTGAGGTTAAAATTCTGGGATGGACAACAATACAAATATTGGAAAATGAAATATTTTTTAGGAAAAGGAAATTATTGGAGTCAACTGATATATTCTAGTTCTCTTTATTGTCTTTCAAAGGTTTTTATTTGTGTTTTTATAAATATGACAAGCACAGTTTTATATTGGATTCCTTTTAATAACCCTCTAAAATTTAGCGCACTGTTGCAGCATTGCGGAAAAAGAGCAGACACGTGTTTTGCTGTAAATATTTTTTTTAAAAAGGTAACGTTAGGTCTTCTTCCCTCAGGTGTGACTTCCACAGAGAAGAGTGTTGTGGTCAGCGCGCCCTGTCAGTGCTTTGCTGTGGAGCATTTTGAGTTTCTGATTGGTCAGCAGCTCATTATTTGTGCATTTCTTCTGTTTATCTCAGCAGTGATTATGTTTTAGAAGAATTTGTCTCCAATTCTAGTTTCACAGCATCTACGCTTTTGTCCGGGTCCAAATATGGCCAATTTGTACGGAAGAGGATTAGGGCCACTAAGAAAAATATTTGATTTCTGACCTTAATGCAAATGAGAACCTGAGAGAAGCTGACAGTGATGTGAGTTCTGGAGGAACACGTCAGATTTAAGTGCTGTTGCTTCTGGGATTAAAGTCAGAAATTAGAGAAAGACGTTTGTACGTCTTCATCTTGCCAGGTTTTAGTGTTTGTAAAACACTAAAACCTGGCAAGATGTTCTCAGAATTCAGACGTTCGTTAACTGTGGTTGAAATGCGCCATCTTTGATCCAATCATTGACAGCGTCACGCCACTTCCAACCCAAATACCTGAAGTCCTGACCGGGTGATAAGTAACCTGAGTGAAGCTGTTCTCCTCACCCACTTACTTCAAAGCAAACAAAATTGGTGTCAAGCCTGTTACAATAAGCAATTAATCAATTAGCTGTATTATAAATTAAAATGAGATCATTAATGGCCAAGAGATGCGACGCTTTAAAAACTGGTATTCTGAAAAATGCAGCAAACATTTCACACCCAGTACAAAATAGTTTGCTTGCATTTTATTTATTTATTTGACAAAAGTCTTAACTGGCACTTTAGTCTGTTTTTCCTGTCAAAGTTGGACGATTCATATTTTTTAAAATGCAATTTTGGTTACAGAGGCTTTATGATCTATTTTAATTATTGTTTTTCGTCGTTTACTTATTTTGGCTATTTAAAATGTTTTCCAGTTCCATAATGAAATGTTATTTAGAAATGAAAATCTTTTGACGGGGTGTACTTGCAATAGTATGCCATTTTCATTACATTACTTGAAAGCAATGTCTCACGCTGACAATATTATCGTTTATCGCAATAATTTCTGGGACGACTTATCGTCCAGCAAAATTTTGTTTATTGTGGCAGGTCTGGTTGGTATTTAACATTTTGTGCTACTAAAATGTTTCCTGCATAAATGTTTAACAACCAATTTTGATTGATTTGGGTGGCGCGGGCGGTGTTAAACATTTGACCTATATACTTGAATTAATTTCATATCTAATATCTTAGCAGCACAAAGGTTTGACACCAGTTTTATTTAGTTTGAAGAAAGTACAATTCTTTTTTTTTTTTGGTCTTCATAGGGGAGCCAGCAAGTTCCTTTATGTTGTGCAGGTTTACTGTTTAGGTCTTGCAGATGCAACATTTCCATATCCACGTTAACGTTGGGCTGGAAATGTCCTGCTGTTTCAACCGACCACAGATAAATGCGTAATTAAAGTTCTGGATATGAACACTTCACAGACCAACTGCGAATGTTCCAACCTGATGGCTTTGTGATAATTAACGCGGCTGTGCACAAGTCAGATTGGAATACAAAGCACCCATTTGTATTCCCGTTACCCTCCACCCCTGCAGGACCTTTAGAGGGCACAGATCGCTGCTTCGTCTTCTTCTCTGGTTTGGATTCTGCTCAACATTGGCAGCGATACGCAAAACTCCAAACCAGTGCTTGTCTGCTGCTCCGCGTCAGCCGCTTTAACTGCAGACCCAAATACTCGCCGTCTTTTCCTTCATCTCTTTATTTATCTGCCACAAAGTCAACTTTTTTTTAGCACATCCCCCCTCCCATCCCCCCCCACACACACTCACACACACACACACTCAAACCACAGTCACACACAAGTGTGCCTGCTGATAAAATTAGTCCCGCAGTATCGATGTCGGTTTTAATTATTTCTAGGTCGCTCTTGAAATCCATCTCTCTGTCCGTCCTGCATTTTTAACACTTTTGCATTTATTATGAATGAAAACAAACAGCATGTCTGCGTCTGCTTCACAGATCTCAGCTCTGAATCTGTGCAACTGGAGGGTTTTCTCTCTTCTTAAGGCTCTGGATTCTAATAGTTGAGGATGTCTGGCCCAGAGCAGCGAGGGTGAAATGTGATTATTGGGCCTCATCGTTTTGATAGCCTTTGAGTTTATCCACTGCATTCGGAAAGCTTCAGGGATGCAAAACCAGCCTTCTTATTCAGTGGATTTATTAAAATCTAACCTTTAAAGGGGCAGTATTATGCTTTTTACAGACACATAATGTTATTTTGTAGGACAGTCAAGTAACTATGTTAACTTAAGGTGCTATAAGAATGCTACACATGTCAAATATGACTTAAAAGAAAATTTACTTCAATATTTAATGTCTTGAAATTGGTCACCTGTCTCTTTAAAAACTCCTGCTCTTTCTGAAACTCCGCCTTCAGGAAGTCATCACAACATGACTCCTTCAATGAATCCTTTAACAACATTTTTACCAGCATTGCATTGAGAAGTAGCTCCCATAACGAGCTCAGCAGATGCTCAGTTCCACTAGGCGTTTGCTAATTGCTGCTGGCTAGTCTGGAGGAGCCGAGTGAGAGAGTCGCGGAGGAGAGGGTTGATCTGTGAGGCAGAAGTTCAGAAGCTTGGAACCTGCAGCTCAGAGGAGGAGCTTTGTCCTTCAAGGCGGAGCTAGATCCACTTAGACGTTTTGCAGAGCTGAATGGTTGCCATGGAGATTAAAGGATTTCTCAAACATGCATGACAGAATCAAGGCGACACTCCAGGTATGTTTTTAAAGAGGGAAGGACGTTATAATATGATTTAAAGCTCAAAAAAGTCAATTTTACATAATACTGCCCCTTGAAGTACATGTATTAGTTAGTGAAGAGTGGAAATCTACGTTAGGAGAACATTTCTTAGGGCCATTTTTGTATTGATTTTGCCATTTGCTTTGGATCTGTATCCTATTTAAAGAACCAATGAAGACTCATTTTTTGTCTTCAAAATGTAAGCATGAAATAAAAATTTTTATTTAAGGGATTGTCGGTGACACCAGTACTGCTACAAAATCAATGAATTCATACAATAAATTGGTGTTTCTTGCATAACGTTGTATTACTTGCAATTATAAAGTAAACCTGACTTTATTAATAGAAAAGAAATCAAATCTTGCTATGTAATTGGATTGATTTTAATCTATATTTCTGGATATGAACTAAACCTCTCAGTTTTGTAAAGTGCCATTTAAAAAAAAGGATTGTTTCCTAAGATGGAATTTTCCCCAACTTCATAAATGGACTAAAATTAAAGGTTTGATTTTTCAAAAATGCTTCAGTGTGCAATTACGCTGCAGGAACAAAAGACATGTTTACTTTAAGGCTTCTTGAGCATTTTTAAAAGACGTCTGGCACTGAGTGTCCTTGTTAAGTTTTTATTTATTTTCTTTGGAGAAAGATAAAGGGTGCATACTGCCACAACAACCTTTTTTTTTACCCCTCCAGGGGGTCTTTTGTGGGCTCTAGTGTCCCTTATATGATAGTAGGCTGACAGGAAACGGGGAAGGAGAGGAGGGAAGACATGCGGCAAATATCGTCGGGTCCGGGAGTCGAACCCGCGACGGCCGCGTCGAGGACTCAAGGCCTCCAAATATGGGTCGCGCTAACCGCCACGGCACCACGGCACGCCCCAACAATCATATGTTAATTGGTAATAAAACTGTCTCATATTCCAATAAACCCTCCTTGCTGACTGAGGACACTATTTGATGCATAATTAATATTTTGGTTATTTATTCACAAGTCCATTTATTTTGGATTTATGAAAGATCAGTTTCTCATCATGGTTACATTCATAAAATCTCATTTAGCATGAAAAATTCAGCAGTTCCCCCCATCCCTAGAAGTCTGATGTTTAACCAAGCTCTTTGCTCACTGAGATAAAAAAGACAGATTTTGCATCCTCTCTTGAGCTTGATGCTTTGCAGTTATGCAAAACACAGCAATCCAGACGAGTTCATGCAAGTCAATGAGTCTTAGACGACCAACTACACAGCATAAACCCGGATGTTCCAACATGGGGCGTGCATATCCAGGGTGTGGGTGCGATGAGCCCCAATTGGTACCTGCAACAATCTAACCTTAAAGAAATTCAGAGTTGACCATGAATATTGCATTCTTTTTTTAACTCGGGATTTGAGAATGAGGCTTTTCTCTTATCACTTACTCAATATTCCCCAGTTTGTTCTCGTCCCTGCAGAGCCTGTTCTCCCCGCGTTATCGGCTCGAAGCGTGAAGGTCTGTGTTTGCTCGAGCACACCTCCAATAACTCTTATCTCCCCCGCGGTGCTTGTATTGGAGCAATAGCCTCTCTGTGCTGCTTTAGTGACGTTTCTGAAGTGAAGTGATGTCTGACTGCAGGTACTGAAAGCCATAGACTCCCAACAGCCAATTTATCCTGTCTGCGAGGTAGCTAGTGACGCTGCTGGTGACCTTAAAGGCGCTTCTTAACGCGACGGTTCAGGGAGAGCTACTCAGATCTGTGATTCGTTCTGGCTCCACTAATAAACATTAGGTTATTGACTTCGCTGGCCAGCAGAGAAACTGGTCAATGTAGATCTGATGAAGTCCTTTTGTAATGCAGAGCGTTTCATTATTGGGTTAAGGATGGCTCGGTCTATAGTTCTTGTCAGCTCTGGGTCAATTGCCACTTTTGTACCTGACACGTTGATATTTTTTCCCTTCCTAAGTCCTACAATATACAGTACAGACCAAAAGTTTGGACACACCTTCTAATTAAAATGGGTTTTCTTTATTTTCATGACTATTTATTAGGCAAGAAATCCCACTTATTAACCTGACAGGGCAGGTTGACCTATGAAGTGAAAACCATTTCAGGTGACGACCTGTTGAAGCTCATCAAGAAAATGCAGAGTGTGTGCAAAGCAGTAATCACAGCAAAAGGTTGTTACTTTGAAGAAACTAGAATATAAGGGGTATTTTCAGTTGTTTTACACTTTTTTGTTTAGTGCATATTTCCACATGTGTTATTCATAGTTTTGATGCCTTCAGTGTGAATCTACAATGTCAATAGTCATGAAAATAAAGGAAACTCATTGAATTAAAAGGTGTGTCCAAACTTTTGGTCTGTACTGTAGCTCAGCACCATCAGTATGTGAGAATGTGTGCGTGAATGATTGAATATACTTTATAAATACAGGCAATTTACCATTTTGCAAATGAATAATTTGGTACCCCTCTTCTGAAGCCATTGTAAATTCATTTGTTTTTCTCTATTGTTAAATGTTTTGATGAATTAAGCGTTAGAAAATGCTCACATCTCATGTACAATTCATAAAAACCTTGTATCACTTGCTATTCTAATTTATTGTTTGTTTAGCTCAGTTGACTCTCTTACCAGGGGACAGAATATTACCCTCTAATAAAGTGTTAAGGTGCATTCACACCAGCCCTGTTTAGTCCGCTTTAATCAAACTCTACTTCGTTAGAAAGTCCGGTTCGTTTGGGGAGGTGTAAATGAGCAATCGAATTCTGATGCAGACCAAGAATGTGACCTCTGGTTCGCCTAAACTGAATATGTGAATGGACGTCGTTCCGAAAGCAGGAAGTGGACTATAGCGCAGTGCATTCTGGGTAAATACAACCAAAACAAATGGACAGGTCCAGAGTAAAAGGTGAACCGTGTCAAAGAAAACACGAGGTAAAACTGTTTCAAATGACCTAGGACTGCTTTAGACATGCAGCGTGTCGTTTGCTTGAATTTTGGTGTAGTTAACATTAATTCCCAGCTTCTTTTACACGTGTGTGATTGGAATTGAAGATATAATCTAGACATGTATTTGCTTGAAAATGGAAGAAAAAAAATGCAACATCCTAGCTAGTTTCCCGAAGTCTTCGGTCACTGTCTGGACAACATGGATCTACGGTGCCTCAGCCTCTGTGTTATTAAAAATAAAAGCCTCTTTCTACACTGGAATAATGACTTTTCTTCACAGGTGGATATAAGGTGGCTCCTCAGTTAAATTAAGAACACCTCTGCTGTGTATTGTGCTACTAAAAAGGCTGTGGCGCGGCGAAGCATGCAGCAGCCGTCAAAGAGTTTGACGGGAGGAAAAGGGCAGGAGGATCCGAGGGGCCGGCGTTGCTTTGTCTCAGAACGCTCACCCTCTGAATCCAAGACACGGCTTTGTGGTCTAATGGCTCCTTCCATTAATAAAAGATAAGCAGTCAATTATAGAGCTGTCAAGGTAACGTTTGGGATGACACGGGACAGAGGGCAGAGGGGGGATACTTGAGTCTCCCTGGATTACTTTTTTTTTTTCTTGCCCCCTCAGTGCCGTGACTCTGACTTTCTAATCTTCACAGTTTTTATGTCAACATTGAAAGCCATAGAGGGGCCCCCGGTTTGTTTTGCTTCGTCTCATTCTGTGTCTGAATTGTTGCCGTTTTATAGTTTAGCTAGTAGTTTCGTAACCAGGGGAATTCCTTTGAAGCCGCGCCGGTTCTGTTCCTGTGCTCATTATCATGCTGGTGCACTGATAAAAAATTTAGATGCTTTTCATGCACACACAAACAAACCGTCGTGCTGTTTGTGCCAAACTAATTGTAGGAATACGTAAGGAAAAATAATAAATAAATAATGGCACCGATGTGTTTTGTGTTATTTTGAATTTAGCGGACGTGTTGGACGTTTTTCTGGTTTTGACTCCGTCTCCGGTGGGCTCATGTTCTCTTATACAGAACTAATTTGATCATTTCTTCCTCCAGAGTCAATTAGGAAATTCCAAACTGGTGTTAAGATAAAAAGTTGAAATGTTCACTCATTTCCCCCTCGCTGGCTGAACGAGTCGTAGCGTTTCTCTCTTTCTTAAATGGTAATATTTATAACTGTGCAGACAGAAAGTGAGGTTAAAGTAGCGCTGCACATATTGCCTGCTGCTCTACTGGCCTTCAAGGCTTAATGATCTACTGACACAGATTCATGGAGCAAATATGAGCGAGATTTATTGGAGGATGGAGTTTAGACTTTGCCTCCAGTTGCCTGTTTATTATTCATGAGCAGCAGGGGGGAGAGCGGGGCTTTATGTTTGAACCTCGGAGACTTCAAAGATAGGATGGAGGCGTATGAGTGCACGCTGTTGTGCTTTTCGAGTGGTTTTTTTTGTGTGTTGGCCTTTGAATCTTTCTTCTTGTCAATGGAGAATACGTATTAGCAAAGCAAGCTAACTGCTGAGCTAGCCAGCGCTCTTCTAGCCTGGTGATAAGTCACACTTTTTTCTAATCTGATCTACTGATATAAACACAGATCTGGACACTGAGGGCAATTTAAAATTTGTTTTACTGGTAGGAGAGTTGGGGGTGGTTACGCTTCCGCTCCGAAGATTTACATTTCTTTGTTTTGCGTTTTCTCTAGTCGACTGTTGGTCAAGAATCTACACACAGACTCATATATATACATACACAACCAGAGAGAGATGCGTTTTAATGTCATCACTTAGCCTCCGGTGTAATTTTGCCTGAATATGTGCATTTTGAAAGATCTTAGTATAAAACGTTGATGGAAAAATTCGACAAAAAAACGGCCTCAATTTTGCAAAAGATACATTGAGAGCTTTTTTAAGCTTTGTTTTTAGCTTTTTCGAAAAAGACTGCACAAAAAGGGGGAGATGGAAACACATATATTTATACATATATCTATTTAGAACCACTTCTCAGTTCTAAAAACGTTGTTAATTGCTTAATGAAGGAACTTTATTGTGATGGCTTCCTGAAGGTGGCATTCCTGAACCTCTTAAAGAGACAGAGGCCCTATTTCAAGGCATTAAATTGCAAGGTCAAATTTGCTTTAGATCATGTTTGATATATACATAATTTTTTATAAGAACTGAAGGTGATGTAGTTTCTTGATGGTGGTACAAAATATACTATGTATTTGGAAAGTACATAACACTGCCTCTTTAAGATTTCTGAATAAGGTTTAAAGTTTCTGAAATTTGCTATTTTCTCTAAAATACTATGAATAATTTTTTTTTAAATGAAAACATCCTGCCCATACTTGTTGTTTTGAAGTAACTGAATTATGCACAAAGATGCATTTAAACACCAGGTGAGAAGAGACAAACCTACTGTTCAGATCCCCCAGGGAGGACTAAGGAGCCTCAGAGAGAGGTTAAAGGTCACCTTCCAAGCACCAAAATGTGCAAAATTTAACCTAAAATATGTGTTTGTTTGTTGCTTGTACACATGTGTGTGTGTGTGTGTGTGCGTGTGTGCGTGTGTGTGTGTGTCAGTGAGTGTTTGTTGTCACTCATGTTGTGCTGACATAAATCTGTCACCTTGCTGGAACATGTCCTCCTTATGAGGCGTTAGCTTTATGTAAATAGTAGTTAAGGTTAAGGTTGGAGTAAGTCTGAACGAAAGGAATGTCATGTCTTCTGCAGTCCAAGAAACATAGTAATTTCCCTGCTGGGATGAATAAAGTACTTCTATTCTATTCTATTCTATTCTATAGCTGTTTACGTGCGTGTGTGGGGGTGTGTTTGTGTGTGTTTGTGTGCACTCTTAATTTATTCAGACACACACACACTCATTCACATACTCGTTCTCGTCCTGGCAAAGCTGTTCTCTCCAGTTTGACAGGTTTAACTTGGATCTATTTTTGGCCTGTGGTGTCCTGAGCTTCATGACACACACACCCACACACACCGCACACACATGGAGATGAAAACACAACCATGCCAGGTTCTGCTCTGTCACTTCACTACATCTTCTCCTCAGCCAGCCGGTAAATCCCTCGGCTGAATATTGCATGAGCAGCTGAGCGCTGGAGGGCCTCAGGCAGCAGGCAGAATAATGGGAAAGAACCAGCGGCAGATTGATTGTAGTGTGTGTGTGTGTGTGTGTGTGTGTGTTGGGGTGTGTGCGGGCGTGTGTGAGAAACTTACACACCTACTGGTTATGTTACCTTGCTTTTGGGGTGTTGCAGTGAAGGCATCAGAGTAATATATGGAGTAATGTTGAGATGACGATGCTAAACACGCTAATTGTCCTTGTTATTTTCATCGCCCATCAAGATGAAGGCCTCGGATCTTCAGCCCGCCTCTGCTCACTGACTCTAATAAATAGCCACCACGTGTCAAAAAGCCATATTTCCCAACAGGGGAGCTAAGTTTCAAGCGAGCTGATGCAGCATGGCCGCTTTCTATGCGCTCACTCCGCAGTGCAGCATGCCCTTTTAGTGCTTATTGTAAAACAAAGCATTTCCCTTTGTATTATGAAAAAAAATCTCGCTGTTTGTGTCTAGTATGCAAATGGTATGGAAGGCATGGAGCGAATGTGTTAGCCTGGTAAAATGCAAAGCTGCAAATATCCAGTGGTTCTTGTTGGGATTGGTTTGAGTAAGCAGAGATCAAAAGGTGAAGATGTTAGCTGTTCACTGGAGCAGTAAGACGAGTCTCTCTACTGGAAGACAACGAAAGTCAAGAAGACAAAGGAAAACTCTAGGGCTGTCAATGTTGACGTGTTAACGTTGGGATTAATCTAGAAAGTTTAACACGTTAATATTACATGATCCTATTTTGACCTAAAAGCCTCTCTCCAGTGGAGCGTTACTTAGTTCAAAGTGTCACCTTCCATGGTCTTGTACTGCGGTCAACAGTGCAGAGTTGCAAACTCGAGTGACAAGTTGATGGACAAGAGTCAGACCGGTGTGTTCAGAGGCAGATTTCACTTTAAAAGACATTGGGATGGATGTTTGAATAAAACTGAGGTAGCGTATACATTTGGCAACAATGTAGATTATAGATTAGAATTAACTTATCTATATTAACATTTGAAACAAAATGACTTCTTTCAAACCGTCCTGAATATGAAAACCAGGAAAACTGACATTTTTATACGCACTTATAATCACCTGTTTGAAAACATTACAAGCTAACAAAATTGAGCTTAGTGATTAATCGTAATTAATCACAACGCTCAAGCGATTAATTTGATTACATTTATTAATCGATTGACGGCACACAACCAGCCCCGGGATCCTCACATGACATGTTTGCTGAATTATATTTTTTACTTTTTGATGCGTTTCGACAAAAGTGTCCTTCGTTTTAAACCCTGGTGCAAAAGCGACGTTTTCCAATTCTTATATAAAGGTTTGTTTGAGATAGTCAGATTTAAAGTTTTGAGGCGACGGCTTCGTTGTGGCCTTGCTGAGGTGAGTTTACCTGCTCCAGATGATTCAGCAACTGACAGCTGTGGGTTAAAACCAAAATCGGTCAGAATCTGCATATGAAACCAGCTGAAAATGTTGTTGCATCAGGCTCTTAGTACTCTGTCACTGGTATTTTTCTACATATGGTGTGCAGGCTAAGTTCTCTCTTTTTTCCTCATTTGTTTTCAAAGATTATTTTCTGTGTTTTAATTTCTTGCAACCTGAAAATCTGTTGGATTTTTAGAATGTGAGCTAGCTCTCTGTTGGACTGAACAATAAAATGCTTCTTTTTTTACCTTTAAACATAACCACCAATGACAGCAGCCGGGACTTTAAATGCACAAACGCCATTGCTCTTCAGCTGGTTGACAGATGCAAAGTCATCATTACATGTGCGGTTCGGCTCGTGAGGCAACACAAACCTGTCATAAGTTTGGTGTGACGGAGTGCAACTGTCACAAAAGGCAGAAAAGTCCAAAAAGAAGTGTCTCAAGGAATCATTTTTCAAAACGGGGAGAGGAAGAGTAATTCGCCTCCAAGCTGCAAGCGTCAGCAGATTACACCCTCCCAGTTTGAGAAATTAGTCTGCAGGCTGTCTTTAAAAAAGAATTGAGCAAACATTTTTAGCCATCAATATTTCATTAAATATGACTTATTTTCCTTTTTTTTTTTTGCTTTAGTGGATATTTTTAAATACCCCGCCTCTCGCCCGGAGCGTTAGCTGGAGATAGGCACCAGCACCCCTCCCGACCCCACCAGGGACAAGGGTGTTAGAAAATGGATGGATGGATTTTTTTAAATGATTGTGTCATCAAGAAACAAGGCCCACATTGGGTAGAGCTTAATTCTTTTCAAAATTGATATTCTATACAGTCAAAGCAGGTAGCTCTTTATTTTGAAAATCCACTTCTAGTTTAAAAAAAATCACAATTAATCTAATGAATGAAAAATTCCTCGTCACTGTGGCAGTATACCACTGCTAAATTGTCTTTGATTCTAATGACATCTGAAAATGTTTACTGTATGATGCTAAAATTATACATAAAATATATTCTATACAAAATACTATAGCTCTTTCAGTGGACGGATTGTTTCTTATACAGGCTGTTTGTGCATTCTTTGTGGATATCTTAAATTAATTTTTTTTAAAAGTAAGTTTGCCTTAAATATGATCATTACAAGTATTAAATTTTGTCTTAACAGGACAATTTAATCACTATTTTCTATGTTCTTTTCTTGTGGGACTCTTCTGTCAGATTCTGCTAATATACCCTTTCTAGCCAGCTAGCTAGCTACACGCAAAAAAGCTAGCTAGGCTAGTTATCGAGCTAGCTAAACAGCTGTCTAATTAGCTAGCTTTTATGCGTCTTTCATGGGTACGTACTATTTTATTTCAAGTTGGCTGAATGAGGTTTGTACATTGAAATCCCACCAATCTGCTTTTGTTAAACTGCTAACTATGACAAGACTTTTGGGGGGTTTCTGCTTGAATCTGGGCTAAAAGTTCAGAAAGTATGAGCCCAGAGAAGAGGAAAAGCTCCTGCCTTTATCATAATTACATCTTTAGAATAGGTTTTTATGGATAGTTTGAACTAATTGAGTAGACTAGGACGTTTTCTGCTAACTAGGATATTTGGAGAAGATCATAATCAGTGAGTTTCAGTTGCTCAAAGTCCAGCTGAGGAAATATCTTTCTAGAACATGATAAATATTTTAAACTTTTGCTAATAAAGGTAGCTCAAAAGCTATTGAATTTTAGGTTGTACTTAATTTTTGTACAACTATTTTTGGATTAATGCCAAGTTCTTGTTGAATAATAAACAGTGTCATGATTGCGGTAAACTAATGTCAGGCTTTTATTAGACCAAGAACATTGTTGTAAGTCTTAATAAATTAAACATTTGAACTGATAAAGAGCATATTTTTTATTTATCCGCTTGCAAAGCCAGAAACAATCATACCTAAGAGGGAACTAATATTGAGCTTAAAGTGTTTTAATGACAATCTAGCAAACTCTGAAAACCTCTGAAGACCCAGACAATGAGCTTAAATACTTCTGTTGCCACTTTTTCTCTTTATCCAGTCTGTTGTCATTATTAATATCTAAAAGGAAATTATTTGAAAGTGCATCTTGTTTGTCAACTCCGGCTTCTGACCGCAGCAGCTGAGGAAGTGGTAAGGTGTCCGGGGGCGGTGGGTTTAGAAGCTCTCTTGCAACATGTCAGACATTCATAGCTGAGGGCGAGGCATGTTTAGGACGGGATAACACCAACCATAGCTGTGTTGTGGATGTGTTTGCAGTGTGTATAAGTAGCAGGAATGCAGTGTTCCTGTGTGATGTGTGCGTCTCAGGTTTCACTTTGGGTCTGCAGGGCAGGCAGGACACTACGTCCCTTCTTCCTCTGTCTCTCATGTGTTAGCCTAAAGAAGCATCTCCCTTCAGTATTACTGTATGTTTTGTTTTTTAATCTGTCACAGTGCCAACACTATATCTGTCGTCTGCTGTTGCCGTGACAGCTGCAAGGTGCTTTCTCTTTCTTTTGCGTAGCTTTGAGTAGGTGTGATGTGTGAAAACCTTCAAGGCGCCATAAACACACAGTCGTCACTGTCATTTTTGTTTTCAAAACCAAAATGATAACAGCAGAAAATAGCAGACTGGTGATAAAATTAAATGTAACTGTATCTCGCAAACTGTTGTTTCTCTCTAAAATAGTAATGACTATAAATGCATAGAAATTCACAGTGATTAGGTTATGTTGAACCAAAACATTGACCTGCTGATGCCGGTTTCCGCCTGTTTTGATTTCCCGTTAGCCGCTGCTATTAACTCTACTCTATATATTTCTTTCTAGCATTTGTTACTGTGAGTGGTAGTTGTTGATAGTAGAGACCGCGGTGGCGTCACACTGTGTGTGTATGAGAGAGGGCACCATACCTGTCAAGTTTGAGAATGCGGGAAATGTCGCCGTCCGGTATAGGTAGTCAGAACACCGGCCCAAACGGGACATTTGACAGGTATGTCAGTAACTGTAAAACAAAATTTTTCTATTTCAAAAGGAGTGATTTAGAAATCACATTTTAAGTTATGGTTAGCATCCTGTTTCAGCCGCTATGGCTAACACATAGCTCCGTGGAGTGATACTCAGAGCCGCACGCTCTCGAGGCGGACGCAATTTTACTAATGGATACGGATACTCTGTCACACGGTAAACTGCACGGCATAGATGCACATTTTGAAATATCAAATTGGAAAAGGTTGACGAAAAAGGTCAAATTCAAAATTACTTCCTCAAAGTTTTTATGCTTGAAGCAGCTTTAGGCTTTTCTGAAAAAAGAGGTAATACGCTAAAGGGGAAACGGAAACACGTTTACCGAATAAGTTCTGACGTAGCGAACAGTCAGCTGTTTTTGCTGTTGGAGTGCATTAGAATTGGATATTTTCTTCTTTACGTCTCCCGACAGCATGGAACTTCTCCAATACTAGTTGACATGACAGAACAATTAGGCCATAACTCGCTCGATAACAATACATTACTGAAAAATCTCTTTTATTTGCTAGTTTGCAACCTCAACATGTGACGGTTACGCTTAGCGTAGCCTTGTTGATTCGCTCCCAACCAGTAGATGGAAACACGCCCAATTTGCATTTTATTTGTTTCCTTTTTTGCGACAGGGAAAAAAAAATATCCCTGATAATTGGATGGAAACAGCTAGTTTTCACACCAAACTGTTTTGTATGCGACGCTTGGCTGATAAGGCTGAGAGTTACCGCCATTGGAGAATAGAGAATTAGAGAATATAGAAACTTGTATAATACATCAATGAGGAAATATAAGTACTTCCACAAAACAAACAAAAAATACATGGAGGGATTTATTAGATTGTTAGCCTCAGCATTTCTAAGACGCTGCCAACATTTCCAAATACTACAGGTTCCATAAGAGACTAGAGGCTTGAAATTACTGAACTGAACAACTTGTACGGTCTTCCTGGTACCTGCTGAAGTCGCCTCTATGCCAGTCGGACCCTTCGCTGGTTTCACAAAACATCCCCAAGGTGTGTATGACTTAAACGTTTTTGTCTTTCTGGAAAAAGTTAGGTCCCCTTTTCTACATTTTCATTATGAAGACCTGATCTGTTCTCCACATCTGACCTTTTTCAATCACTGGTAGACAAAAGGTTTGCAGGGTGGAAGAAAACTTTGATCCAGCAGAAATTACTGACATACTCCCAACTCTCTGCTGCTCAAACATGGGTTAAATTTGAGGGATGGAAAGAAAGACCAATGAAAAAGGTGAAGCGAATATAGACAGACAAGATGAACCCAAATAGATGCCTGAATTTAGATCACGAAAGCTTTTTTTTCACAAGATGAGAGAAAATACGAGCTTCTACTTGGAGCTATATTTCACCTGGATTTTAATGAGTTCCAGGTGTTAGGAATACTCATCTCTGATTGGCCAGTTCAGGTCATTCGGCTAGAATGTTCAAACAAACATATGAGGTGTAACTAGACTAGTTAAACACAACACTATGGTAACGTACATTGTACGTGTGGTTGGTGCACATCAAACATCATAATTATTGTAACCATGGGGACCAGACATCAATAATTTTGAGTCTGAGTTGTTCTGATGCTGAAAATGTTATAAATGCAGGCAAACCTGAGCATCCATGTTAAAGGTTTGTGAGGCAGGACAAAAGAAAAAGTAGGGCAAGCTTATATGCACTACAGGAATGAAAGATCCATTCATTTAAACTGGTACAAAGTATACACACCCCTGTAAGATTGTTAAAGAAAGAAAAAAGACCATGATGAGCCATTTAAAATAGTTTTTCTACTTTTAATGACATAAGATGAACCAAAAGTTTACATGGAGCAAATAGACTTTTTTTCTATGTGTGTGAAGTTGTCAGACCAAACATCTCTTGTTTTAAGTCAAAATTATTCATATTAGCTAAATGGCCAAAATAACAAGAGACAGAATTAGTCAGAAATGTATTTATGAATGTCTTCCTAAGTTTACATTAGAGATTCACCGATCCAGTATTAATATCTGTATTGGTGCCGATATAGAAAAAATATTCTGTATTGGGTATCAGTGACGATGTGCCCAATCTATAAGAGCAGATCTATTCTGTTTAGTTCTATACATTGTGCTTTAAGTGACATCATGCTTTATTATTTATATTTAAAATTCCTGATAACACTTTCTGAACCAGTTGAAAGCAGGTTTGTTGCAGTTTATTTATTACATTTTTGACCCATCTTTTTTGTCAGTTTCTTCATTATTTATTTTACATGGGTTGTTATATTCCCAGTCTCACTGACTGAGCAAATTCAAGATATGCTGTTCTTACATGTTTGACCAAGCTTAGTGAAGCTGTCGGTGTATTTAAATGTGCTGTGCTGGAGCAGAGTTATCAAATAAAATTGTCATTCAGTACATTTATGTCTGTGTTGACGAAAAAAAGAGAGAAACATTTAGGGTCAATTCAGCTTTGTTTTTCTGTATCAGATCGGTATCGGCTTATACTAAAACTCCAATATCTGTATCGGTATCGGAAGTGAAAAAAGTGGATCGTGCATTCTTAGTTTACTTAGAGGATGATTATTATCTCTTTCAACCATGAGGGCTGGTGTTTTTCATGAAGCCCATTGATTTAGGAAGTGCAGAGTAATTAGCAGTTCTTGGTAAATAAATCCTTGAGTTTCTTCAGAGCGCTAATATGGTCATTTGGACTAAAGCTTCAAAATCTGATTGTCAGTTATGGTTGCTGCTCTTAAGGATGTTATACTTCAGCTAATTTGTCTTCTTCATAAAAATCTAACATGCATTTTTGTTTTTTCCACATTCCTTATGCATAATGTTGTCAGTCAATGTGGGGAAGAATATATATATATATATATTGGACTACCTGGCCCTTTCCTGCCTGCATTCCCGGAAATGTCAGAACACAAGGTGCCTCGTTATGACGCACGTCGAAATGAACATAAGAGCACTCAACATATAACGAGACGAGAACTAAGTGCAGTCCTTTACCAGCACAAACCATCTGCACTCTGCACCATGGCAACCCTCGGCGATTCAATGAGAACATGAACACCAACCTGATGTATCTAAAAAAAAAAACAACTAAAAAGATCTCATCAGCGGTGAGCAGTTATGGGTGTGCGCGATGGCTTTATGTGCAGCATCTGTCGATTTACTGAAGGTGTTGTGTTTCAAACTTTAGAGGAAATCAGATCCGGCTTCGCCGCTGAGTTTGAGCTCAGCTCGGCCTGCCAGGCGTGGTCTCATGTGGAAAGGTCCGGAGATCATGTGTGCAGAGGCTTTCAGAAGAACAGGAATAGAAATCCAGCGGAAGTATTCACACCCCTTGAACTCTTTTACGTTTTGCTACATAGTGGATTTTGTTGAGATTTTACGAGAAACACCAATACATGTTGTCGAATAGTTGCAAACTGGAGCAAAAGTAAATCATGGTTTTCAATTTTTTTTGGGTGAATTAACATCTGTAATGTGTGCTGTGCATTTCCAATCAGACATCTTTTCTCTGATGCCCCTAAATAACATCCAGTGCAACAATTGCCTTCAGAAGTCACATACTAATCCACTTTTTTCACAGCCGATATCAATATCTAAGGCTTAGTACCAGCCGATACAGAAAAGCAGACTTGAAATAACTTAAAATGTCTGTTTTTTTAGAACACAGAAATAAATGTACTGAACTACAAATGTATAGTTCACTAAGTTTGGTCAAACATGTAAAAACAACTTTAATTTGTTTCGTCACTGCAATTAGGAGCATAACAGCCAATGTGACATAAATAACAAACAGAAGCTGACAAAAACAATAGGTTGACTAATTTGGTCAAAAATTAAAAAAATAAACTGCAACAAACCTTCTCTCAGAATGGTTCAGAAATTACAGTTAGGAATGTTAAATTTGATGTAAAATAAGTAATAAAGCGTGACGTCACCAAAAAGCACAAAACATAGAATTACAATGAATAGATCTGCCCTTACGGATAGGGCACATTGTCACCGATACCGAGCTAGAATTGTTTTCAGAATTGGGATCGATAACAATATTAATATTGGATCGGTGCATCTTTATACATAGTTGTTAATTTCACGTTTGTGAGGAAGATGCCGGGCTGATTCATGAACAGGAAGTCCAGTTTGGTCCTGTAGTCAGACTTGACTCTGAACCGTTTCATCATGTGTGGGAATGCTTGGACTGGCGTTGCTAATGGCATGCTAATTAGCTTTACATTGTCTAATGAAGGGCTGCCGTTTTGTGCTTGAGTGAAAAATCACTCCGCTTCACCCACCTCCTTCAGAAACATGTGGAAGAGTATAATTTGTCGCGTTTCGCTGTGAGAGTGGGAGAGCCGGACGTCAGAGCGGCCTGCTGAGACGAACGCTGAACTGTGAAAGGTGATTTGGAGTACAATTTCAAGCCGACACATTCAGAAATGGAATTTTCTCCAAAAACGATAAGTTCCAGAAGCCTGCAGATTTCTTTTGTTGCAGAGCGACGTCGATGCTTTGCAGATTTTTCAACTCTACCTGCTGTGAAATGACACCTCTCTGCTCTCTCCCAGCTCAACTGCGACATGTAATCAAAATGAAAGGATTTATCCTTGTATAAAAGGATAAATCCTCCAGTTTATCCTTTGCCTTATGGCCTGAACCTCCGAACTAATCCATATATGCTTCATACTGCTGAATTACAGAGTACTTTTCTTTTTCTTGTTATTTGAGTGGCTAATCAGTGTTTAAATTATTAGCCCCTCAAACAATTCCTTTGGTTTATTGTTTAAGTTTGTACTTTTTCTAGACCGATCAAAACTCGAGGAACTTTTGTTTGATAATGTGCGGCTTTCTGTATCCCTGGGGAATAAAAAGGATGTGACACTGGCCCATTCCCTTTATCCACTCTAGCTTTCCCGAGAATCCATGTTTGTCTTTTCACGTCACACAGCAAGTTGGATGGTAAAGGAGACACAACTCTAATCTCCAAGGCTCTCTGTTAGAGAACTGCAGCGGAAAGTAGCATCTCTGGTTCACCAGGTGTCCATGACAACCATTAAGTCAAGTCATAGGTTTTTTGTAGCACGATTCATGGGAAAGCAACACAATCCCAATCTATACCTGAAGAAATAAAACAATAATAGTAAAAGTGCAAAAATGCAAACACAGACATTGTTATATGTTTACAATTTAACAACAGCTTTGGGAGAAAAAAATTGGTTTTTAATATTTAGTCATGAAATATTTATTTATAGATATTTAGGCACTGATTCTCTCTCAGATCTACTGTAGAACGTTTCACCAGACCACAAACCGGTCCCATTATTTACATGCTAATTGACTGTTCAGGAGTGACGCTTGAAACTTCTGTTTTTCCTGCCCTCGCCTTATGAAGGTCAAAAATGTCCACTTTGAAAAATGGCTCTGAAAATAAAAATTCTATTGTTTTTCCCAAAAATGAAACACTGACACCACATAAGCCATTATTGTATTTCGCAATAACTGTGCAATGATAAATTATAAGTCATTTTTGTCATATATTGTTCCACAAAAACTATGGATCAGAGAGTTTAGGAGAGGAACCAGGACTCTTGATAATCTGGACTTAAAGAGACAAAGAAGAAGACTAAGTACCGTACTGTTTACAAAAACAGCAGTGCAAGTAATTTTGCTAATGGGAATTCAGTCAATAACGTAAATTTGAATAAATGTTTAGAAGTCTGGACTCTCAGAATATTGGCCATTAGAGAATATGCAACTGCAATAAAATATTTTACACATCTTTACCATTAAACATGGCCGACACCGTCTCTGGCTCCTGATAAGGTTTGGCTGCGGCGTGTGTTTGCATTCTTTCTGTCTCCGATGAAGTGACACCAAAACAACTTCCAGATGGTTTTTCTGTTGTTTGTGTCAGATGAAATCTGTTGCAACGACGCCTAGAGGGCCTTTCTGCTCCTGGGCTCCGGGTTCGCCAGAGCATCTGCGTCGAGTCGACCGCCGGATCGGGGTTCGGGTCGCCGTGCGTTTCAGCCAAGCCTCTAGGAGGCCGGCTGCAGGGGAACGAAGAAGGACACAGATTTCTCTGCTGTGCTCTCAGAACAACGTCTGTTTGGGAATGTGCTTGTTGGTGAGCACAGATATTAGGTAATGGGAACAAGGAGGCCTTCAGTGAAAGAGACGACTGCTGTTTCTGTCCTTGCGTGGCGAGGAAGGAGCAGAGAGGTTGTTCAGACTGCCAAATCGTTAGCTTTTGTTAGCATAGCCACTTCTTAACTGTTTAAGTCGCTTTGTGAGAGACTCTGCCCAGTGACACGTCTTCCTTGTATTTTCCTGATGTTTCAGCGATCTGAGTGAAATGAAGCACCAGTTGGTGTAAATATTTAACATCCTCGTTGATTCTAATCATCATGGTCATTCCACTCTTAGAACTGACGACGGCACACATCTGGTTGAGCCCTGGTGAGACATCTGGAGCAGAGATTACAGCTTTAACAATGAAACGTGAGAAAAACATTGCTGGATTTTTTTGATAACAAATAACAGGTAACAAAACTTTAAGGAGTGGTACCATGTGTTTTCCAAACACACAGTTCTATTTTATAACACAGATTTTGTAACTATGTTACCTTCAGGTGTTATAGAAATGCTGTATATATCAATTATGACTTAAAAGAAATTTGTAATTTAACGTCTTGAAATTGGGGCTCTGTCTCTTTAAGAAAGTCCTGCTCTTCCTGAAACTCTGCCTTCAGGAAGTCATCACATCATGGCTCCTGTATTAACACTTTAACAACGTTTTTATCAGCATAATACTAAGAAGTAGCTCATATAGTGAGCTCAGCAGATGGGCAGTTCCACTAGATGTTTGCTAATTGCTGCTGGCTAGTCTGAAGGAGCTGAGTGAGGAGGGCTGCTCGGTGAGTGATTATAGGAAATTATTCTGACTAATTCCTTGATAAACCGAGCTTACATGAAGAAACGACAAGAGGTTTTTCACCACTTTTACTCCATTTTCTTTTGTAAGTGTATCCCAGGACATCTGCAATCGTTCTGCTGCCGTTGCCTCCTTCTACCCCCGCAGACCAACATCCAGCCACCTTGCATATCTGAGATAGATGGAGCAGTGGGACTGGGATCAGTGGAAACTAGGAAGAATACCAAACAGGAGCAGGAAGAATGCTGAGCATTGTCTGGACGTGAGAAGCTCTCAGGACAATGCGAGCCTTCTTTTGGCCGGCGTCCATTGTGCCCCGGCCTTTTCTCGGGTGGTGTCAGCTGGGGTGGAGAAAGGTCTTCATTCAGACTGCCGGGGGTTCCTTCAAACCTGCCATTGTCATCACTTCTTCTTCTCCCGCTGTGTGTTTTTTATTTTTCCCCCTCGCATCGAGGCTGATTGATACCCACTTGGTCGCAGAGCCGCAGTGTTGTAATTACGCCACTCAGCAAAGCGTGCGCTTTC